>NC_056737.1:1300172538-1300472538 GCF_019279795.1 Protopterus annectens | reverse complement strand
AATTTGGTCGTATGGGGACGTGCAGGTATGCCTCCTTGAGATCTAGAGTTACCAGCCAAGACTCCTTGCCCAACATGGGAAGAAGCTGCTGTAGGGTCAGCATTTTGAATTTTGGGACAATGAGGAATGTGTTTAAAGCGGATAGGTCTCCATTGGTTTTCTTTTCTTGGTACCAGGAAGAGTCTGGAGTAAAATCCCTGTCCTTGCTCCATAGATGGTACCTTTTCTACAGCTCTCATCCTTAGTAAGTGAGTTATTTGTTTTAGAGCTTCTGTCTTTTGATTTGGAGGTAGGTTTGGCATTCCTCTCTTCCTTGGTAGAGTATGGAAGTGAAACCTGTAACCTTGGTCTATTGTCTGCAAAATCCACTTGTCTCCTGTGATGTAATGCCAGTTTACTGAAAATAAGGCTAGCTTCCCGCCTAAGGGTGCTTCTAGTTGTTCCCTGGTAGGCGGTGCCAGAGCCAAGTCACTGTGATTGTCCTGTAGTAGTGGTGGTGGCTGTATCTGTGGCTGTACCTCGCTGGTTATTAGCCTGCCACTGACGTCCCCTGTAGGCACCTCTGGATTGACCTCCTCTGCCTCTTGAGCGCCTATTCCTGCTTCTCTGAGCTCTGGAGGTGTCTGGAAAGGACCAATTCTTGGAGGGCCAATTCCTGCTAAACCTTGGAGGTTGGACCTGTAAGAAATCTTTCACTGTCTGGACAGATTTTGCCTTCTCTTCCATCTTCTTCAGCACCTGTTGTGCAGGAGAGCCAAACAAATTGATCTCGTCCATGGGAGCATCTAGTAGCTTTGATTTGACATGGTCTGGTAAGGCCTGCTCTTTTAACCATGCATGTCTTCTGATCACTGTGCCAGTCATGGCTGATCTAAAGGAAGCTTCCAGTGCATCATAGCCGCATTTTAAGGAATGATTACTGACCTGCTGAATGTTATGTACCATTTCCTGAATAGATTTTTTGTCTAATGGTTCATCCGAGGACAGCTTTTTAGTTAACTGGTCTAACATAAATTCTTGATACTGGATCATGTGGAATTGGCAGTTCAAGGCCCTAGCTGAAAGAGAAGCAGAAGTGTAAACTTTTTTACTCCATCTCTCTAAGGACCTGGATTCCCTTTCAGAGGGGAGGGTTTTTTTGGCAGAGGTAGCTGCTACAGCCTTAGGACCCTGGGAGATAGTTTCGGGATCTGCAAAAGGAGCCTTATACAAATGATAATGTGTGTGTCCGGGACCCTGTAGTACCTATCGGGCTTAGCAGGGGCCGGAGGTAGTGAATCAGGAGCAGTACAAGCATCATTAAATGCATCATCCACAACAGACAGAACTGGAGGGATGGCTAAAGGCCTATGCTGTGGTAAATGCAGAAAGGTTCTAAGCCTTTTTCTAGAGTCTGAAAAATCCTGGCCCTGCCACTGAAATTGTTCCCTCATAGCATGCAAGGTTTCCCCAAAGGAAAATTCCTCAGGCGGAGAGGCAGAAGGAATGGACTCTTCACCATCAGAGTCTTCATAAGGGGAGAAAGGGCCCTCTGGAGGGTTTGAATTATCTGAATCATCAGAGGAGTCATCTGTAGAAACTGGCTCAGGGGGCTCTGCTCTAGGCCTCTTCTCTGGGGGTGGGTGAGAGGCCCTGTCTGGGAGAGGTTGGGATCCCCGGATCAAAGAAATGAGATCCTCTGCTAGACTAAGCATTTGTGAACTAGAGCTAGGCCTGTGAAAGGGGGTCTTAGCAGGCACAGATTTGGTAGATTTAGCTGCTTTAGCCCTGTCAAAGGCCTTAATCGACATGGCTGCAGGTGGCCTAGCAGCTCCACGTGCAGGGGTTGAAATATCCAAGGGAATAGTATCAGATAATTCCTGGGAACCTGCAAGAGCAGGTGGGATTTCAGAAGCCGATTCCACCAGGTTGGATGAGGCCTCGGTAGGAGGTAAGTTTTCGGCTGAAGGAAGAACCGCGAGCTCGGTTTCAGCCGAAACCGAGACACTCGCGGTTGGCTTAACAGCGGTTTCGGCCGAAACCGCGGACCGCTAGTGTCGGTCCTTTTCCTTGTGCTTTTTAGATATTTGCGTAGTCGGAGGATCCGACGGCATAATGTAAGCAAAATATGAGCCAAAAACTCCTCAGCAAATTCCGACCGACGTCTAAGCGTCCGTCGGTTAAAAGAAGCACAGGCTAGACAAGCTGCTACGTCGTGGTCTGGGCCTAAACAAGGTAAGCAGTAAGAGTGGAAATCTTTATGCGGTATTTGTGTCCCACAAGTTAAACAGTTATTCACTTTTTCTGACATCGGCTGAGGCAAGAAAGAGTCCCCAATGGGGTACTTAGCTTTTTAGAAGTCTTCAGTAGTAGTAGAACTATTCGGTAGTAATCTCTGGTTCTGACCGACCGGCACTTGCGAACAGCTTCTGCTTCGGGCGCCACGCGGCAAGGAAGACTGAGGAAAATGGCGTCGGCTGATGCCTTTATACCCGAAGAACTGCAGCTATGACGTCGGGTGAAGTGCGACACCAGCCGAGGCCAGACCCAGACTTTGGAATCCGGCCGACCGAAGGGCTGCCTGACGACAGGACAACCCATTTGTAAGGACTGCAGATGCATCCTTGAAGGACATCCAGAGACTCCCCAGACTCTGGAATAGATCGCCCATACATGTCAAGCAGAGTGCCTCTTTGGCCATGTTCAAAAGGAACCTTGACGATTGGATGGGAGAAAGGAAATTCACCCAAGGGATCACGTCAGTCGCCCTGCTAGACAGGGGTCCAGGGAAGTAAATAGTGTGGGAAGAAATAGTCAGGGAATTGTTATGGCTAGGCTTGTACAGGCCCTAGGGCTGATAGCCTAGTACCAACCTATGAACCTGTTTCTGCAGTCTGGAAGAGGCATCCACAGCATCATAAAGTACAGTTGTGTACACTTACCATAAATGTAGATGTTCGAGTGCATTCACTGTTGCAGTCATCACATTTGGGTTATCTACCTGCAGGTAGCCCTCAGCTGGCCTGAATACCAGAGTCTTCAGATTTCTGTGTCTGATGCTGTCGCTTCTTCCTTGACGTCAGGTTGTCAGGAGTATAAAACATGCAGCCGATGCAATTACATCAGTTTTTCTTGACCCCATAATAGGAAGCAATTATATGGTATGGTACACCCCAAGCAAAAATCAAATATACATGATGTAATATATGCCAAACAAGAAGAAAAGGTAGAGCCAAGAGAAGTCAGGGGGCTGGAGGGAGGGTAACCAGGACTGCAACAGTGAATACACTCTAACATCTACATTTATGCTAAGTGTACACAACTGTACTACGTTCTTCGTGTTTCACTGTTGCAGTCATCACATTTGGATAGATTCCCAAAGCTAAGGAAGGGAGGAGGAAATTAAAGAGCATTAGAGCCAACTATTAACCCCTGCAAGACTGCAGTGGGAAATCCAGCTCTGGATTTAGAAAGGATAGGCAAGTGGTAATGCTTGGTGAAGGTATGTACAGAGCTCAGCAGCTTCTAGGATGTCCCTGGTAGGGACCCCTCTCAGAAATGCCACAGAGGTAGATGCAGCCCTGGTGGAATGTGATCTTATGCCCTGTGGAATAGGTTTTCCATGGTGCTTGTAGCAGAAATGAATGCAATAGGCTATCCATTTGGAATGGTTTGCTTTGAAATAGCCTTTCCCTCTGCCCCTGCAGCAAAGCTAACTAGCAGCTGTTCAGATTTTCTGATGGATTTTATTTGGTCAGGACTAAGCCTAAGTAGTCTGTGCAAGTCCAGAGAGTGCAGTATTCATTCCCCTTTGTTTTGTGGTTTAGTGAAAAAAGTAGGCAAATGAATGGACTGATTTAAGGCCACAGAAGACACCACCTTGGGCATAAAGGAAGGATTAGTCCTGAGGGAAACCCTGTCGCATGGAAGATAATGAAGGGTTCCACTACCATGAGGGCTTGTAATTCAGACTCTCTGTTAGCTGAAGTAATGGCTAGAAGGAAGGTTGTTTTCCAAGAAAGGCATTTCAACTCTGCTGAAGCAGCTGGTTCAAAGGGGGGAAGGGTAAGCTTTTCCAATACAAAGTTAAGGTCCCAAGCTGGAGTGGGAGCTCTCCTGGGGGGGGGGTCTTACATTTTTGGCCCCTCTAGGAATTGCTTTAGCAAGGGTTGAGAGAAGAGGGGTGGGTTCGGTATTATAATGTGCTGAAATGGCAGAGGCATGAATTTTAATTGACGAGAAGGATAGGCCTTTGTAGAGCATTTCTGTTAAGTACTGTAGAATATGACGTAAGCTGGGCACTGCTGTGCCCGTCCGCTGAGCTGGGCTCCAGGAACAGTATCTTTTCCACTTTTCAGCATAGGATTTTCTAGTACTATGCCTCCTTGCCTCCAGAATGACATTCAGTACCTGCTTACTGAGGGATGCTAGGGGAGAGCTCAAGGAATTAGCCAGGTTGCAAGGTTCAGGGTTTGAAGCCGAAGGTGCAGAATCTGGCCCTCCTGCTGGGACAGCAGGGAAAGGATCAGAGGCAGGTGCCATGGTTGTAGCAGTGTCATAATGCGCAAGAGGGGGTACCAGTGCTGGCGTGGCCAGTCTGGTGCAATCAGTACCGTCTTTGGCTTGTCCTGTTTGACCTCTAGTAGAACCTTCGAGAGGAGAGGCATAAACTGAGAGGCTTTCCCAGGTGAAGGACAGGGCATCCACTTTCCAAGCTTGGCTGTGGGGAGTTCTTGTGCAGAATATGTGCAATTGGTAGTTTTAAGGGGAGGCAAACAGGTCTATCTCTGGAGTTCCCCATTTGTTCCTCAAGAGGTCGAATATTTTGGGTTCTAGTTCCCATTTGTGTGGGTCCATGAGATTTCTGCTTAGGTTGTCTACCAGTGAATTTAGTTTGCCTGGCAGGAATTGAGCTTGCAGGTGTACTTGGTAGCTCAAGGCAGTGTTCCACAAAGCTATGACTAGCTTGTTTATGTACCACATAACTGTGGTACTGTCTGCCCCTACCAATAGTTGTCCTGGAAGAATACGGTCTTTGAAGGCTGTCAGAGCATTCTGTACAGCTAACATTTCTTTTTGATTGATATGCAGGTGCATCTGTCTTTGGTTCCATCTGCCCTGAATGCATTGCCCTGCCATGTGAGCCCCCCATGCATAGTCTGATGCATCTGTTGTTAGGGTTTGGGTGGCAGGAGGTAGAGTGAAAGGGAGTCCCTTGTTGTGGTAGCAGGCTTCTGCCCACCAAAGGAACTCTGTCTTCATACAAGGAATGATAGAAATCATTGTTTCCAGGTCCTGAGAATGTTGACACCATCAGCTTCTTAGATACCACTGGAGTTTCCTCATAAGCAGTCTTGCATATGGAATTAGTAAAATGCAAGTGGCCATGAACCCCAGGGCTTGCAGCATTTTCCTTGCAGATAGCTGAGGTTTTGTGGCCAATAGTTTGAAGGAGGTTCTCAGATAAACTTGTTTCTCCAGAGTGAGAAATGCCATCTGGGAAGTTGTGTTCAAGCTTGCTCCCAGGAAAACAATCTGTTGGCAGGGTACTAGGTGAGATTTCTTTTCGTTGATGGTGTACCCCAGTGAGGTTAGAAGTTTATTTACAAATGCCAGGTGTTGTAACGGCAAGTTCTGGCTTTCAGCCTGAATAAAACAATCGTCGAAGTATGAATATATTTGAATATTTCTCTGCCTGCAAAATGCAATGGCTGGAGCTTGACACTTTGTGAATACCCAGGTCGCAGTAGATAAGACAAAGGGAAGTGAGAGAACTGATAGTGCATGGAGCCCGCCCTGAAGCGTAGGTATTTTCTGCAAGATTCCCTTATTGGGATGTGCAGGTAAGCTTCCTTTAAGTCTAGGGTTGCCAGCCAGGCATCCTTGGTTAGCATGGGAAGAAGTTGTTGCGGAGTTAGCATTTTGAAGTTTGGTGTTGAGAATAGAGAGGTTCTGGATAGGACACCAGAAGTTGCCTTTTCTGGGTACCAGAAAAAGTCTTGAATAAAAACCTTGTCCCCTTTGTTTTGCTGGGACAGGCTGAATAGCCCCGATATTGAGAAGAGAGAGAACCTGCTGTTGGACCTCCGCCCACTGATTTGGGGGTTGGTAGTGTGTGGAAGTGGAATCTGTATCCTTGGGAAACTATGTTCAAAACCCATTTGTCCTGGGTAATGAGTTCCCAGTTTTTTGCATGCAGGGCAAGCTTTCCTCCTAAGGGAGCAGGTAGTTGAGCAGGGCTTGGAAGGTTAAGGTTAAGTCACTGTGCCATTTTTCTGTAGGGGGGTGACTTACTGCTCCCTGCTTTGAAAGTGGGAGCCCCCCACTTTTTAGGTCTGTGTGTAGCCTGGGACTGTAGCCAAGGTGGTCTGCTGTTCTTGGGTTTGGACTGAGAAGGCCTAGAAGGGACTGGAAAAAAAACAGTTCTTTGAAGGCCAATGCCTACTGAATCTGGGAGGCTGCACTTGTAGGAAATCTTTAACAGTTTGCATAGATTTAGCTTTTTCCTCCATCCTTTTGAGGACTTCTTCTGCTTTGTTGCCAAAAAGGCGGTCTTGGTTTAAGGGAGCATCCAGTAATTTAGCTTTTACATGATCTGGCAAGTTTTGTTCCTTAAGCCAAGCATGCCTTCTGATTACAGACCCAGTGACAGGGGCCTTGCAAAATGCTTCTAAAGCGTCAAAACCACATTCCAAAGTACGTTTACCAACCTGTTCTGCAGAATGCATTAAATCCTGCAATTTTTTTGTGTTCAGTACAGTCAGGAATCAACATTTTATGTTTAAGTAGCCCCATAACATGCTGCTGATACTTTAACATATGAAACTGGCAATTTAAAGCCCTAATGCCCAAAGTAGCAGAAGTGTATACCTTCTTACCACAATCTGTCTAAGGCTCTAGAATCTCTATCAGAAAGGGTAGGATTTTTGGGAGCAGTAGCCTTAATGCCTTTTGGTCCTTGGGAAATGGTCTCTGGATCCGCAGAAGGATTCTTGAAGAGGAACTTGTGAGAGTCAGGTACTCTGTAGTACCTGTCAGGTTTTCTGGGAGCTGGAGGTAAAGTGTCTGGGGTAAGGCTAGATTCGAAGAAAGCATCATCTACAATGTCCAGAACAAGAGGGACAGCTAAAAACCTGTGTTGAGGTAGTAATAAGAATTCCCTAAGTCTCTTTTTGGACTCAGACTAATCCTGGCTTTCCCAGTGGAAGTGCTCCCTAAGAGTGTGCAAGGTTTCACCAAAAGAAAAATCCTTTGGGAGGGGAAGCAGAGGGAATGGAGTCCTCTGCATCCGAATTCTCATAAGTAGATAAGGGCAAATCCTGGTACTCAGAAGGAGCAGAAATATCAGATTCCTGATCAGAAGAATCAGAAAGAAAATCAGTTCTAGGTCTCTTAGAGGGGGAAGACTGGCTTCCCCTAAAGGTAATAAGGTCTTCAGCCATTCTAAGTATTTGTTTTTTAGGCATATGGACCTGAGCCTGCGGTTTGGTTGTCGGTTTTCTAGGCGTGGTGCGAGATTTTGGCCTGGATGAAAACGATGGCGTCAGTTTAATATGAATGTCTGTAGGCCTGAATACACCCTCAGAATCCGGCTCCAGACCCATCCAAGGTAGAAACATCCACAGGTTCCATAGTCGAAGAAGCATCTCGAAGCACACCGGACTCCGAATAGGTGTCAGTAGAGGCCTGCGAATCAGAAATAGTGGGTATCACGGGCTGCGAAAGCACCTCACTGAATAACGGCAGACTGGCGACTAGCTTAGCAGAAGTGTCGTTGGCAGTTTTGGACCTATGCGGGCTGTCTCTGTCTTTATCCTTACGTTTTTCGGAATATCGGTAGTCGGATAGCTTGATGAAGCTATATCGGAGTACACAGAATGAATACGAAAGTAATTAGCTGCAAAAATAGCCCGACGACGAATAGTTCGGCCGTTGAACAAGGCATAAAACCAACGAGGGACGTCGTGATCTGGGCCTAAACAGGGGATGCAGTAAGAATGAAAATCTCTATGAGGTATTTGCTTTCCACAGGTAAGACAATTGTTAACTTTTACTGACATCGGTTAGAACAAGAAAAAGGATCCCCAATGGGGTATTTAGCTTTTTTTGAAGATTTCGGTTCTGAAACTCGAAAACGAAAATTTCAGGAGTCGGCTGACCGGAACTTACGAACTGCTTCTGCTTTGGGCACCGCACAGCAAGGAAGACTGATGTAATGGCTTCAGCTGCATGTTTTATACCCCTAACGTCAAGGAAGAAGCAACAGCATCTGGCGCAGAAATCCGAAGACTCTGTTATTCAGGCCGGCTGAGGACTACCTGCAAGCAGATAACCCAAATGTGATGACTGCAACAGTGAAACATGAAGAACCATCTGCATTTAATGCTGTGTCTAGCAGTTTTAGTAGTTTGAGAAAGTAAGGTCTGCATTTAATGGTTAGAATTTTCAGACTGTGGGGGTTTGACCTTGTAGAATCTTTCAATTTTTTTTTTTTTTTTTTTTTTTTTATGGTTGAAAATCAGGAGCTGAAGATGTAGCTTTACAAGATCCTGGTGGGCATCTAGTACTGCAGGGACCAGAGTGCCCATTTCTAGGAGACTAGAACATCTCTTTTGAACATCCAAGATTTGCTCTGATTGCCATTCAATGTGCCTCATCATATTCTGAATACTTTCCTCAAAGGAGGCCTCCTCAATAGGGGAATTAGGAGACAGCGAGTCCCCTTCATCATAACAAAGCTGAGGTGGGGAATGCATCTGTGAGGAATAGTCGAGGGAATGATCAGAATCCAGATGATTTTCAGATGAACAGAGAACCTTAAGCGAGTCTCTGTGGTGTGGCACGTGGCAGCTGTGACTGAAAGGGAGATTTTTCAGGGCCATCACTGCTTTAAATATGCCCTGGGACAGTCCATCCATTCTTCTTCTTTGGAAGCTGTAGCGGAGGTCACATGCCTAGTTTTCTGCTTTTTCTTTCTAGGTGTGATGTTTGCCTGATCGAGTCTTGAAGGTTCAGAAAATTGAAGAGCTTCAATAAGAGTGCCTGGTACCTTTTCCTGACTAGGATTTGAAGAACTCCATTTGGGCCCTCTGAGAGAGACAGTTTGTGCGAGGTGTCTGCTACCTTCAAGGTCTCAAAAGCCATACTAGCCTCTGGACAAGGTCTCAGTAGTGGGCAACTGAAAAGATATCCGACGGACTGTAGGTTCTGTACCTTCAGCAGGTACGTCGGACTCTAAGATGCAAGGCTGCAAGACATCTCAAGGTCTTTTGATTTTTTTCTTTGGCGGAAGGGTGATGGTGGATGCTGGGGATGCCACAATTTTGGCTTGGGCCAGGCACTTTAGATGCTGAGTTTTTAGATACTGAGTTTTGAGGAATGTATTAAGGGAGGAAAGCCTCAATCCAAGGGTTTTAGAAACAAATGACTGGCAGATGGAGCAGGTTTTGTAGCCGTGTTCTGGGCCTAAACAAAAAAGACACAGTGCACAATTCCTTGTACTGGATCGACATACTGCAGCTCGCGCTCACCCCTCCTAGATGACATCTAACAAAAGTGATAGACTCAATGAAAGTATTCGATTGAGTATCCTCAATGGGGAAATTATCTGTTATATGAAAAAGTGAAAACGGTATCACTGACCCAATGAAGCTCAGTCCAATACATGCATGATCTGCATATGGGGCTGGCATCGAGATAGTCTGAGGTACTTGTGTGTGTGTGTATGTCCATCCACATACCCCAATGCATATGAGCTGAGGTCACAAGTCAGACTTACACCCTCAGGAAGGGAAGGTTTTGGTACCCCACCCCAACATTTGTAGATGTAAACTCGTATGTTAAGAACACTGCAAAAGTGATTTCAGTGAACACATTAAAACATTTTGCATGCCCAAACCCCCTTCTCAGGCTACCCTGTCCATCAAATAGGACATAATGGGTTATAGGCTTAGGGAATAAGGAACATCTGCTAAGACTCATAGCTAGAGTGCTGGCCCACTATTTCTACCATCTGGGAGGAATAAAACACTGACTCATGGAACAAAATAGCCCTTCTAAGACCCCCAAAAATCAGCCTTGCAGTGTTGGACCAGAATGTCAACCAGATGGGAAGAAAAGGACATGTGCACTGGGAATGTGGAAGGCTAACCATGACTATACAGACATCAGCCAGCCAGGGTGTAATTTGGCAAGATATTATTCCAACCTGCTGGAAAGTTGGATACAGCAGACAGGTTCATTAGGGCTGATGCAACAGAGCGAATATGCCATTAGGAGTCGTACAATGAAAGCAGTCATTGGGTCTCAGGACAAGTACCTCTAAAGGAAGCAGTGTATCAAAAGCAGCTGGAATAGCTCTAACTCTGAAGCTTTGTATATCTTATGATCGAATGCTACCCCACTACACCACCATAAGAAGCCACATAGTCAAGTATTATGCATACTGGCTCTGGGAACTAGATCAAGCCATGGATTATATTTAAGTCGTCGAGCCAAATGGAGCTTGCAAGCCAAATAGGCTATGAAAACAGGAGAGGCCCTACTTGGGACAGGATCTGGCATCCAGCAAAAGTCATGCCAGATAAAATCCTGAATCAGTTGACTGTAGTCCTAACCAAGACTTAAACAAGCACCCAGTCTCTCACACCTGCATCATGTAGGGCACAAGTAAAATGTACTGTGCAGACCGCCTCAAGCCACTATCCCTGTATTCTGTCTGCTACAGGCTTTTGAATGGAGACCTATGCCTGGCATACAGGGTGTTATCAGACCCCACTCTGATGGACCTCCTGCATATCCACAAAACAAATAGCACCAGAATTACCCGTTCTAAAGACTTGAACCTTGCTTGTGATATAAATAGGACCTGCTGGAGAGATAGGTATGTATCCCAGAGACTACCCCGTCTATGGAATAGGCTCCCCAACCATGTGAAGTAGAGTTCCTCACTAACCCAATTCAAGTGCAATTTGGACAATTGGATGGGAAACTGAAAATTCATTCCTGGTTTGGCACCTATGTCTCTAATGGACACAGGTAACCTGTAAATGGTTCATCTCCCAGGCCCATGCTTACACTTATCAAGGGTATCAACTTGTCAGAGATGTGGGATGAATGGCTAGGCTTAAAAAGGCCCTTGTAGTTGTTGGCCTTATACTCCTATGAACATATGGATCATGCTGCAAACTTACCTTATGGTGCCTCATTTACCAGGGCTGTCCAGTTCAGCTGTACTCTGGGGGCAGCCTCAGAAAATGAAGCCTCAGTTCACAGGACACCTGATCCATGATCAAATAAATCAAGAAGCCATTTCCCATGATTAGGCTGGGCAGAAATGAAACCAAGTCAATCAAGCAGGAGAAAGGTAGTATGGAAAATCCCATGATAGCATCTCCCAGAGTGACTAGCTGCGTGCCTCTTCCAGCTTTCACCTTCATTGCTGAAACAAAGGACTGAACAAGAACAAGTCCCAGCTAGTCCGGAATGATCCTTGCCCCCTAAATATGCAAAGACAACCTGTTTCAGGAAGGCACAGCTCTCAACTAAACCCCTAAGAAAAATGTTAAGCAAACCTCATGGTCACTGACCAAACATCACCAAGGACCTGTCCACTGGTACTGTGAGAAACCCTTTAAATCTAAACTGTATGCACATGTAGGAACTTTTTTTACCAGTAACAGAAAGGGGATCTGAATAGTCTCAGAATACGAAATTAAAAAAGGAAAAAGCTCAGTCACAAAAGCATTTAAGTTGTTGAATGACATTATCACATGCCTACTAATCATGGCAGCACTTCCATCCCTGAGCACAGGAGTTCACAGACAAAAGATGCTAAATGATTAAAGGCCAAACCACGTAACCCATCAAGGAGGGCTCATAATGTCAGATCTAAACACTACCACTGTAAAGATAAGTTTCTGCTTCAAAAATCTACTGTTCCTACTCTTAGAAACACTTGCAATTTTAGAAATACTTCCTAATATGGCTTTGTAGAAAAAATGGTAAGGATGCTACTATTGCACCTGAGTAGGAAGATACCTGCAACCTTCCAAAGCTCCCATGGAGAGCTAAATGTAATTGAACATGTCTTATTGGGGTTATCAGGTTCCCAACAAAAGGCCCAGGTGGCATTTTAGTGAACTTCATCTTCTGCACAAGTACATGTTAATGGTGTGAATGCAACAAAGGCATGAAAACAAATCTGAAAAAGACTGAAAATGTACTTCTCTCACCAAACGAGCCAAAGTAAAGGCAACTCTGCTACATATAGTATGGTGGACTAACCTACTTATATCAACCTTAAAAGACTGCAAGATGCCAGAACAAGGAAGTCTTAGGGAAAGACAACTAAAAAATTACATCAATAATTCTAAATCAATTCCAATGGCTACAAAGATTCTACAGAAACAGTACGCTGCAAAATCTACTATGAAGTAAGCTCTCTATAACTGATACAGAGCTGAAAAATAAATACTTCCAGCTACATAAAGAAGTTATATCAATGAACTAAAATGGACTTTCACTTCAACTTGGACACTTAAATTTTAATTACATACTTCACTCAGCATATGCCTGAATGGCTCCACCAGGGTAAACCTTCACACTTTTTGCTGAAATACACAACTTCCCAGTTCATGGCTTAAAACAGGCATACAGGTGCTCAAAGTAGCAGTGCAGAAAAGCATACATCCACTGATGACAATTTCCTAAAATACATAGCTCACCTGATACGCCGTTTTTGCTGGTGTTTAATAGTGTCACAGAAGATGTGGGTAGTCTGCGGGTATTTACAAGTCCTAATTTTCTCGAGGCACAATCCTCATCTGTATCCTGAACATGAAATGACCGTGGCTGAAAACACCGCAATCGACAAGATTTTATATTGCTTAATATTTCAGAGAGCAACAGTCTATTCCTGCAATTTTTATTGGAAGATTTGGTCCATGTGGAATTTTGCGTAAAGTCTGTGGTATCAGAAGAGCGTGAAGGAAAGTTCAATGCATCCGGATCAAGATTCAAAAGAATGCGATCATTGTCTGTTGATATTCTGTCCATTAATAACCTAGATAAAATAAGCAAAAAACAGACTTAAAACTGTTCACAATTTTACAAACTATATGCTAAACTGGATGAATCCTACTTGAAATCACTGTACCTTCCTCCTCGTCCAACACGTCTCCGTGCAAAGCCTATACACCTCCGAGGTACTGTGAGGGTTGTCAAGCAGTGTCTATGTTTAAGCCTATCTAATCCTGCTAATTCAGGGTTCTCCCACATGTAACCATCAGCTTGGTCCAAACGTGGCTGGAAATGAATTGGAATAAGGAATCAAGATGTATGAGAATTACAACTGATTACCCACAATTACTAGTCCTAGCAACTTAAAATCATTAACTTGTTAAAATTAGCAGTCCAAATGCACAGATATATTATATTAATGCTGCACACAGTTTTAATACTAAAGAAAACATACAAAATTGGATACAATTAAGCAGTCAATCTCAAACATTTTTTTTAAAAAGTAACTGTCAGATTAACAGCAAATCATCATTAATTATATTTGAGTCTTGGGTCTGATTTAACTGTACATACAGCATATGCTGGGTAGCTTTTATACCAATGAAAGATAAAACAGTCTTCCTCCTTGGCAAACTACAAGGGTGGCACACACTGAAAAAGATTTAGAAGTCCAAAGTATACTCCCTAAACTGAAGTAACATACTTGCAGAGTAACTAGGATTCAGAACTGTTTCATGCAGGACGATTATACATCTCTGGGTACATGGTTAAGGATTAAAATAACCCATACAGATCATCCAAAAATCCATTACAGGGCAGGAAAATTGTGATTACTTTGTAAACCTCTGTGCTTCACTCAGCCTTTAAGAGCCAGCCTAAAATACATTAATTATATTTATACGAAAACTGTAGAACTCCACACAAACTAACTTTAGCATCAGAGAAAAATTCATTCTTCCATACATTCAAGTCACTCCTAAAATACCTGCATTAATGTTGAGGCAAACTGCTCTACACATTCCACTATTTCTCAAATTCCCCACTTCAAGAAAATTATAGTTATGTACTCACGATAACTCTGCATCTGTGTTGTCTGCTTTCATCATTCCTCAACTGATGGGTCTCTGATTCATCCTTGGATTCATCCTCAGCCACTCAAACTTTAGGCTGCTCCCATTACCCACAATCCCACATCAACGTCTTGAGATACCTCAGATTAAGTTTGCCTTCTATTTAGTTAATCACAGTGTAAAAGAAGAAATCAGACAACAGTAATCTCCAAGTTAAAAAAACAAAAGGAAGAAAGTTGGGAAATGGGGAGAATCAGAGGAGAACTCTGGAGCCCAAAAAACAGAAACTTAACAGGAATATCTCACAGGACATACCATGAGCCAGACAAAAAAGAAGGGGAATCACTGGGTGAAAAACTGAGGAAAAACGAAAACAGACGACATGGATGCAGCATTATGGTGAGTACATAACTGTAATATCTGATGTTGTCTCTCTTTGCCTGTTCCTCAACTAATGGAATACTTAGCTGGAGGAGTCTTGAGTGGTCCTCAAGGAAGGATATTCTAGTGTACTGTGGAGCCAAAAACTGCCCTATTTCTTGATATTATATCCAATTTGTAATCGGTTATAAAGGTATGAGCATTGGATCATGTAAGCAGCTGCACAGATGTTTCTTATATATGCTTTAGACCAAAAACACAGATGATGTGGCCACAGACCTGGGGGGAATGTGCCTCCGGATGTTTGGGTAATGAAGGTCCTTTGCATTACCTATATTTGCAGGTGCCATCAGTGAGCTATCTGGCTACAGTCACTTTTGTCAAGGCTGTGCCTAATTTGGCTTTGGAAAAGGATATAAACAGCTGTCCTGATTTCTTTAGCTCTGTGAATGTAAAAATTTGTGCCTGCCTATGAACATCCAATAAATGAAGCATGTGTTTCCCCTTGCTGGAAAATTTAGGGAAAAAAA
Source organism: Protopterus annectens (assembly GCF_019279795.1). Lineage (NCBI taxonomy): Eukaryota > Metazoa > Chordata > Ceratodontiformes > Protopteridae > Protopterus > Protopterus annectens. The sequence continues at coordinate 1,300,457,558 of NC_056737.1, read as the reverse complement.
AGGCAGGTTAACTGACTGGTTGAGGTTAGCTTCTGACACCACTTTCAAGTAGAAAGGAGGAACTAGTCTGATGTGATACCCTGTCCTTGTGAAAAACCAGGTAAGGTGGCTGAGAAGAAAGTACTTGCAGGTCGGATATCCATCTAACTGAGGTAATGGTGACTAGAAAAAGAGTTTTCCAGGACATGAATTTTAACCTGTCCTTGCTGAGGGTTCAAAAGGAGGCCTGAAGAATTAGCGTAAGTCTTTCAGAGGGACAAGGTCCTTAACTGGGGGGCGAAGCAGCAAAGTACACTTAAGGAAAGCTTTGCACAACTTTAAGGACACTAGAGATGAATAATCCATATCCAGGTGAAAATTTGAGATGGTAGCTAATTGTAGTTTGAGAGTTGAACAACTAGCTCCATCACTGAAAAAAAGAAATTATATATTACCATAAGGTTCGATCTGTGTTGTCCATTTTCATTCTTCCTCAGCTGATGGGTTCGGATCTGATCCTCAGATCTGACTCAGCCGTTACTACTCTCTAGCTTCTCCCTTACCCATAATGCACCGATCCCCAAGTCACCTCAGATCTTGTTTGCTGACTTTTACCAGAAAGGAAATGTTTACATACATAAATACAGATGTAAAATGCATATGCTCAATACAGAAAGAAACTATATTTGGAGTTCAATATCAAGGACAATGATGTCCCTTCTAACAGCTCATATTTCCAGACACTTGCAAACAGAAAGGATGGGGGCTGGTGGGTGGGGAGGTGAGGAAGAATGAAAAGGAACAGCACAGATGGAATGTTATGGTAAGAACATAACTTCATTATCTGATATTGTCAATTTTCATTCTATCCTCAACTGATGGGACAGAGTCCTCAGCTAACTATAGTCCCAGGTGGACTCTAAGGAGGGATATTCCTGAGCACAGTTAAACCAAATGATGCTCTACCCCTGGAGACCAGATCCAACTTGTAATGAGTAAAAAAAAGTATGGGGAGTAGCCTAAGTTGCTGCTGCATGCATATCCATGGTCACTCTGGGGGAAAAAAAACTGAAGAAGTTGCCATGGACCTAGTTGAATGAGCTCGTACCTACTGTGGTTTAAGGTAATACCCAATTTGCTATAGACAAATGAAATACAATCAGTTAGCCATCTGGCTAAAGTTACCTTTGCGACTGGTTCGCCCAATTTCAATTCTGCAAACGAAACAAGCAACCAGTCTGTTTTCCTGATGTCTTGTTTTATGCAAGTAAAAATGTAATTGTCTGTGAACATCCAATAAATATAACAGTTAGTTATGTACTCACTATAACGATCAATGTATGTGATCCATCTCGCCTACATTCATTACTGATGGGTTCGGAGCTGACAATCGGCTCAGACTCTGCCGACTATTTTCTAGCATGAAGTCTCTAATTGGCTGGGCTAACCGGTATCCCAGGATGCACCTCTCCCAAACCCCCAGATCTTGTTTGCATACATCGCAATCACTCCACATACAACAACCTCACTAAGAGGAATATCATCCCCAGGAAAAGGGAATAAACCGATTATGAAGGGTCTCAGGGCAATTTTCCTCCAAATCCTTCAGGCAGGGGGCAGGTGGGAGGGTACGTAAGAATGTAGGCGAGATGGACCACATACAGCGATCGTTATGGTTAGTACATAACTAACTGATGTTATGTGGTCCTATCTCGCCTACATTCATTACTGATGGGACAGCGTCCCTAGCACCTCTAACCCGGGAGACTCATAGGAAAATACTCCTGAGAACCGTGGAACCAAAGGAAGCCCAGCCTCTAGATGCCACGTCCAGCTTGTAATGAGAGATAAAGGTGTGATGAGAAGCCCAGGTGGCCGCTGCACAAATGTCGTCCAAGGAAAGCCTGGCATGATACGCTATTGAAGTCGAGACCGCCCTAGTGGAATGAGTCTTGACTGGGAAGGGTAAGTTTCTGCCTGCTGATGAGTAAATAAAGGTAATGCGATCCTTAATCCACTTGGAAATTGTGCACTTGGAAACAGAGCTACCCGTTCTATTCTCCGAAAAATTGACAAACAATTGATCCGATTTTCTTACATGTTTCGTCCTGTGTAAATAAAATCTTAGTTGTCTATGCACATCCAATTGATGAAATCTGAACTCCGCCTTGTTGGAGAAGTTGGGAAAAAATACAGGTAACTCAATGGATTGGTGGAGGTTAAATGTAGACGACACCTTAGGGAGAAAGGACGGATTAAGTCTCAAGGATACCCTGACCTTATGGAATATCAAATACGGGGGCCTAATGGACAATGCTTGAAGTTCTGATACTCTTCTAGCCGAAGTGATGGCCACTAAGAAAGCCGTCTTCCAGGATAAGAATTTCAGTTCGCAAGTGGCAACCGGCTCAAAGGGCGGAGAAGTGATGGCTTGCAATACCAGATTTAAATCCCATGGCATGATGAGTTCTGACACAGGAGGAAGCAGTAACCAGGCTCCTTTCAAAAAGGCCTTGCAAAGTTTATGGCCCATAAGAGCGGGCTCATAGGATACATGGAAGTTAGAAATGGCCGCCAGCTGCACTTTAATGGTCGAGGGAGCAGAGCCCTGTCGGAAGAGCATAGCTAAAAAGTCTAAGACTGCCAATATAGGGGCTGTGAAAGGGTCCAGGCCTTGTGCCTGAGCCCAGATGGAAAATCTCTTCCATTTGCTAGAGTAAATTCTTCTGGTGGAGGACTTGTGAGACGACGAAAGGATATGCACCACCTCAGGTGAAAAGGAATGCAGTCTAACTATCGATGGAAGTGGAGCAGCCAGGCTGTCAACCTGAGGGACTGTAGGGAGGGGTGGAGCTGTCCCGACATACGAGTCAAAAGGTCTGGTACTGGATCTAGAGTCGAAGGACCGTCCACAGTGTACCGCTGAAGGAAGGGGAACCAGACCTGGCGGGGCCAGTGTGGAGCAATTAGAATCATCTTGCTTCCCAAGTGAATGGCTTTCTGAATCACTCTTGGTAACAGAAGAAACGGAGGAAAGGCATAGAGCAGACCGGAAGGCCAACCATGGACTAGAGAGTCTCTGGGTGACTCCCCCTGTGGGGAGATCAGAGTGAAGTAGTTGCTGCATTTGGCATTGAGGGGACTGGCAAAGAGATTGCAACAAGGCTGACCCCACCTGCTGAAGATCCAAGTCGCAACTCGGTTGTTCAGGGACCACTCGTAAGGCATCAGAATAGCTCTGCTTAGCCTGTCTGCTATCACGTTGGATTTTCCCGGAATGGGCGTTGCCACTAGAAACCGTTGGGAAGACGCTGCCCAATTCCACACTCTCATGGCTTCTCTGCAAAGGGGGTAGGACTTGGTTCCCCCTTGCTTGTTCTGGTACCAAACAACTGACATGCTGTCTGAGTGAATAGCAATCGTTCCCCGGGGAGGAGAGCTCTGAAGTGCTTGCAACGCTAACAGCACTGCTCTCATCTCTAGGACATTGATGTGCAAGTGTACCTCGTGATCCTGCCACGTGCCTTGGACCGTTCTGCCCAGATAATGCCCCCCCCCATCCTACCTGGGAAGCGTCCGTGGTCACTGTGGCAGCAAGGGAGAGGGGGACTAGATTCCTCCCCTTATCCGGGTTGGAGGAACATAGCCACCAACGGAGATCCTGCCTGCAATGCTCTGTGAGGAGAATTGGGTGAGAGAGGGGTAATTTTTGATAGGACCACTGGACTGAAAGGAGCCACTGGAGGATCCGCATGTGTAGCCTGGCTAAGGGTACTAACATGAAGGTCGCCGCCATGGATCCCAATAACTGAAGAACTAACCTGGCTTGGACCTTCTTCCGGGGCAATAGAGCCTGGACCTGAGATTGCAACACTGTTATCCTTTCTTGAGGTAGAAAGGCCCTCATTAGGACCAAGTTTAACTCTGCGCCTATAAATACAACACTCTGTGAGGGCAGCAAGGCAGATTTTTCCCAGTTTAGTGTAATTCCTAACCTTTGACAAAGGTTTATGATAGCCTCCCTGGCTTGGATGAGGAGATACCTGGTGGGGGCGGTAAGGAGCCAATCGTCCAGGTAAGGAAACACCTGGAATCCTAGACGTCTCAGGTGAGCTGTCACCACTGCCAAGCACTTGGTAAACACCCTGGGGGCTGTGGTGAGACCAAAGGGCAGGGCTCGAAACTGGAAATGACTGGCTCCCAGTCAGAAGCGTAAATGATTCCTGGATGCCTTGTTTACCTTGATGTGATAATAGGCGTCCTTGAGGTCGATGGAGAACATCCATACTCCCTCTCCCAACAATGGGAAGATGGACTGAAAAGTGACCATTCGGAATTTGGACTTCAGGACGTAGTGATTCAATCGGCTGAGATCCAGGATGGGTCTCAGGTCCCCTGTTTTTTTCGGCACCAAAAAGAGTCTTGAGTAAGTTCCTGATCCGATCTGGTCTGAGGGGACCGGTTGGATGACTCCTTTTCTTAGCAGCTTTGATATCTCTAGCGCTACTTGATCCCTTTGACTGGGTGGAACGTCCGGGATTTTTTTGATTAGGGAAGGGGGTGAAACAAAGGGAATGGTGTAACCTCCAGTGATTATTCAAAGCACCCATCGATCCTGAGTGATGCTCTCCCAGGCTTGAAGATGCTTCGAAAAACGACCCCCAACTGGCTCCGGAGCAGCACAGTCGGGTGATCCCTCAGGGATGCTGATAGGAAGATCTGCGAAAGGAGTCGCAGTCTCCCAGATTGCGGGTGCCTCCTCTGCCCCTAGGACGGCATCTTCCAGAATAACTCCCTCCACCTCTACCTCTGAAGGGGGGCTCACCATGCATGGCTGGGAAAGACTTTTGTGATTTCTTGAACCACATCTTCCCTCCTCTCTGAGCCTTGGGATAAGGCCTAGAGGGCAGAGAAAAACAGGCCCCTACGGCAGATAAAGTCTTACCCTCCTGTTCACATCTGGTGAGAGTCTCTTTCACTTTGGGTCCAAAAAGAAAGGACCCATCGAGGGGGGCGCCCGTGAAGGAAGACTTGAAGGCCGCCGCGAATTGACATAGGCGCATCCAGGCTTGTCTCCAAAGAGCCAAGTCTGAGCTAGCTGCCCTACTAGCCCCTTCGGCTGCATAGAATATGAGCCTCATGGAAGAGTTTGCAATGGAACCAAGGGTAGACAACTGGGCGTTAACAGTCTGCGCTACCGCCTCAGGCATGTTACTCGTCAAGGTATCTCCCAACTCTCTGAGGAGATCTCTCTGGAGCAGAGTAAAGTGACAAAGGTAATTCAGAGACCGCAGTGTAAAGGTCGCTGAAGACAGGGTACGCTTCCCATAGCGATCTATACTCCTGGACTCCTTGTTAGGAGGATGGACGGAGGAAGAAGCCTCTGCAACTTCTTGCTGAGTAGCTGATGCCACCACCATGGCATCTACAGGGACCCCTTTTGTCAAGAACTCTTTCCCCGGGGGAGAAGACAGGAACTTATTAGGACGACCGGGCACTGGTTCCACGGAATCAGGGTGCTCCCACACCCTTCGACAAATCAGGTCTAAGAGTTCGTCGAAGGGTGGAGACACCCAGGAGGCGGAATGTTGAGCTCCGAAGGCCTTGAGGAATACCGACTCCTCCTCAGAGGGGGGCTTGGAAGGCCAGTTGCCTCTCTGCCTCAAAATCTCCAGGATGTCGGAGAAGGAGACGTCATCGGAGAACGACTTAGGGGACCCCTCTGCATCATCGAGGTTGGTATCCGAGGTGATGGACTCGTCTTGGGAGTCTATGTGCTTCCTCTTGCACAGCTTCTTCCTGAGAGGCTCCTCAGGCACAGACTCTGAGGGGCCCTCAGAAAGCTGGGGACCACTCATGGGGGTGTCCTCAGGCCTTCGAGCTCCGCTGTCCACTGATAGAGGGACGTCAGAGGCTCTAGCCGGGGTGTATGGGGACGGAGTGGCCGATCCAAGTGATGTCACTGACGACCTGGCCAGTGCACTCCTCATGGCCTCGAAGGCAGGTTCCCCCGAATCAGAGGACTGACCAGTCTCCAAGACCACAACCGGGGTCGGGATCCCCCTAGCCGAAGCGAAGAGAGGGAGACTCGGGGCCGACAGAAGTCCCGATGCATCCCCCTCGGGCCCGATCGAGGAAACCAGACTGCCGAAACCAGATGACGGAACCAAAATGGTTGGAGTCGACGACGGCTCCGATAAACCCGCCAGGGGTACCGGAGCCGGCGTAAGGACATCACTCGGTGCCGAACACTCCGGCTCTGATGACACAATGCTCGGAGGAGGAATCATCGGTAACGACAAAGGAATAGGCTCCAGAGCCGATTGGGTCGGAGCCAAAAACAATTTGGCTAACACCGGCGACTGAAGGAGCCTCTGAACCACCCTATCCATGTCCAAATCAGATAACCTAGAGGATTTGGAGGCAACTGAAGGAGATGAGGATCTCCTACCTATTGATTCCTGTGTAACACTGGGTGACCGGCTCCGAATCGGCTCCAATATGATCGGAGCCGAGGTCGACTCCAGTACCACCGATACCTCCTGCGGCCCCGAAGACAATGGAGCCGAGGAAGCAGTATCCAAACCAGAGCTCCTGTCCTGCGGCTCCGAAGCCAACGGAGCCGAGGAAGTTGTAACTATTTTCAAAATCTTCTCCAGGGGCTCCGAGGAACTAGATGGAGCTGGAGATCGTTTCTTAGTTCTGTTGGATTTGGATTTGCCAGTAAAAGAAGCAGACTCTATATCATCTTCAAAGGAGGGCTTGACCAGGCCCTTCAAAATAAGTTTATTTCTTCTTTCCTGCAGCACCCTAGAACTGAAGGAATGGCAGACACTGCAGGATTCTTGTAAGTGAATCACGCCAAGGCAATAAACACAGATGGCTTGCCCATCTGTGATTGACATTTTATAGGCACACTTTGAGCATTTTTTAAACCCAGAGGGTTTTTGCTCCTTTTGCTCTTTAGACATGCCCAACAAATTCCAAACACTCAACACAACAATAGGAAGGCGGGATACACTACAGGAACTTTAATTTAAATGCTCCTTAGGGATCGATGAGAGAAACCACTGAGAACAAGACGAAGGAGAGGACTAGGTCCCTCTAAATTAAATGGGCCTAGCCCGCCAAACACAATTGAAACCACACACACTCTCCACAAAACTATAACAAGCTCAAAACACACACAAAACACAATATAGCTATGAAAATAGCTTTTGTTTGACAAAAAGGTATAAAAACTTTAGAAAGTTTAGTCAAAAAGGTACTTGGCCACAGCCAAGCTCGAGACCACGTCCTAACTCAACGAGCGGCAAACGAGATCTGGGGGTTTGGGAGAGGTGCATCCTGGGATACCGGTAGGCCCAGCCAATTAGAGACTTTGTGCTAGAAAATAGTCGGCCGAGTCGGAGCAGACTGTCGGCTCCGAACCCATCAGTAATGAATGTAGGCGAGATAGGACCACATAACATCATGTATTCACCTTTGTTTGCAAATATAGATAAGAATACTGTCAAATTAAAGGACTGATTGATATTAGATTCTGACATCATCTTGGGAAAGAACAAGGCATTAGTTCGTAGCGTTACTCTATCCTTGTGAAAGATCAAGTGTGAAGGTTTTGAAGACGAGGCTTGAATCTCTGAAATTCTTCTAGCAAAGGTAATGGCTACTAGAAAAAAAAAAAGTTATGCACTCACCATAAAGCTCCATCTGTGTTGTCGATTTTCATTCAATCTTGACCAATGGGACTCTGTTCTAATCCCCGGAACCATCTTGGCCATTACACAGCTTGTGCAACCAAAAAAACTCTCAAGCTAAGACTCTATCCACAATGCCCCACTCTCCATTACCTCAGATCGAGTTTGCGGCCAAAGTTAGACAGAAGAACACAAACTAACAGTAGAAGCTACATCTATGATCAAATTTATAGGTTATCAGGACAAGTATCTGATCCTCCAGGAAATCTACAAGACAGGGAAGTAGGGTGGGATGTCAAGAATGAATGAAGATCGACAACACAGATGGAACATTATTGGTGAGTACACAACTTCTTTATCTGATGTTGTCAGTCTTCATTTGTTCTTGACCAATGGGACAGTCTTCTCCAGCTACTTTAGGTCCTGGGTGGCATTATGGAAGGGTATTCCTATGGATCTAGGACTATTGAATTAGAAGTTATGTACTCACCATAACGTTCCATCTGAGTAGGCGACTTCATTCGGATGCAACCTGTGGGTATCGGATCCGACCTCGGATCCGAGCCGGCAATTCAAAAGTTAGGCTCCGAGCTCCTAGCTCCTCCCTCTTACCCATAACCCCTTGCCAAGCCCTGACTGACCTCAGATTGAGTTTGCCCCAAAATACTGACAACAGTACACGAAAACAGCATAAATACTCGCTCTATAAAGGTGAGGGGGGATGGTTGCATCCGAATGAAGTTGCCTACTCAGATGGAACGTTATGGTGAGTACATAACTTCTAAATCTGAAGTAGGCAGACTTCATTCGTCTGCAACCTGTGGGACAGAGTCCCCAGCTACCTGAATCTTGGGCGGCCGTCATGGAAGGATGTTTCGGAGCACCGCTGAGCCAAAGGATGCTCTTCCTCTAGAAACAACATCCACCTTATAATGAGAAATAAAAGTATGAGGCGAGGCCCAAGTAGCTGCAGCAGATATCATCCAATGATACACGGGACTTAAAGGCGGCTGACGTGGAAACTGCCCTAGTAGAATGAGCCGTAACCCTCTGAGGAGCAGGTCTACCTGAAGTGTCATATGCCTGCAGAATACAATTAGCAATCCACTTAGATAGTGTGACTTTAGATACTGCTTTACCCAGAGCAAATTTAGCAAAGGAGACAAACAGCTGATCTGATTTCCTGTGACCAGCTGTTCTGTGAATATAAAACGTAATTGTCTATGAACATCCAAGGAATGCAATTTGTATTCTCCTTTGTTTGAGTACTTGGGAAAAACACAGGTAAATTGATTGATTGGTTAATATTAGATTCAGAAGAGACCTTCGAAGAAAAGATGGATTGGTCCTGAGGCACACCCTATCAGGGAAGAAAGAAAGGTAAGGCGGCTTGACGATAGAGCCTGAAGCTCAGACACTCTTCTGGCTGAAGTGATAGCTACCAAGAAGGCAGTCTTCCAGGAAAGGTACTTTAGATCTGTAGAAGCTGCAGGCTCGAAGGGAGGAGCAGTAAGGGCTTGCAGAACTAAAGACAAGTCCCAAGGTGGTACAACCTCCTTGACTGGAGGCCTCAACAAAAAATCCCTTTGAGAAATGTTTTGCATAATTTCGCGTCATAAGTGGACCTGTGTCATGACCAATGTGATAATGCGAGATAGCTGCCAATTGTACCTTAATCGTGGAAGAACTTGCCCCTTGATGAAAGAGGTCTGTTAAAAAATCCAGCACCGCTGACATAGGTGCCGAGAAAGGATCCAAAGTTCTCTGTACCGCCCAAATAGAGAATCTCTTCCATTTACTCCGATAAACCTGCCTGGTGGAAGGTTTATGAGCTGCCACTAAGATGGCCTTGACCGGTGATGAGATACCGAGTCCTAATCAAGGATGGAACTGGAGCAGCCAAGCTGTCAACTTCAGGGTGCGCAGATTGGGAACCGACATTCCCAGAGGGTGGAAGATGAGATCCGGAATTGGATCCAGAATCCAGGGTGGATTGATTTTGTGAGACCATACGAAGGGGAACCAAGGTTGACGAGGCCAGAACGGGCAATGAGAATCATTCTGCTCCCCAAACTGTTGGCTTTCTGCAGAAGCCTCTGCATCAGAGGAAGTGGAGGGTAGGCATAAAGGAGACCGGGAGGCCAAGCATGCACCAGAGCATCTCTCGGGAATTCCCCTGGTGGGGGAAGCAGAGCGAAGAAATTGTCGCATTTGGCATTTGAGGGAGAGGCAAAAAGATCGCAACAGGGTTGCCCCCAGACGGCAAAAATCTTCTTCGCTACTTGAGGATTGAGAGACCACTCGTGTGGAGAAAGAATGGTGCGACTGAGCTTGTCCGCAAGGATGTTGGACTTTCCCGGAATGTGCGTTGCTACCAGAAAGCGTTTGGTGGAAATTGCCCATTCCCAGACTCTCATGGCCTCTCGACTAAGGGGGTAAGACCTGGTTCCTCCCTGTTTGTTGATATACCAGACTACCGACATGTTGTCTGTCTGAATCGCAATAGTCCCTGAAGGAAGAACGTGGTGAAGTGCTTGCAACGCTAGGAGCACCGCCCTCATTTCCAGGACATTTATATGCAATGACGTCTCTGTGGGATTCCACATGCCTTGGACAATCTTTCCTGCAGAATGCCCCCCCCACCCGAGGCAAGAAGCGTCCGTGGTCACTGTGGCTCGGTGAAATGCAGCACAAAAAGGTCTCCCTGCCAGGGGCTCCGGAGAAAGAAGCCACCAAAGAAGGGAGTCCCTGCACGCCTTGCTCACCGCAATCGGAGCGTTGAGAGGGGAACAAAGAAGGGACCACTGAACCTGAAGGGTCCATTGAAGTACCCGCATTCGTAAGCGAGCATGAATGAGAAGCGGAATAGCTGCCGCCATAGAACCTAGGGCTCTCAGGACCGAAGCTGCAGTTGGAGATGGTTGCAGGACCGATGTCACATGACACTTCAGGTTGGCAATTCTGTCTGGAGTGAGGAAGGCTCGCATTGATCTGGTGTTTAGTCTTCCTCCTATGAAATCTATAACTTGTTTTGGGTGCAGCAAAGATTTCTCCCAGTTGATCGTGATGCCCAGCCTTGGGGCCAGTTGAAGAAAGTAGTCTCTGGCTGAGCACAGACGATGCCTTGATGATGCCGTCAGGAGCCAGTCGTCCAGGTACGGAAAGACCTGTAATCCCTGGAGCCTCAGGTGGGCCGCTACCACCGCTAGCACCTTGGTGAACACCCTGGGGGCTGAGGTGAGACCAAAGGGGAGGACCCTGAACTGATAATGACTGGCTCCCAGCCGGAAGCGAAGAAACCTCCTGGATCGTCTGTCCATGCGAATGTGGTAGTACGCGTCCTTGAGGTCGATGGAGCACATCCAGTCGTTCTCCTCAAGAGGGAAGTATAGATTGGAGGGTGACCATCCGGAACTTTTGCTTGGTTACTGACAGGTTCAGCTGGGAAAGGTCTAAGATTGGTCTTAGGTCCCCCGTTTTCTTTGGCACCAAAAAGAACCTGGAGTAAAACCCTAATCCGGTTTGATCTAGGGTACGCGCTGGATAGCTCTTTTTCTAGCAGCTGTTCGATTTCGACAGCTGCCGCCTTTGGTCGGGTGGAACATCTGGGAGGCTGCGAGATTTGGGAACCTTGAATAGGGGAATTGAATAACCTCTGGATATGACACGAAGCACCCAACGGTCTGTTGTTATGGACTCCCAAGAAGTCAGGTGCTTGAAAGCCCGACTGCCTCCAGAGACGGACAGCCGGGCAACCCTTCAGGGCTGCTGCGTGGGTCTATCAGAGAAAGGTTCTCTGGACCCAAAGTTGCTAGGAGCCCCCCTGCCTCTAGGACGACGACCTCCCCGTCCTCCTCTGCCACGGAAGGACTGGTTATCCGGAGCAGGTTGGGACTGCTGCGATTTCCGGAACCACATCTTCTTCTGTCCCTTTTGGTTCTTAGAGAAGGACCTCTGGGGAGCTGAGAAGCGGACTCCGACGGCAGACAGCGTCTTCCCGTCCTTTTCGCTCTGGACTAACGTTTCGCGAACAGTCTTGCCAAACAAGGCAGAACCATCGAAGGGGGCATTCGCGAAGGTCGCCTTGAAGGGCTCTGCAAAATCACAGTGGCGGAGCCAGGCCTGTCGCCTCATGACTAGGTCTGCTCCGCTGGCTCTAGCGGCTCCCTCAGTAGCATGAGAAAGCAGCCGCATAGACGTATTGGAAACTGATCTGAGAGTGGCCATTCGGGTGGAGTATACCTGTTTATCCTCACTCGACATGGACTCCGGGGGAGATGCAGCGTATTCTTTAATCAGATCCCGCTGCATCCTAATGACATGTGCCATGTAGTTCAGCGCTCTCAAAGAGAAGGTTGCTGAACTGAAAACTCGCTTCCCAATGCGATCCATCGAGCGGGACTCCTTGCCCGGAGGATGCATGGAGGGACTCTCCTGGGCCAATTCCCTCTTCGTGGCTGCAGCCATCATCATGGCATCTACTGGGGGGCCCTTGCTCCAGTGAGTGCAGTCCACCGGAGGGGAAAGGATGTGGTCAGGACGCTTGGGGACAGGCTCAACGGTGTCCGGATCCTTCCACGCTCTGATGGATATAAGATCCACCAGAGGGTCAGCAGGAGGGGACACCCAAGAGGTAGAAGGGCCCGCCTCGAATGCCTCCAAGAACACAGACTCGTCCGAGGAAGCCTTGGGGGCAGACTACACCCCCGATCCTTAACATCTCCATAATGTCTCCAAATGAGACGTCCTCAGGGGGTGACCTAGGGGAGCCTTCCCCTTCATCCAAATCTGTGTCTTCAGTAACGGACTCGGGGGAGTCCATGTGCCTCCTTTTGCACTTACGCTTCCGAGGTACTTCATCGGGGGGGCTGTCCGAGGAGTACTCTTCAGCAGTTGGATGTTCCAAGGGAACCACTTGGGACATCGAGGCGGGCTGTCCCTGGGACCGGCTGGTGGGGGCCTGGCCCAACTGCAAGGGAGTGCGGATGGAGCCGTGGCAGGGACCGGGGTCCGGACGTCCTCAACAGTGCCCTTTCCACTCGTCGAAGGCCGAGGGAGCCAGCTTCTCTAAACCCAGAGAGCCGACCCCACTCGGATCCGGCGACGGATCGGAGTCGGAGCGAAACCGCCGGACCCGAGAGACCGGTGTGCTCCGACCTGGACGGAGCCGAAGACACACCAGCTTCCTCGGATCCGAGGCTCGGTCCTCGGCTCCGAGGTCGGGTCCCGAAGCACTCAAGGGATGGGACGGATCCGAGGTGCGCCGACCTATCGGATCCGACCCACCCCGGATCCAAGTCTGCCCGGCGCCGACAGCTCCGAACCCGTGGTATGGGTCGGAGAAGGAGCCAAAGGGGCGCAAAAAGGGGTCGAAGCCCCTCCTGGATGGGGGGGGGCTAGGAGCACTCCCATTTGCATTTGGGCCTGGATGAATTTCCTCATCATCCGGTCCATATCAGCTTCACTCATGGAAAAAGTTGACCTGGTGGAGGCCACCGAAGCGGACCTAGAGAGCCGCCTCGAAGACCTCCTAGAAGGGCTAGCCTCCTCCTCCTCGGGTCCAGGAGAGAACCGAGGGGAGTGGAGCCGAGGAGGAGGAAAGCTAGAAGGCACAGGGGAGGCCCGCTTAGATGGAGGAGCCGAACTGGATGTTTCGGCTCTCCGTTTGTGGTGCCTCTCCCTGTACCTCTCCTTCTTCTCCCTCTCCCTAGATGACTCTTTCCCCTCCGGCAACTTAGAGGGAGGTTGAGTCCCAGCCGGAGGGGGAGAGCCCACAGCAACAGGTTGCTGAGTAGAAGGGGCAGAAGCCGAAGCGGTATCTGGAGGTAAAAGACCTGCCAGCACCAGCTTCGACCTCCGCTCCCTCAAAGCCCGGGGGTTGAACCCTGCACAAATGGTACAACCAGATGACAGGTGTTCAACCCCCAAGCATTTAACGCACCGAGTGTGGCCATCTGCTGGGGACAGCTTATGGCCACACTGCACATTTAGGAAAACAGCCTTATGGGCTTCAGACATAATAAACCCAGAAGGCCTAACACAACACACACACACTAACTACGCAAAACCCGAGAAATATTAACTAAAAAGAGACAGGAAAGCCTAACACAATCAACACTAATAATATATGAAACAAAAATAGAGAATTTGTAAACTTTTTTTGTCAGACAAACTTATCTGTCACCAAAAAACGCCAGGAGCTCTAGAATCCGTAGCTACTTGAAAAGCGGCAAACGAAATCTGAGGTCAGTCAGGGCTTGGCAAGGGGTTATGGGTAAGAGGGAGAAGCTAGGAGCTCGGAGCCTAAGCTTTTGAATTGCCGGCTCGGATCCGAGGTCGGATCCGATACCCACAGGTTGCAGACGAATGAAGTCTGCCTACTTCAGATCCCCTAATTAAAGTAATCAAATCTTCAGCCATCTTTAACATGTGCTTCCTAGGAGCTGGACCCTGGGGACTAGCACCAGCAGGGGCAGACTTAGACTTAGAATGGCTTTTGCCTTGAGAAGGAGGAGGCCGAACTACCCTATGAGGGGAGGGAACCACCGACATCTGAGAAGCACCCTCAGCCTGGCCTAACACAGGAGAAGCCACTTCCTGTAGTAACAAAGGCTCCCCTTGAGACTCAGGTAAACTTTCAAAAGGAGCCGCTGAAGTAGTCGGTGGTTCTACAGAACCGGCGTCCGGAGTGGACGACTCATCCTGTTTGGACCGCAAAGGCTTCTCTCTGCGTTTCTTAGAAGAACCAGGCGTCGGAGAATCCGACAGCATGTTGTAATTACAACGTTTACCAAACACAAGCCTAGCACAGTCCAACCGACGTTTTATAGTACGCTTGTTAAAAGTAGCACAAAAGCGACACCCAACAACGTCGTGCTCAGGCCCTAAACAAGAAATACAGAGTGAATGGTAATCCCTATGAGGAATCTGTTTCCCACAAGAAATACAGTTATTAACTTTTTCTGACATTCGTCAATACTGAGGCAAGAAAAAGACAAAAGTGTCCCCAACGGGGTACTTAGCCCAACTTGGTCTCCGGTCTGAAACTCGAAAACCGACAATTCCAGAATGCCGAACGGCACTTGCAAATGCTGCTTCTGCTTAGGACCACGCGGCAAGAAAGACTGGGGATATGGCGTCGGTCATGCGCATTTGTACTGACACGTACTGACGTCAGTCTCGGGCGCCGATGACCGACGCCAGTTCTAGCCCTTTGGTATTCGGGCCGATTGTGGACAGCGGACTACCCATATGTAAGGACTGCAGCAATGGGAGACGAAGAACATCGTGATTTAGACTGCTACTATAGTGGAATGCAGCAGTGGTAGCATAATGGGAGGTTTCATGTAATTGGGTACTGTAAGAGGTAAGTAGGGAAATAGTTGATAGTATAACTACAGAAGCAATGTGTAGTATTAGCATGTTAGTTTGTGTGAGCTGTGCTAAGTGACAATAGGCAAGTGTATGGGAAGTAGTTGTTAGTGGAGTAGTGATAACGAGAATAATAGGTGGGTCTAATCCCGAGAAGGGGTTAAGGAAATTAGATGACAGGGTTATAGTGTGACTGATTGGGTAATGAGGTGGTAGGGGGTGGCTACTCAAATAAAAATGGTTGTAGTGGGGGTGGGTTAGAATTGGGGGTAGGGTATGGGGAGTGAAGTGAGCCCGAGAATAGCGAGGGCAAACAGAGCGGGGCTACACTGGCTGGGAGAACAAAGCAAGGAAAACAAAATCAGTGGATAAAAAGGTTAGTAATGGGTAATGCGAAATAAGCACTGACAGAGTTCAATTAGCGAGTCGTTAAGGACAGGGTAGGAAATAGAATGTTTAGAGAGTGTGATAGTTGTTAGAAAGTACTGAAGAGTGGTGTGTAAGAAACACAGGAAAGATAATGTAAGAAAGATTGGGGGGTTTAAAGCAGGCTATGGTGGGTTACAAATTACAGTGCGATCCCTACAGAGTGGCAGAGTGGAAACAGCTGACACACAAAGATTAAACTGTGATATTGTCTTTGTTTCTAAAAGTTAAATTCAGTGAGACCTGAGGCTGTCATTTATAGTGGATAACTGATGTCTCTGTGGGAGAAAGTGGGGCACCGTGTAGCAGGCTGCTGGGCAAGGTTAAAGCAAGTTGAAATCCGAAGACCAGATAAGGCACAGCCAAGTTATTTCCTCAACAACCCCAAATCACTTTTCATCCAGCTTTTCTTCTCTTTTTAGCACTGTAATGCCTACATTATCAGCAATACTTTACCAGTAAACATGGCTTCTCAGTTTCTCAAACTGGTTGCAAGAAGAAGGTTTATTACTTGGTGGTGAAATGAAAGGATTAATCTGTTACACGCATTGAAACTGCCCAATGGGTGACTTTTTTTTTCAGAAATACCATGTGTCTATAAAACGAAAGAGAACCATTTAGGCTGCTAGCAATGGTATAATCCAAACATGACTGCATTAAAGACGACTGTAAATATAAGACAATGGGAAGACAGAAGATGAGAATCACATATCTCAAAAAAGCTCAAGAGAAAGGTTAATCACATCTTTCTCTGAAAGCAGCAAACGAGATCTGAGTTAATTTGGGGTTGGTGCATTTTGGGTAAGAGAAAAGCTTGAGAGTTCTTGGTTGCCATGAGCTTTAGTAACAACAGTGTCAGATTAGAGTATCGGATCCAAACCCATTAGTTGAGGGACAGAACGAAAATTGACATCAGATTGGAGGCCAAGAATTCAATGACTGGAATCTGATTGGGAAATGGATCTAAATGTCTCCAATGGGCCCAGATGGAAAATCTTTTCCATTTACTTTCATACACTTTTATGGTAGAGGTTTTTTGAGATAATGTTAGAATGTGGCAAATGAGGGAAGAAAACCTGGAACTTCTAGCCATCACCGGAAGTGAAGAAACCATGTGGCCAATTTGAGGGATTATCTGCCCAGGTAAGGCAGGCCGGACAGGTGAGATAGAAGATTCTGAACAGGATCCAGCATCCAGGGAGGGTGAGCTAGGTGAGGTCAAACGAAGGGGAACCATACTTGGAGAGGCCAGAAAGGGGCAATAAGGATAACTCTACTCTTCTGCTGTAAAGCTTTCTGAATGAACCTGGGGATGAGAGAAGTGGGAGGGAAGATGTATAACAGAACAGAAGGCCAATCATGAAATGCAGCATCTCTCGGTGACTCCCCCTTCAAGGGGGAAGAGGGTGGTCAGGGCAAAGAACCTGCTGCACCAGGTACTGAGAGGAAAAGCAAAAAGGTCACAGTATGGTTGACTCCATTGGCAAAGATAATTTCCACCATGTATTGACTGAGAAACCACTCGTGAGGGAGTAAGATGAACCTGCTCATTTTGTCTGCTAGCACAATGGATCTTCCTGGAATATGCGTTGCCAAGAGAAAGTGGATGGAAAAGATCATCCAATGCCAAAATCTCACTGGCTCCCGGCAAAGTGGGTAAGACCTGGTTTCCCCCTGTTTGATGATGTACCAGACCGTTGACACTTTGTCCATCTGAACTGTAACCATCCCTAGAGGGAGAACATACTTAAACACCTGCAATGCCAACAAGACTGCTCACATTTCCAGGACACTGATGTGAAGAGTGGCCTCTGTCTGGGACAACGTGCGTTGGACTGTCCTTCCCAAGTAATGCCTACAGCTGCAGCTTTCCTCTGACTGGGTGGAACATCGATAATTCTTCTGTTGCATTTTGGGGGAAAGGGGAAAATGGCATGTGACAACCTCCGGATATAATATTCTGCACCCAAAAATCTTTGGTAATGGTTATCTAGGCTTACAGGTGCAATGGTAGGCCTCCCATGACTACCTCCGGAGTGCAGCAATCAGGTAACCCTTCTGGAATGCTGAGAGGGCTTATCAGAGAAAGGAATACTGAACTACTTGAATGGAACCAAGAGAGTCCACGATGCAGTAATTAAGCACTTTTGTTCTTGTTTTACTTTCAGAACTTTATCAGAAATACATTTAACAACTCAACAGCCGAATTAAAAAAAAAAAAAAAAAAAAAAAAAAAAAAAAAAAAAAAAGTTAAAACCATGTGACCTTTTTTGCTAAATCACACTGAAGCAAGTTTGTGAATGAGTAAACTTAAAATCACGTGATCCTACAATACAAGTTAATGAAGTGAATATACGTGAAATAACGGAATCAAATTCAACTAAGTTCTTTTAAAATACATAAAATCCACTGCAGTCTTCATAATCTCTGTGCTAGTAAGAAGCACCTGAGCTTTATGTATTTATTAAGTCCTGGTTTTCTGACCACTGCTAGCCGGATCCAGCTCTCCAATTAAGCATTTTGGTTTCCTGTAAAATGATCCATGTTGCTCTTCAAGAACAAGGACGTGAAACTTCCTAATCAGGGCAGGTCAAACAACGTTTTGTTTAGAACACTGTTAATGTCTCTCTTTCTAATGGCCAAAGTGTGGTCATATATCCACTTCCTGATGGTCTTTCCTACATAAAAACTCAGACATTTTTCACAGTTTGCCAAGTACATGAAACCACTTGAGTCACAATTGTATCTGTCTTCTGCAATAATATTTCTATTGACCAATTTAACATGTCAATGGAGTAATTGTTAATGTACCTGCAATATTTACATCTGTCACATTTGAAAGTACCGTAAGTGGAAATGGCACCAGGACAGGATTTCTTTGCTTTTTCTGCCATGCTTTTAACACTGAATGATCTTTTGTACAAAAACAGAGGCTCATTACCTAATGCTTCTGCTATTTCTTTGTTCCCTATTACAATTTTCCCAGGTATTTTTAATGGTGTCTTTCATCACTGACGAGTCAGTGGTGACAGAAGTGGAAACACACCTGTGTACTGTTCCTTTGGTGTATTGCAGGAGATTGCACAGCCTTGAATAGATTTTGTATTTGTGTCAAATAGCGCTTTTTAGAATGGGTTTAGCTTTGTTTGCTCACAGTTCAACAACTTCTTGTATAATGGCTTGTGAAAAAACTGATGCAATACCCTCTGTTGACAAACTCCTCTTTGAGATGCTCTGCTTCTTGAAAGAAAACTGTTCTCTTTGGTGAGCCTGCTAAGTCTGATGAACTGTCCTAATGACTCCCTTTTTATGTGAAAGGGATGCAGGCTCTTGTCATGCAACTAACTATTGACAAAAGTTTATAAAACGATAATTGACCTCTACCCATTCCACTGACAGTGAACTTGAGAATGTCAGTGCTGCTGTTCAGACATTCCAGGAAGAAAAGGAATTTGTCAGTGGTACCATTCCAAATGAAAAACAAATAATCAATGAAATGTTTGTTAACTAAAATTGTCCCGTAGTATCCATGGATGGTAATGATTTTTCATTACCAGGAGGCCATGACCAAACTGGCAAATACTGGAGCCACTCTGGCTCCCATTGCAATTCCAGTGTTCTGTTTGTAAAGCCTGCCTTCAAATTGAAAGATGTTATTGCTCAAAATAAGATCAAGAAGCTCATGGAGTATTAACTATGGTGTTCTCAAAGTCAGTAAACTTACTGAGGTATTCCCTAATAAATTCACCTAAGTGACTTACACTTGGATTTAGTTGGATCCGAACAAGAGGATGGATCAGAAAGTTTAGTTTTCATCTAAGTCAAGCACCTGGAGGTATACAGATCTGACATTTTAGCTACTTTCTCAGAAAGAGCCAAGCCCAAAGTTAAGGGAGGAAAGTACTCAGAAGAGCGCTTCCTCGAATCTTTCAGTTTTTCTGCTGCTTCTCCTGAAGATTTCTTGGACAAAGAAAGCGCTCCAAAGGTCAATGAAGAAGAAGGAAGACTTTTGAGGATTAATTTATTCTTTCTCGCAGCCAAAGCCTTGTTATGGAAGCAAGAACAAATATCACAATTAACATTAAGATGGCCTGGGTCCAGGCAACAGACACACTGAGAATAAGTGTTAGAGTTAGGAATTTTGTGTCTGCAAGTGGCATACTTTTTAAAACCAGTAGGTTTTTCTGACAAAGTAGGAAAGGGAAACGTTAAGTTAATGGTAAGCATTAATGCTTAATGACAGGTAAAGGAAACAAAATACTAACAATGTTAACAGTAAGATGTACCACATGGGTAGCCACAACCAACTCAAGGGCTTGAGTTCCAAATGCTAAATCCAATAAGAAAAGGCTAGTTAAATAATGTCTTTTTTTATAGGTGAGGAATAGAAAGGGATTATTCCACAGAAAAAGAAGAAACCGAAAACTGTAAAAAAAAAAAAAAAAAAAAATTGGGAAAAACTGCACTTGTCTAAATTAACCAGCTCGAGCTGACGGTTACCAAGTCTCATCACTAAAGCAGCAAATGAGATCATAGGTATCTCAGAAATAGAGAGGGGATTGTGGGTAAGGGGTGGAGCTCCAGCTAAGGAGCCTAATGTCTATTGAGTGGCTGAGGATGGATCAGATGTCAAATCTGAGACTCATCAGGTGGGGAACAGAGACAACATCAGATCATTATAAGGTAAAAAGGAACACTGAGAACCAAATCGAAAATGTGTGCAGTAAAGTAAAAAAAAAAAGGGGGGGGCTTTAGGGGGAGAGTGACCAAAAACTTTAGAGAAAATGACACTAACGCTTATATGCAGTTAGTAAAATCATTATTCTAAAATAAACTATAAATGAGCTACATGTGGAAAGCCAGAATTCAGTTTTTATGCCAGGAAGCCTGTTACCTTTGGATCAATGTTACTAGTTTAAGCTTTAGTTCCAGTGGCATATAAAACCAAAGTGGATGTCAAAACAGCCTAATAAACTGTTCTGACCAGCAGGAGACTGAAACACCCTTCAATACATATGCACATCTGTCAACATTCCAAGTTCCATTTTTGCAGCTTTGAAACTGATCCCCTTATGTTCCAACTGCAATTTTGAGCAAGGCCCTTAACCAGACTATGTATCCAGGTCGCATCTAAAAAGAAGCATCCTTCTTCACCAGGTAAACAAATACTGCGAAGGAAGGAGACCTTTAAACAAGCTGATCAATTTTTGTACTACTACACTTTCTCAACACTGTCACAGCCCTTTTTTTGATTTTGTTTCTTTAAGACTCACCTTGGTTTTCGTCTGATGACCTTATAAGAAAATCCTAACATTATCGGTCTCTAACACATGCTGTGGACTTCTCTTTTAGACAGAAAGAACTGTAACCAAGGAAGAAAAAAAAATTACCAAATACATTTCTGTCCTCCAAGACATGTATCTTATGGTGATGGCAGTTCCCTTGTACAAAGACGGGTCCTGAACAAGGCTGTTGGCCTTACTCCCATCAGAAATTACAGAGCGGAATCTGCAAAGCAGTCTGGTGAAGTTCCTGAAAGATGGTGGGAAATTAAGTGTATGCAACTAGGACACAAAATGGTGAAACAGAAAGGAAACAATTTGACAGACTGAAAGCCTAGCAGGTCTTTTTCTGGAAATGGTTAAATATCTGGAGAAAAGCCAACAAGTAATACAGTGGTTTGTTTATGTCTTTCGGCTTTTCCCGGTTAGGGGTCGCCACAGCGGAACTCTGGTCCGCTAATGATTGGTAGTCGATTTTTACGTGCCGAGTTACCAGCCCTGATGCACAACCTTCAACGAAGGTACGCCCATTCACGCATGTCTCCACGCAGAAGACGCTCTAGCTGAGAATCGAACCGGACAGCGTCTTACTGTGAGGCAACAACGCTACCGCAACACCACCACCGCGGGGTAACAAGTAATACAGTGGTACAGGGTTTAATACAAGAACTTGCTCTATATCCTGTGTGATATCACATGTGACTTGAACAGCATTGGATTCATTGTGTGATATCACATGTGACTTGAAACAGCGTTGGATTCAACACATTAATGTGTTCAATGATGACAAACACTGCTGCACTGTAATGGATGCATAAAAAAGTGTTCAGCTAACACTGCTGTAGTGCCTACATGGCAGAAAGAAAGGTAGCAGCTAGCAATGAATGCAAAAATGGGCAAAGGATATTAATTCTGGTACACTGAAACTATGAAAAAAGTACAGCTGTTTAAGTTGAACTTACCATAACCATAGATGTTCAAATGATCACTGCTGCTGTACCCTTAGTTATATGGATTAAACCTATATAAGATTAAACCTATGGATATAGATTAAACCTATTTCTGGCCCAGAAATTGTAGTTTATTGGCCGTTTGGGCAGTTTTTTCCATCTCTCTCAACTTTCTGGTTTTAAAGCCAGTGTTTGCGCTTGATCCCCACCCTTCCCGTAACTAGTCTAGTTCAGGTACAGATTTGCTGTATCCAGGACTGTTTGTAAGCTTCAGAGCCCCCCAAGCCTTTGTGTTGGAGTGCAGCCTTCTAGCTTATCAGTGGGAGTGGTAAGTACTAAGTAGCCTGTCTACCACAAGAGGAGTGGTTCTTGGCCCAGGAATTGTAGTTTATTGATCATTCGGGAAGTTGTCCATCTCTTTCAACTTTCTGGTTTAAAAGACCACATCTGCGCTTGTTTCCCATCTTTCCTGTAACTAACCTACTGGAAAGCACTAGAAAGTCTTAAATTGATACAAGCCTTCTAGCTTAAAAGAGATTTTGGAGTGATTGAGTATCAGTTTTCTGTATTTTCTTGCTGTACTTAACTGTTATCTGCCTAAACGCTGATTTTTCCAGCACTTATTGCGATTTAAAAGCTTGTTTTTTCACACATTGTACTTATTTGACTGCCTGCACTTTGAAAAAGTTTTTTGTTTAAATAAATTAACTGTTGTAAGCTACACACTAAAGTGCGATAGCCTTTTCTGATTGCTTGTAGTCGTTTAAAGCAGTTTTAAGTGTACATTTTACTGTTTTTGCCTTATCTTTTCAAAAAAAGAAAACAAATAAAAACATTTCTTGTTTCCCGCCTTTCTAAGCTAGTACAGTCCAGTTTTCAGGCTAGTGTTGAATTCAGGACTGTTACAAGTTTCTGAGTTGCCCATACCTTACTTGGATAGAGGGAAGTTTCTCTGTTCACCTGTGAGAGAGGGGAACTTTGAGCAGCCGTCTGTCCCTGGAGGAGTGGTTCCAGCCCAGAAGTTAGTAGTTTAAAAAATGCGTTTGCACAGTTTAGTGTGCCAGGCAGCATCGGTTAGCTAGGGTTAAATTATTCCCGGCTCCACTAAGTCTCCTCTTCAGTTTTTCACTTGAAACTAGTCTAACTCGCAACCTAAGCACTCAAAAAGCATCCTACAGTTCAGCACTTGCTCAGACCTAATAGCAAGCACTAATATACCCCAACACTTGACTGCCCAGCTGGGCAAGGCTCTTTATCCACCCCTCACCAAACAAGCGACTAAGCAGCTCACCCTACTATTCAGGCATGACCAAAGGGCAACTTCAGGTGTACTCTCCAGTCCAGCTGGTGAATCTGGGTATCCTGAGGCAATGTTACAACTGCCTCATGTACACAGACAGCCCTCTCATCCTACCACAAAACACTAACATATGCGAGAGATGCAATTATACAGCCAAACTGGAGGCTAAGGTCTCTCCACCCAAGACTGGAACAGACAGTCATGAGGAGAAGGGTTAACACTTGCACCACACCTCCAGCCTCACATAGACCTACTAAACCAGCACTGGCAAAAAATACACATTAATACACAAAATCATACTTGGAGGCTCTAAATAAAAACCTGCAAAAGCATCAGAGAGCTTCAAAGCAGACACCCACAAAACCTGCACCTCCTGTCACAAACCAGACAACACATAAAACACAAAATCAATGTGCCGCACAATCACAGCCCTTAAGGCAAAATAACATATCTAACACACTAGTAATAAGTGACTCAACAGTCAGGCACACTGACACCCCACTCACTAGGCTGGACAAGGAAAAGGTTACTGTTAGCTGCTTATCGGGAGCCAGAATTTGCCACATAACACAAGCACTCAGGTCACTCCAGAACAAGTACAAATATGACTCTGTCATTGTTCATGTTGGTGTGAATGACCTGAGACACCTCCCTGGACTACATGAAGAGAGATGTGGAAGAGCTCTCTGATCATGTAGCCCAGGCGGGTATGACCCTAACACTGAGTAGCATCCTGCCCTCACCAAGAATGATACCTCAGTATAAAGAAAATTGATCAATTTCAACAATTGGCTAAGCTTCTGGTGTCAGTCAAAGGGGATCCAGTGTCTGTCAGCTTGGGATGACATGCGCGACAAGCCACGCTGCTTTGCAAGAGACAGCTTGCACCTGTTACCCCTTGGCTTTCGAATACTGGCCAAGACTCCTGCTGCCCCCATAGTGCCTTTTTTAGGCAAGGCTCAAAATTCAAACCCACCACCGTAAACAGCACAAGTAAAAAAAAATGAGGGTTATGCTACTCAACGCCAGGAATTTAAATCTCAAAATGCATGCGCTCGAAGCACTCCAAAGTATGGAGAACATAGACATCTGTGCAGTAACTGAAACCTGGTTCAAGGCTCCAGAGAGCACTCCAGCACTACTGGGCTACAACTCATACCACACATTTCGGCCACAGAACACAGACCAAAACACAAAAGGAGGGGGTGTATCCATATTCATCAAGGATACCCACACCTCCAGGTTAGTGGTGCAGCATGATACCTCTGAGATCATCCATGTGCAACTAACATCGGGCAAATCTGCAATGCAAATCGTGGCCTGCTACAGATCACCCTCCATGACCCAGGACCACCACTCCGCCTTTCTGGAGACACTGGAAAATATGAAGATCCTACCGAACACCCTGATACTGGGCGATTTCAATTACCCTACTATTAACTGGGAAACCTACTTGAGTACAAACTCCCAGGCTCAGCGCTTCCTGGAATTTATCAACTCAAATGCCCTGGATCAGCTGGTAAACTCCCCTACCAGAGGCCACAACATATTGGACTTGGTCATCACCAACATGGGCGACAGGTGTTCCGTACCGGAGGTCAACCCGTCACTGGTTAGATCAGACCATAAACTAATCACCCTGGATGTCCACACACCACCACCACCCCGAACCAAGGAAACCACAGTGAAAAACTTTTCTAAAGCAAACTTCACCTTACTTAAGGCAGAGGTGGTCAGTTTCACAGCCCCCATGCTAAAGGATAACACTGCCCAAGATGCAGAATCCTTTACAATTGCACTCTATGAGCACCTACAAGGATGTATGGATCGTGCCATCCCTAGCAAAACCAAGACTCACTCCCCTAAGAGAAAGAAACCAGTCTGGTGGACCCCTGCCATAAACAGGTTATACAACAGGAGGAGGAAACTAGTTCAGAAAAAAAGCAAATCCCAAGAAGGAAAGACATCCCTGATCAGTATCACTGAGAAACTAAGGTCACTCATAAATTCATCCAAGGCTAACTTCGAAAGAAAAATTGCCAAGAATTCGAAAGATAACCACAAAGCCTTCTTTAGCTATGTCAAGAATCTAAGTGGCAACTCGCAGATATGCTCTGAGCTAGTGAAAAACAGCACAAAATATACTGAACCTACTGATATTGCCAACATCCTGGTAGATAGATTCAGTGCAAACTTCACCTCCCTCTCACCTTCAAAAAGGCCCACAACAATACCAGAAAAGTGTAGTGTCACGGAAATCACAGAAGCACAGGTGAAAACAGCCCTTTCAAAAGCCAAAAATACAGCATCAGTGGGCCTAGATGGTGTCCTAGGCTGCGTCTTGCACGAACTACAGAATGAACTAACCCCCCACCTAAACACGCTGTTCATCCTCAGCCTCTCCACAGGCTACGTGCCCATAGAATGGCGCACAGCAATGGTTATTCCACTCCACAAAGGAGGGGCCACAACTGACCCTGGTAACTATCTCCCCATAAGCCTGACTAGCCTGGTCGGCAAGGCTATGGAGCACATCACCATGGAACTCATTAACAAAGACATTGGGAACCTCCAAACACTTGACCCGACCCAGTTCGGCTTTGTTAAGGGCAGATCATGCCTACTAAACCTGGTTGACTTCTTCGTGACAGTCACCAAGGCCATAGACGAGGGAAAGGTGGTTCACACAGCCTACCTTGATCTCGCCAAGGCTTTCGACACCATTCCTCACTCGGGTATTATAGAAAAACTCACCAGCCTGAACATAAACCCCTACGTCACAAGATGGGTTGCCAACTGGCTTACAGACAAACCTCACATGGTAAGAATAGCGGGCTCCAGGTCCGACTCTAAACCAGTCACAATTGGTGTCATGCAAGGCTCGGTTCTGGGACCACTACTGTTCGGCATATATTTTTCAGAAGTACAGGCAAACACAGGAGGACTGTGGCTAACCAAGTTCGCCGATGACTGCAAACTGGGAGCCATAATTGACTCTCCGGCTGACATGGACATCCTTCAAAAAGGCCTTACTGAGACAGACACCTGGTGTCAAAGTCATGGCCTCAAGCTAAATGCCAAAAAAATGCATAGTCATCCCGTTTGGGAAAAAGAAAACGCCCACGAATTACCAAATAGGCGGCAGCCCCCTTAATACAGAAAAGGTAAGAGATCTGGGGACCCAGGTAGATAGTAATCTCTCCTTTGACAATCATATTGCCAGAGTAGTTAGGAAATCCTTCTATGTGGCCCATCTACTTACTAAGGGGTTTGCATCTAGAAATAAAGAGGTTATAGTGCCCCTCTACTCATCACTCATCAGACCCATCATAGAGTACAATGCCCCATTTGGGATGTACCTCACAAAACACTTCCAACAGCTGGAAAGACCACAAAAGCACCTCACCAAGAGAATCACTGACCTCAAACATATGTCCTATGCAGCCCGACTGAAAAAACTCCAGCTGCACTCAGTGGCATATCGCTTACTCAGAGGTGATCTCTGCCTGACTTACAAAGCCATGTCCAACTCAGAATTGATGGACATGCTCCACCTAAAGAAATCCAAGTCACTGTGAGCCACGCGCTCTAGAGAGCTAAACTTCGCCACAACAATAAATAGAACATGCTGGAGGGATAGATTCCTGTCAGAGACTCCCCATGCTTTGGAACAAAATTCCTAACTACATTACACAGAGCCCCTCACTAACACTCTGCAAGAGAAGCCTTGACGAGTGGATGGGTAACAGAAAATACACCCCTGGGATCCCTTCATTGGCTCTGCTTGACAGAGGCTCAGTTAATTAATCAATGGGGTGGCGAAAGCCGACACACTCTGGCTAGGCTTATAACTGCCCTCGGGCAGATAGCCTAGGACCTTCCTATGATGGTCAGCCAGCTTAAAAAAAGTACAGTTGTGTACCTACCATAAATGTAGATGTTCGAGTGTATTCACTGTTGCAGTCATTACAACTGGGTTATCCTGCTGGCAGGATACCCGCAGTCGGCCCGAGTTCCAAAGTCTAGGTCCGGCGTCGGTTGCTGTCGCCTCCTCCCTGACGTCAGTGCGCCAGGGGTATAAAATATGCAGCCGACGCCATTTTCTTCAGTTTTTCTTGCCCCAGATGTCAGGTGCCCCTAAAATGGTAGGCTAAATTATGCCAATAAGCATGCATACACCAAAACAACTTTTCCTTCATCTACAAGCAAATACACCACATAGGTTGTATAGAATAGAGAAGTACAGATAAGTCCCAGCAAGGAAAAGGGGGATGGTGGGAGTGTAACCTGGACTGCAACAGTGAATACACTCTAACATCTACATTTATGGTAGGTACACAACTTAACTATGTTCGTCGTGTTTCACTGTTGCAGTCATTACAATTGGGTTGAATCCCAAAGCTAAGGTTGGGAGGCTGGAGCTAAACAGGATTAGGAGAGGCTAGCAGGCCCTGCAGAACTGCAGTGGCAAAGCCTGCCCTGGATTTAGAGTAGAGAGGTAAGTGATGGTGCTTTATAAAAGTATGCACTGAACTCCAAGTTGCAGCCTCTAAGATGTCTTTGGTTGGTGGTACTCTGAGGAAGGCTGCTGAAGTGGCTACTGCTCTGGCTGAATGTGGCCTAATGCCCTTAGGCACGGATTTGCCATGCTGTGAATAGCAGAAATGAATGCAGTGACCTATCCACTTTGAAATAGTCTGTTTGGAGATAGGCTTTCCTTGTGATCCTGCAGCATATGCCACTAGAAGTTGTTCAGTCTTTCTGAAGGCTTTGGTTCTGTCCAAGTAGAAGCATAGCTGCCTGTGAATGTCCAAAGAATGCAGGAGCCTCTCACCCTTATTCTGTGGGTTTGGGTAACAGATAGGTAAAATTAATTGTTTGGTTAAGGGCCACACTGGACACTACCTTAGGCATAAATGTAGGGTTTGTCCTTAGAGAAACCCTGTCGGGATGGAAAATGATAAAAGGTTCCACAGCCATGAGTGCCTGTAACTCTAAGACTCGTTTAGCGAAGGTTATTGCTAGGAGAAGAGCCGTTTTCCCGGATAAGAATTTTATATCAGCTGCAGAGGCTGGCTCAAACGGAGGCAGTGTGAGTTTTTCCACGACATAGTTGAGGTCCCATGCAGGTATTGGTGCTCTCCTTGGAGGTCTTATGTTTTTGGCCCCTCTGAGGTACTGCCTTAGTAATAGATGAGAAAAAATAGGTGGTTCTGTATTGTAATGAGCTGAAATGGCAGTGGCATGAATTTTAATTGATGAAAAGGGAAGGCCTTTATCCAGCATCTCAGTTAAGCATTGCAAAATCTGAGGAATATTTGGAACAGTTGTGTCAATACCTTGTGCCTGGTTCCAAGCACAGAATCTCTTCCATTTTTCTGCATAAGATTTTCTGGTGCTAGGCCTCCTGGCCTCCAAAATAACATCCATCACTGCTTTAGAGAGAGGTGTATCTTGAATGGCTACATTATCCCCAATGCTGTCAGGTTTAAGGTCCTGACTTGGCTGTGCAGTATCTGACTGTCTTGTTGGGTCAGTAAGTGAGGAATTTGAGGTAATGTCTAAGTTGGGCATTAAGATAAGCTCTTTAGGACTGTGTACCAGTGCTGGCGGGGCCAGTCTGGGGCAATCAGTATCATTTTTGGCTTTTCTTGTCTGACCTTGAGGAGTACCTTGGGGAGGAGAGGCAGAGGCGGAAAGCAATATACTGTTAGGTTTTTCCAGCTGAAAGATAGAGCATCCACTTTCCATGCTTGCTTGTGATAAGTCCTTGTGCAGAAGCTCTGTAGTTAGCAGTTGTGAGGAGAGGCAAATAGGTCTATGTCCGTGCATCCCCAGTTCCTTGTTATCATGCTGAAGACTTGTGGATCCAACTTGTGGATCCAATTTCCACTCGTGGGGATCCATTAAGTTTCTGCTTAGTTCGTCTGCCAGAGTATTTATCCTTCCTGGCAGGAATTGTGCTTGCAGATGTACTTGGTAAGTCAGTGCTGTGTCCCACAAGTTCATGGCTAGTCTGCAGAGGGGGTAGGAATGCGTGCCCCCCTGCTTATGTACCACATGACTGTAGTACTGTCCGTCGTTATCAGTAGTTGTCCTGGATGAAGTAGATCCTTGAAGGCTGTTAGGGCATTCTTAACAGCTAGCATCTCTTTTTGATTGATATGTAGATGCATTTGACTTGCGGACCATGTGCCCTGTATACATCTTCCTGCCATACTGGCCCCCCAGGCATAATCTGATGCATCTGTTGTCAATGTCTGCCTGGCTGTGGGTAAGGTGAATGGCTGTCCCATGTTGAGGTGACAGGCTTTTGCCCACCATCGAAACTCCTGTTGTAGGCAGGGAAGGAGGGTAATTATTGTTTCCAGGCTGTGGCAATGTTGAGTCCAAACACTTTTTAGATACCACTGAAGTTTCCTCATATGCAGTCTTGCATATGGAACTAGCAGTATGCAGGATGCCATGAAGCCCAAAGCCTGAAGAATTTTTCTTGCAGATAACTGGGTCTTTGTTGCCAATATTCTGAAATACGTAGTCAGTTGTCTGTGTTTGTCTGGCGTGAGATAAGCCATCTGGACAGTTGTATTTAAGCTTGCACCCAGGATATTATCTCTTGAGGGAGAGTTTTTTTTTTTTTTTTTTTTGTACTGTGTGTACCCTGTTAGTAATCTTTTCACAAACGCCAGATGCTGTAGTAGAATGTCCTTGTTCTCTGCTTGCATAAGGCAGTCGTCCAAGTAAGGATATATCTGTATTCCTCTTTGTCTGCAAAATGCAATTACTGGTGTCAGGCATTTTGTGAAGACCCTGGGCGCAGTAGATAAGCCAAAGGGCAGTGCAGAGAATTGGTAGTGCATTGAGCCAGCTATAAATCTGAGGTATCTTCTGCATGACTGTCTGATTGGGACATGCAGGTTATGCCTCTTTTAGGTCTAAAGTCACAAGCCAAGCCTTCTTGCCCAGCATGGGCAGAAGCTGCTGCAGAGTTAACATTTTGAATTTTGGAATATCCAGGAATGTGTTTAGGATAGACAGGTCCAGTATTGGTCTCCAGGCTTTGTCCTTTCTGGGTACCAAGAATAGCCTTCAGTAAAATCCTTGTCCCTGCTCTTGCTGTGGTACTTGCTGAATGGCTCTCATGTCCATGAGGGATGAAACTTGTTTTTGTGCCTCTGCCCACTGATTGTGTGGCAGGTCTGGCATACCGTTTGGCCTTGGCAGGGTGTAAAAGTGGAACC
This sequence comes from Protopterus annectens, assembly GCF_019279795.1. Classification (NCBI taxonomy): domain Eukaryota; kingdom Metazoa; phylum Chordata; order Ceratodontiformes; family Protopteridae; genus Protopterus; species Protopterus annectens. The sequence goes on along the minus strand of NC_056737.1, from coordinate 1,300,427,309 downwards.
TGTAGCCTTGAGATACGATATTTAAGACCCATTTGTCCTGGGTGATCATATGCCAATTTTGTGAAAAAAGTTCTAGTTTCCCCCCCAAAGGAGCTGCCAGAAGATAAGTGCTTGGTGCTGGCAGGGGAAAGTCAGAGACTGTTTCCTGTATGGCTGTGATTTTTCCTCTCTGCTTTTGGAGGTAGAAGCACCCCATTGTTTAGACCTGTATGAGTCTTTGGGGCTGTGATCTGCCTCTGGGGCGTCTGTATCTGCCTCTTTGTGGCCTGTCTGACACTGGAAAGGACCAATTCTTTGTAGGCCAGTTCCTGGTAAATCTGGGAGGCTGTACCTGTAAGAAATCCTTCACTGTTTGCATAGATTTAGATTTGTCCTCCATTTTCTTTAACACTTCTTCTGCTTTAACACCAAACAAGGTATCATGTTGTAATGGAGCATCTAAAAGTTTTGCTTTAACGTGATCGGGCAGATTCTGTTCCTTTAACCAAGCATGCCTCCTAATGACAGAAGCTGTAACTGCGGCCCTGCAGGAGGCCCCTGCATTTCTTTGTTTTCTGCACATTCTGAATTTGTCAACATTTTCTGTTTAAGCAGTGACATAAGATATTGCTGATATTTAAGCATATGAAACTGACAATTTAAAGCTCTTACAGCCAAGGTAGCAGAAGTATAAATCTTTTTCCCCCATCTGTCCAGGGCCCTTGAATCTCTATCAGAGGGGATAGGGTTTTTTGCAGTGGAAGCCTTGACCCCCTTGGGACCCTGAGAAATAGTTTCTGGGTCAGCAGCAGGGTTTTTGTAAAGAAATTTATGTGAATCAGGAACCCTGTAGTATCTGTCTAGCTTAACAGGAGTTGGTGGTAAAGAGTCAGGAGACAGACCGGACTCTGAAAATACATCATCTACAATGTCTAAAACAGGAGGAATAGCAAGGGGCATGTGCTGAGGTAATAAAAAGAAGTCTCTGAGCCTTTTCTTGGATTCTGAGTAATCTTGGCACTCCCAGTGGAAATGCTCCCTCACAGTATGTAGGGTCTCCCCAAAAGAATAATCCTCAGGAGGAGAGGCTGAAGGGATAGATTCTTCAGCATCAGAATCCTCATAGGGAGGAAGGGAATATTCCTGTTCAGAAGAAGAATCAGAGAAAATGGAAACCTGATATGAAGATTCATATTCTATCTCTTGCCTAGGCCTCTTATCAGGAGGAGGATGGGAACCCCTGATCAAAGTAATTAGGTCTTCTGCCATTTTAAGCATCTGTTTTTTAGGCATGGAGGCCTGTCCAGGAGAATGCTGTACTTCTTTCTTTGTCTTTACAACTGCTTTAGTCTTTGCCTTTGAAGCTGAAGTTGGTTTTACATATAACTGTGTAGGCCTGAAAATACCCTCAGAAGCAGATGCCTGCTCAGCGGCTCCGGACCCATCTGAGGGAATAGTTTCCGAGTGTCCAATACCTTGAGTTTCCAGCGGCCTAGTCGGCTCCACGTGGGAGTCAGAAGCTGCCTGTGGCTCTGAGGTAGTGGGCATCAGGGGCTGTGAAAGCGCCTCACTGAGAACCGGCGACAGGCCTAACAGAAGCCTCGTCGTTGGTTTTGGACCTCGGATGCTTGTCCTTTTCTTTTTCTTTGCGCTTTTTATTAACTCCGATAGTCGGCTGTTCCGATGGCATTATAAAATTGAATCTTCTGTCAAAGTAATGAAATGCAAAATCGTACTGACGCTTAATAGTGCGTTGGTTAAATTTAGCACAAAACCGACAACTAGCAATGTCGTGGTCAGGGCCTAGGCAAGGAATACAGTAAGAATGAAAATCCTTATGAGGTATTTGCTTCCCACAAGAAATACAATTATTAACTTTTTCTGACATCGGTCTGGAGCAAGAAAAAAGTTTCCCCAATGGGGTACTTAGCTTTAATGAAGACTTTGGATCTGAAATTCGAATATGAAAATCTCAGGAGTCGGCCGACCGGCACTTGCGAACTGCTTTTGCTTCGGGCACCGCATGGCAAGAATGGCGTCGGCTGCATCTTTTATACCCCTGGCGCACCGACGTTAGGGAGGAGGCGACAGCAACCGATGCCGGACCTAGACTTTGGAACTCGGGCCGACTGCAGGTAGCCTTCTAGCAGGATAACCCAATTGTAATGACTGCAACAGTGAAACACGATGAACATCTTCAAGGCACCTACCAAGTGCCCAGAATGTCAAGCAACTTGAGCTAGGCTGACAAAGACAGGTTTGGGTGCAAAGTCCTTCAGAGCTTTCTGCCAGCAGAGAGGGAGGCTGAGCCCTGAAAGGGCAATGCTAGGAACAAAAGCATATGACCACACCCTGGCATAAAAAACAAACCAAAAAACAAAGAGGATGGAGGGAGAGAGAGGACGGGAGAGGCCACTGCAGCCGTGATCATTCAAACATCTATTGTTATGGTAAGTTCAACCTACACAACTGTACTATGTTCTTTACATTTATCACTGCTGCCATCACCTTAGCAGTATAGGTGGATTACCACAGCTATCTATATTGGGAGTGGGAAGGAGAAGGATCCAGTAGCCCCTACAGAACGGCCCTAGCACAGCTTGATCTAGACCTACAGAAAGAATCAAGCTTATAGTGCTTTGTAAAAGTATGTACAGAGGGCCAAATATTTCTAATATCCAATCCTTTCCAAAAAGCCACACTTGAAGCCAATGTCCTAGTAGAGTGGGCCTTGACCCTGCCTGCATTAGATGTGTTATGGTGAGTTAACAAACGGTAATATAGCCTTAGACAACCATTTGGAAATCATCTGTTTTAACACAGTGACCCTTCTTACCTTCATAACAAGTTAACAAATGATCCAAAGGTCTGTAAAGGCTTAGTTCTGTAAGATGGTACCAGAGTTGTCTACAGACATCCAATATATGGAGTATCCTTTCTCCCTCATTTTTACGTTCAGGAAAGAAAACAAGGAGATGGATAATTTGGCTTAAAGTAAATTCAGATACCATTTTAGGCATAAAAGAATAATTAATTCTCAAAGAAAACCTGCCCCTAGTGAAAATGAGTTACAGGTGACTCAACATAGAAGCCTGCAACTTAAGATTCTTTTCTTGCAGAACTCAGAGCAATCAGCAAAACTGTCTTCCATGTTAAGAATCTCAAGTCAATCAGATTAACTGGTTCAAAATGAGTAAGTGTTAGCTTCTCCAACACAAAATTAAGATCCCAAGGATAGACCACTGGCTTTACAAGAGGCCTCTTACTTAAAACCCCTTTCAAGAACATTCTGACATGAGACTGCACTGAAAGAGGAGGATTCATGGGCAGACATGCTGAAATGGCCAATAAATGAACCCTAACAGATGAATAAGATAGGCCCTATTATACTAATTAACAAAAATTATTGTAAAGCCAGAGAAAGAATAGTTGTGTAAGAACTTACCATAACAACAGATGTCATCCTCTTCTTTGCTGCAGTATTCTTTACATGAGGGAGTTGCCTGCCTAAACAACATGACGTCAGCCAGTATCCCAAAGTCTTTTACTACTGCAAAGTGCACAGTACATCCAATGTAGGTGGCTATTGGTCGTAGGCCATAAAGGTGACATATGCTCACAATATCCTCAGAAATGAAGCCCCAGGAGGAGAGAGAGTTCAAGGAAAAGAGAGTTAACACATCTAAGAATCACGAGAAGCGCAGAAGAGGGGTGGGACAGAACACTGGATCACAGAAGAGAAGGACATCTACCATTATGATAAGTTCTTACTCACCTATTCTATGTCCATCTAATGTTGCAGTATTCTTTACAGAAAGGAGAGTACCAAAGCTCATGCAGACAGGGTGGTGGAGTTAGCAGATGAATTTTCCAGGAAGCCAAGAAAAATGGCTCTGGCAAACCCAGCCCTAGATCTGGAGATGGAATCCAGCTTGTAATGCTTAGTAAAGGTCTGTACAGAGGTCAAGGTAGCTGCCTCTAAGACAGAATTGGTATCTAGCCCTTTAAGAAAGGCACCAGAGGAGGCCACTGCTCTAGAGTGAGCTTTGACTGAGCAGAGAGGGGGGTTCCCATGGTAGGCATAGCAGAAGTTAACAATTTAGGAAATCCAGGTAGAAATGGTTTGATTGGACACAGGAAGTTCCAGAGCCTGATAAGACAAACATCTGGTCTGATTTCCTAATAGATTTAGTTTTGTGAAAGTAAAATCTGAGTTGTCTGTGCACATCATGTGTGTGCAAAATCCATTTGTGTTTTGCAGAGAGGGGAAAAAGTTTAATAGGTGGATAGCCTGGTTTAAGGACAACTCATTAACCACTTTGGGCATAAAGGTGGGGTTGATGCCAAGGGAGACCCTGTCTTTGTCCAAGATCAAAAAAGTGGGAGACACCATCAGTGCCTGGAGCTCAGACACCCTTCTGGCAGAAGTTAGGGATAGCAGCAAGTCAGTTTTCCAGGTGCAGTGTTTTAAGGAGCTAGAAGAAGCTGGCTTGAAGGGTGCAAGGGTCAGCTTCTCTAGCACAAAGTTTACATCCCAGGGAGGGGGCACAAGCCTCCTGGGAGGTCTAATGTAGAGAATGCCTTTGAGGAACTGTTTAACCTCAAATCTACAAGCTAAAGGGGGGAAAGAAGCAGACATGCAGAAATGGCTGACAGATGTGCTTTTACAGATGAATAAGCTAGGCCAGAATTGAGCAACTCACACAGGTATGAAAGAACCAGAGGGAGATCTTCCGTTAGTGGGTCCAGGTTACGAGAAGACACCAATCTGACAATCTTTTCCATTTGGATGGGTAAGATTTCCTGGTATCGAGTTTCCTGGCCTCCTGCAGGACTTGAAGCATGTCCTCTGAGAATAGATGTCAAAAGTCAGGGCTCTATCACCAACAGAGTCAGCTGTAGAGTTGCCACGTGTGGGTGGATGAGGAAGCCCTTATGTTGTGTGAGTAGGTCCACTCTGTGAGGTAACTTATGACGACTGCCCTTGGTTAGGTGCAGGAGAAGGGGAGGTCAATGCTTTATTAGTCAGAAGGGAGTCAACAGCAAGATTTTTGGCTTGTCCTGCTGAATCTTCAGCAGGACTTTCAGAATGAGCAGAAGGGAAGGGAATGCATACAGAAACTTCTTCCAGGATACTAATATGGCATCCATTTTCCATGCCCGGGGGTGAGGCGAGGTTCCCTAGCACAAAATCTTGGAAACTGTTGTTCAGAGGGGAGGCAAACAAGTATCTGTGGAATACCTCTCTGGTGGACTATGTCCAGAAACGCATCTCTGTGAAGCATCCATTCATGGGCCTGTATTGTGGATCTGCTCAAGGTGTCTGCCACAGAGTTCTGATTGGAGGGGATATAGACCGCCTGCAGAGAAATCTGAAGTTGGAGGGCTAGCTCCTAAACCTATAAAGCTAATCTGCACAGAAGGTAGAATTTGTCCCCCATCCCCCTCCCCCCACTTGTTCACATACCAGAGAATAGTCATGCTGTCTGTGTAGATCATCAACCGGCCAGGGATGAGAAGGGATTGAAAGGACTGAATAGCTAGAATCAATGATTTCATCTATTTTACATTTATGCAATCCTTTTCCTGACAGGGAGATCATTGCCCTAGTACAGTATGGGGACCCAATGCAGCCCCCCAGCCTGTATCCGAAGCATCTGTGTATAGGTTTTGAGTTGGGGCAGCAGGTGGATGGGAAGTTCCGGGTTGAGGAACATTTGTTGGATACACCACAGAAGCTCCTTCTTCAAGCAAGATAGGAGCGGAATTTGAAATTCCAGAGGGTGGGCATGTTGTGTCCACAACGACTTCAAGAACCACTGAAAGGTATATCATATGAAGCCTTGCCAGGGGGTAGCATAGATATGGTGGTAGCCATAAGTCCAACAATACTGAGAAATTGCCCTGCTGACAGGAAGTGCATGGGAAGGAGGTTTGAAAAGGTCTGGCAGAGCTGAAGTGCCTTTTAAGGTGGAAGGGGCACTATCATTCTGTTTGGAATCTGCACCCCAGAAAGACATGATCTTGGGATGGGGTGAGGGCAGATTTTTTGAAGTTGACTGTGAATCTTTGTTGCTGCAGGATGACAATGGCTGAGTGGAGGTTCCACTGTGGTTCATCTGGGGTGTTTGTCTGGAACAGGAGGTCGTCCAGGTAAGGGAAAATTTGAAAGCCTTGGAGTCTGCAGAATGCGGCTACTGGGGCTAAGCATTTTATGAAAACTCTTGGGGGTGTAGAGAGACCAAAAGGCAAAGGTGACAACTGAAAGTGCCAGGATGCCACAGAGAAACAAAGACATTTTTGAACTTGGGATGAATGGGAATATGCAGGTAGGCGTCTTTGATGTCTACGGATGCCAGAAAGCCCTGTAAGAGGATCAGGGAAAACAAGGTCTTGAAGGGTGGAACATTTTGAAGGAGGGCACCTTTAGGAAGGTGTTGAGGAAGGAAAGATCTATGATAGATCTCCAGAGGCCTTCCTTTCTGGGTACCAGGAACCTATGGGAGTAGAAGCCTGTTCCTTTTCAGTGTGTGGGCACTGGTTGTACGATTCCCTGTTCCAGCAGGTCTGCCAATACCTGGGGGGAGAGGGGTATCTGTTCTGCAGGTAGCTGTGGGACACCCCTGAAGGGAGGTAATGTGTGCCATGCCAAGAAACATCAGCGTTTTATGATGTACAAGACCCAGGTGTCTTGTGTGATGGATTCCCAGGCTAGAAGGGATACGGAGAGGTGTAGGGAAAGAGGGGTGGGGCAAGGAAGTCCTGAGGAGTCAGAAAGAACCTGCTCTGTCAGGAAAAGGCTGTTTATGTGGGTGGGAGGAAGTGGGAGCAGAGTACTGATGAGCCTTCTTGCTCCCCTTGGAGGGCTTAGCTTGGTAGGGGCCAGGTCTGCCTACGGACAAACACCTATTTGGAAGGGTAGTTCCTGTGGAACTTGGGGACTGGTGAGATCAGGATGTGCTTGAGATCCCTTAACTCTTTACTCTTTGCCTGCAGTTATCTGAAGAGATCAGCTGAAGCCTTAACAAATAATGTAGAATAGTCAAGGGGTGCCATCCATGAGCTTTGCCTTGATGTCCTCAAGGAGGGGTTGAAGCCTTAGCTATGCCAATCTTCTCAACACTGAGGCAGAGGCAACTGTCCTAGAAATAGCCTCAAACAGCATCATAGCTGCATTTTATTAAGTGACGAGCCACCTGGGAGGATGCAGCAATTTGGGAAGGGGCCAAGGCCTTGTTTTCTAAATCTGGCATGTTAGAAACAATTTTAGATAGCTGTGACATAGGTTCCAGGGCATACCTGGTCATATGAGTTTGGTAGTTCAAAGCCCTAAAGGCTAGTGTAGCTGAAGTGTATATTTTCTTCCCCAACCTAACTGCCTACTGTCTTTGTCAGAGGGAAGGAGAGAGGTGGAAAGAAGGGACCTCGAAGCTTTGTCTGAGGCCACAGAGATGACTGGGGAGTCTGCAACAGGGGCCTTAAACTGGAAGTTGCTGTCGTGAGGGACTTTGTAGTATATGTCCAGCTTCTTAGGGGACGGAGGCTGAGTCAGGATGTAGGGATATGGAAGCAAAGGCATCCAGAAAGGAAGGAATAACCAGTGGAATAGCTGAAGGGCTGGGGGTTTCCACCTGGTGGTCGTAGCACCTCTTCTGAACATCTGGCATTTCAGTGCTGTCCCACATGAAGTAGTCCCTCACTTTTAAAAGTGTTTCCCCAAATGAGATTTCCTCTGTAGGCTAGTCTGTCTCATTAGAGTCTTCCTCAGGGAAGTCATAGTCTAATGGTGAAAGAATTTGTGAGGAGCAGGCTAGTGAATCACTGTCGTCATCATAAAACGGAAAGTTCTTCCTCTGAAATAGACTGTTTGACCCTTTTTTGTGGCGAGGTAGGACAGAGGGAGGGGAAGAGGGAGGGGAAGAAGCAGGGGACCCAGCAGTAGGCTTCAAGGACATGAAGGCCTTGAATAATCCTTGGGCAAAAGTTTGCCACTATTTCTGGGGTTCTAGAGGAGGGGATGGAGGCTTTGTTTTTTCTTAGCAGGCACATCCATCCAATGTAAAGTCGGGGGTTTGGACGTAGGTCTGCATTCAAGTATATCCGAATCAACTTCTTCTCTCACCAAGATTTGCGGGATTCCCCTAGGGCCTTCCAACAGAATGAGCCTTGGTTCCCCCCAGGACATCTGTGCCAGATGCCTGTGAAGTCTCTCTGAATGTGCTGGCACCCTGGTGTAAGGCAGCCTGCAAAACGGGCTTGGCCTGAGGATTTGGATCCAAAGCAGAACATGCCTCCAGGACAGATGTCCGCAGGGAGAGGCGCAGCTGAAGCTTCGGGACTAGGCCTTTTGGCCTTTAGCTTCATGGTAGGCTTGGTTGTTGGGCCGTAGTAACCCTCCATCGCTCTTTAAGCAAGAAGTTTCAAGTGCTGATTCTTTAGATATACTGCAAGGGAGGAAAGTCTTCTCTGAAGAGTTTTGGGAACGAATGACTGGCAGACAGAACGGTTCGTTTGGTCGTGGTGGGGCCCAAGACAAAAGAGAAACAGAGTGACTATCCTTGTGTGGAATATGCCTTTCACAATCACGTTTCCCTTTCCCGGATGACATTAACTCAAGGGAAAAATGGATACAGCAGCAAAAGACACAAAAGGTTCTCCAACAGGGCACTTATCTTTAGAAGGGACTATCTATTCTGGCAGCAGAGTGATGTCCGGGACTGGCGATCCGAATGGCTGCAAAGAAATTCTGAGGATGGTGCTCACGATCCTGCAGCATATGCCACTAAGAGTTGCTCAGTCTTTCTGAAGGCTTTAGTTTTGTCAAAGTAGAAGCATAGCTGTCTGTGTATGTCCAAAGAATGCAGAAGTCTCTCCCCCTTATTCTGTGGGTTTGGATAAAAGGTAGGCAAATGAATGGTTTGGTTAAGAGCCACACTGGACACTACCTTAGGCATAAATGTTGGGTTTGTCCTTAGAGAAACGCTGTCCGGATGGAAAATAATAAAAGGTTCCACAGCCATTAGTGCCTGTAACTCTGACACTCTTCTTGCTAAAATTATTGCTAGGAGCAGAGCTGTTTTCCGTAAGTATTTTATCTCAGCTGTATTGGCTGGCTCAAAAGGAGGCAGAGTGAGCTTTTCCAAGACAAAATTGAGGTCCCATGCAGGTGTTGGAGCTCTCCTTGGAGGTCTTATGTTTTTGGCCCTTAGCAGTAGATGTGAAAAAATAGGTGGATCCGTATTGTAATGAGCTGAAATGGCAGAGGCATGGATCTTAATTGATGAGAAGGGATAGGCCTTTGTCCAGCATCTCAGTTAAGTATTGTAAAATCTGAGAAATACTTGGTACAAGCGCATCCATTCCTTGTGCCTGGTTTCAAGCACAGAATCTCTTCCATTTTTCCGTATAAGATTTTCTGGTGCTGGGCCTCCTGGCCTCCAAAATAACATCCGTAACTGCTTTAGAGAGAGGTGTGTTCTGAGTTGGCTGTGCAGGATCTCATTGTTTTGTTGGGTCAGCAAATGAGGAATTTGAGGTAATGTCCAGGGCTGGGCCTTGAGACAAGCTCTTTAGGATTGGGAACCAGTGCTGGCGTGGCCAGTCTGGGGCAATCAATATCATTTTTGGCTTCTCTTGTCTGACCTTTAGGAGTACCTTGGGGAGGAAAGGCAGTGGAGGAAAGGCATATACTGTAAGGGCTTTCCACCTGAATGATAGGGCATCCACTTTCCATGCTTGTTTATGAAAAGTCCTTGTGCAGAATCTCTGTAGTTGGCAGTTGTGCGGGGAGGCAAAAAGATCTATGTCTGGGCATCCCCATTTCCTTGTTATCATGCTGAAGATTTGTGGATCTAGTTTCCACTCGTGAGGATCCTTGAGATTTCTGCTTAGTTCATCTGCCAGAGTATTTGTATTTCCTGGCAGGAATTGTGCTTGCAGGTGTACTTGATAAATCAATGCTGTGTTCCACAAAGTCATGGCTTGTCTGCAGAGGGAGTAGGAATGTGTGCATCCCTGCTTGTTTATGTACCACATGACTGTAGTATTGTCCGTCTTTACCAGCAGTTGTCCTGGATGAAGTAGATCCTTGAAGGCTGTCAGGGCATTCTGAACAGCTACCATCTCTTTTTGATTGATATGAAGATGCATCTGGCTTGCTGGCCATGCTCCCTGAATACATTTTCCTGCCTTGTGGGCCCCCCAGGCATAATCGAATGCATCTGTTGTTAGTGTTTGCCTGGCCGTGGGTAGAGTGAATGGCTGTCCCTTGTTGTGGTGACAGGCCTGTGCCCACCATCGAAACTCCTGTTGCAGTTTTAGATACCATTGTAGTTTCCTCATATGCAGTCTTGCATACGGAATTAGCAGAATGCAGGAAGCCATGAAGCCCAAAGCCTGCAGAATTTTTCTTGCAGATAACTGGGTCTTTGTTGCCAACATTTCAAAGTAAGAAGTCAGTTGCCTTTGTTTGTCTGGAGTGAGATAAGCCATCTGGGCAGCTGTATTTAAGCTTGCACCCAGGAATATTATCTCTTGTGAGGGTACTAGTTTTGATTTCTTTTCGTTTTCTGTGTACCCTAGGCAAATTAGTAATCTTTTTTACAAACGCCAGATGCTTTAGTAGAATGTCTTTGGTCTCTGCTTGAATAAGGCAGTCATCCAAGTGGGGATATATTTGTATTCCTCTGTCTGCAAAATGCAATTACTGGTGCCAGGCATTTTGTGAAGACCCCGGGTGCAGTAGATAAGCCAAAGGGCAGTGCAGAGAATTGGTAGTGCATTGAGCCAGCTGTGAATGAGGTATCTTCTGCAAGATTGTCTGATTGGGACATGCAGGTATGCCTCTTTGAGGTCCAAAATTACAAGCCAAGCCTTCTTTCCCAGCATGGGCAGAAGCTGTTGCAGAGTCAACATTTTGAATTTTGGTACGTCCAAATAAGTATTTAGAATAGACAGGTCCAGAATTGGTCTCCATGCCTTGTCCTTTCTTGGTACTAAGAAAAGTCTTGAGTAAAATCCTTGCCCCCGCTCCTGTTGTGGCACAGGCTGAATGGCCTTCATGTCCATGAGAGATGTTACTTGTTTTTGTGCCTCTGCCCATTGATTGTGTGGCAAGTTTGGCATATCTTTTGCCTTTGGAAGGGTGTGAAAGTGGAACCTGTAGCCCTGAGAGACTATGTTTAGGACCCATTTGTCCTGTGTGATCGTGTGCCAATTTTGTGAAATAAGTGCTAGCTTTCCCCCTAAGGGTGCTGCCAAGAGAGAAATGCTTGGCCTTGGCAGAGGGAAGTCATTGGGACTGTTTCCTATATGGCTGTGATTTGTCTTCTCCGCTTTTGGAGGTAGAAGCACCCCATTGTTTGGGCCTGTATGAGCCCTGGGGCTGTTGCCTGCCTCTAGGGTGTCTGTATCTGCCTCTTTGTGGCCTGTCTGCCACGGGAAAGGACCAATTCTTAGAAGGCCAGTTCCTGCTAAATCTGGGTGGCTGTACCTGTAAGAAATCCTTAACTGTCTGCACAGATTTAGCTTTATCCTCCATTTTCTTCAACACCTCTTCTACCTTAACACCAAAGTATCATGCTGTAATGGAGCATCCAATAATTTTGCTTTAACATGATCAGGCAGAGTCTGTTCCTTTAACCAAGCATGCCTTCTAATAACAGAACCTGTTACAGCTGCCCTGCAAGAGGCCTCTAGTGAATCATAACCACATTGCAGTATGCTTTCCTACTTGTTCAGCTGCATGCAATAAATCCTGCAAATCTTTGTTCTCAGAACATTCAGAATTTGTCAACATTTTCTGTTTTAACACAGACATTAAGTATTGCTGATATTTGAGCATATGAAACTGACAATTTAAAGCCCTTACAGCCAAGGTAGCAGAAGTGTAGACTTTTTCCCCCCCATCTGTCCAGTGCCCTAGAATCTCTATCTGAGGGGACAGGGTTTTTAGCAGTAGCAGCCTTGACCCCTTTGGGACCCTGAGAGATAGTTTCTGGGTCACCAGCAGGGTTTTTATATAGAAATTTATGAGAATCTGGAACCCTGTAGTATCTATCCGGCTTAACAGGTGCAGGAGGCAGAGAGTCAGGAGACAGGCCGGACTCTGAAAATACATCTACAATGTCTAGAACAGGTGGAATTGCAAGAGGTCTGTACTGAGGTAGTAGAAGAAAGTCTCTAAGCCTTTTCTTAGAATCTGAATAATCTTGGCTCTCCCAGTGGAAATGCTCTCTCATGGTATGCAGGGTTTCCCCAAATGAGTAATCCTCAGGAGGAGAAGCTGAAGGAATAGATTCTTCAGCATCAGAATCCTCATAGGGCGGAACAGAATATCCCTGTTCTGAAGAGGAATCAGAAGAAATGGAAACCTGATCAGAGGAATCATAGTCAATATCTTGTCTAGGCCTCTTATCAGGAGGGGGATGGGAACCCCTGATCAAAGTAATTAGGTCTTCGGCCATTTTGAGCATTTGTTTCTGAGGCATAGAAGTCTGTCCTGGAGAATGCTGTACTTGTTTCCTTGTCTTTAAAACTGTTTTAGATTATATCTTGGATCCTGAAGTAGGCTTGATATAAAGTTGTGTAGGTCTGAAAACACACTCAGAAGCCGATGCCTGCTCAGCGGCTCTGGACCCATCTGAGGGATTAGTTTTCGAAGGGCCAATACCTTGAGTATCCAGAGGCCTAGTTGTCTCCAAGTGGGAGTCGGAGGTGGCCTGTAGCTCTGAGGTAGCGGGAGTCAGGGGCTGCGAAAGCACCTCATTGAGCACCGGCGAACCGGCGACTGGCCTAGAAGAAGCTTTGTCGTCGGTTTTGGACCTCGGATGCCTGTCCTTTTCTTTCTCCTTGTACTATTTATGAATTCCGGTCGTCGGTTGTTCCGACGGCATTATACAGTTAAACCTTCAGCCAAAGTAATGAAAAGTAAAATCGTACCGACGCTTAATATTAAGTTGGTTAAATCTAGCACAAAACCTACAACTAGCAATGTCGTGGTCAGGACCTAGGCAAGGAATACAGTAAGAATGAAAATCCTTATGAGGTATTTGCTTCCCACAAGAAATACAATTATTAACTTTTTCTGACATGGGTCTGGAGCAAGAAAAAAGACTTCGGATCTGAAATTCAATTTAAAAAATCTCAGGAGTCGGCCAACCGGCACTTGCGAACTGCTTTTGCTTCGGGCACTGCACGGCAAGAAAGAGTGAAGAAAATGGTGGCGGCTGCATCTTTTATACCCCTGGCGCACTGACGTCAGGGAAGAGGCGACAGCAACTAACGCCGGACCAGGACTTTGGAATTCAGGCCGACTGCGGGTAGCCTGCCAGCAGGATAACCCAAGTGTAATGACTGCAACAGTGAAACATGACGAACATCAGGTGGGAACAACATTCTGATCTGCAGGATGAGGAATGACCTCCTATAGAAAGAAAGAATTTCTTGCCACTGCCATCTGTAACCTTGTTGAAATGAGTTTAAGAACCCATTTGTCTGAAACAATCTACTGTCACAGAGAAAAATGGAGACTGACACTTTCTGGAAGAGAAAAGGAACCAGGGTGGGACGGGAGCACAAGGTCTCGAACAGTCATTCAGACTTTTTGCCTGTCCTTGGTTTTGGGAGGTTTGAGACTTCTTTTTGGAACCCTTTATCCATTTCTTCTTAAATGCCTGTTTACCTTAATTCTGTTGAGGCTGTTTACTGTTTTTTTGCCAAAACTGGATGAGGAGATAGAAAATCCCTTTGGCAATCTGGAAAAGGCAGGCTGACAAAGCTTGCATTCCCTGGATCTGCTTGCCCTTTTAATTACACTTTTTGATCATCTCTGCAGCAGAGGGAGCCAAACACTAAATTTCTATCCAATGCAGAATTTCAAAAATATGTTTTCATATCACCTGGAAGGTTCTGAGAATGCACCCAAGCATAAAACAGTGCTAAGTTAGAAGTATCAACAGACTCATACACACTGTAAATATTGAGTAGTGACTGACCTGTGTAATAGAAGAAAAGTACAGTCGTGTACACTTACCATAAATGTAGATGTTCGAGTGTAGTCACTGTTGCAGTCATTACATCTGATTTATCTGCTTGCAGGTAGCCCTCAGTTGGCCTGATTAACAAAGTCTTGAGTCCTGCATCGGTTGCTGTCCCTTCTTCCATGACGTCAGGTCGTCAGGGGTATAAAACATGCAGCCGACAACCATTGCATCAGTTTTTCTTGCCCCAGATGTCAGGTGCCCCCCAATGGAAACAAATATAAAAATACAATGATATACCTCCAACAAAAAAGCTAATACACCAAAAAGCTTTTAAGCATAGTAAAGGAAAGTAGAGGTATAGCCAAGAGAAGTTAGGGGGCTGAAGGGAGGGTAACCAGGACTGCAACAGTGAATACACTAAAACATCTACATTCATGGTAAGTGTACACAACTGTACTATGTTCTTCGTGTTTCACTGTTGCAGTCATTACATTTGGGTAGATTCCCAAAGCTATGGATGGGAAGATGGAACTAAATAGCATTAGGGGCGGCTATAAGGCCCTGCAGAACTGCAGTGGCAAAGCCTGCCCTGGACTTAGAGAAGAGAGGAAAATGATAATGCTTTATAAAAGTATGAACAGAGCTCCAAGTAGCAGCTTCTAGAATGTCTTTGGTTGGAACTCCTCTGAGAAAGGCTGCCGAGGTAGAGACAGCCCTGGTGGAATGTGACCTGATTCCCTTGGGCACTGGTTTACCATGATGCAAGTAGCAGAAACGAATGCAGCGGCTTATCCACTTAGAAATAGTCTGCTTTGATATAGCCTTTCCCTCTGATTCTGCAGCAAATGCCACCAGTAGTTGCTCAGTTTTTCTTAGAGATTTGGTCCTGATTAAGTAGAATCTCAGTTGTCTGTGTACGTCCAATAAATGCAGAATCCGCTCCCCCTTGTTCTGCGGATTTGGGTAAAATGTTGGCAGGTGAATAGTTTGGTTAAGAGCCACACTGGATACCACCTTAGGCATAAATGAAGGATTGGTCCTGAGGGACACCTTGTCTGGGCAAAATGTAATAAAAAGGCTCCACAGCCATGAGGGCCCGTAGTTCTGAAACCCTTCTTGCTGAAGTGATTGCCAAAAGGAAAGCTGTTTTCCAAGATAAAAACTTTATATCCGCAGTAGCTGCTGGTTCAAACGGAGGTAGGGTGAGTTTTTCCAGCACAAAATTGAGGTCCCATGCAGGAGTTGGTGTTCTTCTGGGAGAACTTAAATTTTTGTCCCCTCTAAGATACTGTTTTTGCAGAGGATGAGAAAAGATGGGAGGCTCCGTGTTGTAATGAGGCGAGATGGCAGAGGCATGGATTTTCATTGAAGAAAAAGATAGGCCCTTGTCAAGCATCTCAGTCAAGTACTGTAAAATCTGAGGAATATTTGGTTTTATGTCTGTTCCTTGTGCTTGGTTCCAAGCACAGAATCTCTTCCATTTATCAGCATAAAAGTTTCTAGTACTAGGCCTTCTGGCTTCCAAAATGACATCCATCACAGACTTACTGAGATGTGTTTGAATAATTACATGATCAGCCATGCTGCCAGGTTCAAAGTTTGGAGCTGAGTGTGCAGAATTTGATTGCTCTGCTGAGACAATAGATAAAGTATTTGAGACAAGTACCAAGGAGGGAGTGGAGACATATAACCTATAATTGGGTACCAGTGCTGACGAAGCCAGTCGGGGGCAATTAGGATCATTTTTGTTTTTTCCTGTCTGACTTTAGCAAGACCTTGGGGAAAAGAGACGGAGGAGGAAAGGCGTAGACTGACAGGTTTTTCCAACTGAAGGATAGGGCATCCACTTAACATACTTGTCTGTGATAAGTCCTTGTGCAGAATTTGTCCAGTTGGTGATTTTGGGGAGAGGGAAATAGATCTATGTCTGGGCTCCCCCATTTCTGTGTTATCATGCTGAAGACTTATGGATCCAGTTTCCACTCGTGAGGGTCCATAAGATTTCTGCTTAGGTCGTCTGCCAGAGTATTTTGTTTTCCTGGTAGGAATTGAGCTTGAAGATGTACTTGGTAAGTCAAGGCTGTGTCCCACAATGCCATGGCTAATCTACAGAGGGGATAAGAATGTGTACCCTACTGCTTGTTTATGTACCACATAACTGTGGTATTGTCAGTCTTTATCAGTAGTTGTCCTGGATGAAGTAAGTCCTTGAAGGCTGTCAGGGCATTCTGAACAGCTAGCATCTATTTCTGGTTGATATGCAGATGCATTTGTTTTGGGCTCCATACGCCCTGAATGCATCTCCCCACCAGGTGGGCCCCCCAAGCATAATCATGTGTGTCTTTAGTTAGGGTCTGGGTGGCAGGGGGTAGAGTGAATTACAGTCCCTTGTTTTGGTGACATGTCTCTGCCCACCAAAGAAACTCCCGTTGTAGGCAGGGGATGAGAGGAATCATTGTTTCCAGATTGTGACAATGTTGACTCCATAAACGCTTTAGGTACCACTGAAGTTTCCTCATATGCAGTCTTGCATATGGAATTAGTAGAATGCAGGATGCCATGAACCCCAAAGCCTGCAGAATTTGTCTTGTAGATAATTGGGTTTTTGTTGCCACCTGTTTGAAGTATATAGTCAGTTGCCTTTGTTTGTCTGGTGTAAGGTAAGCCATTTGGGCAGTTGTATTCAAGCTTGCACCCAGGAATGTAATTTTTTGAGAGGTTACCAGTTGTGATTTCTTTTCGTTTATTGTGTACCCTAGGCATGTTAGAAGCCTTTTTACAAACGCCAGATGTTGAAGAAGAATGTCCTTGTTTTCTGCTTGAATGAGACAGTCGTCCAAGTAAAGACAGATTTGTATGCTTCTTTGTCTGGAAAATGCAATTACTGGTGCCAGGCACTTTTGTAAAGACCCTGGGCGCAGTAGATAAGCCAAAGGGCAGTGCAGAGAATTGGTAATGCATAAAACCTGCCTTGCAGCGGAGGTATCTTCTGCACGATTCCCTTATTGGGATATGCAGGTATGCCTCTTAAGTCTAGAGTCACTAACCAAGCGTTCTTGCCCAGCATGGGCAGTAGCTGTTGTAAAGTATTTTGGGATGTCCAAGAATGTGTTCAAAATCAATAAGTCCAGTATTGGACGCCAGGCATAGTCTTTTCTGGGTACCAGGAACAGTCTTGAATAAAACCCTTGTCCTTTTTCCTGTTCTGGAACTGGTTGAATGGCCCACTTATCCATGAGGGACGTCACTTATTTTTGAGCCTCTGCCCATTGATTTTGTGGCAGATCTGGACAACCGTTTGGAATTGGCAAAGTATGGAATTGAAATCTGTACCCCTGGGATACTATGTTTAATACCCACTTGTCCTGGGTAATTAACTGCCAATTTTGAGCATGAAGTGCTAATTTTCCCCCCAATGGGGCTGCCAAAAGATAAGTGCTTGGTAATGGTAGAGGGAAGTCACTGAAACTTGCTTACTGTAGGGTTGTGCTTTGTTTCCTGCAGATTTGGAGGTAGAGGCACACCATTGCTTTGACCTGTAAGAACCCTGTGACTGATATCTAGAGCCTTTTGAGCGCCTGAATTTGCCTTGTGAGGCTCTGTTGGACACAGGAAAGGACCAATTTTTAGTAGGCCAGTGTCTACTGAATCTAGGTGGCTGCACTTGTAAGAAATCTTTTACAGTTTGCATAGATTTAGCTTCGTCTTCCATTTTCTTTAAAACCTCTTCTGCCTTATTACCAAACAAAGTATCATGCTGTAAAGGTGCATCCAACAATTTAGCCTTAACATGATCAGGCAGATTTTGCTCTTTGAGCCAGGCATGCCTGCTAATCACAGATCCAGTAACTGCGGCCCTGCAAGAGACCTCCAAGGAATCAAATCCACATTGCAAAGTGTGCTTTCCAATCTGTTCTGCTGCATGCAATAATTCCTGTAATTCTTTATTTTCCACACAATCATAAAGCAACATCATTTTCTGTTTCAATAAGCCCATAACATGCTGTTGATATTTAAGCATATGAAACTGGCAGTTTAAGGCCCTAATTGCCAAGGTTGCAGACATATAAACTTTCTTTCCTGATCTATCCAGCGCCCTAGAACCTTGTTCAGAGGGGGTAGAATTTTTGGCTGTAGTGGCCTTTACACCTTTGGGACCCTATGAGATAGCTTCAGGATCAGCAGCAGGATTTTAAAAAATAATTTGCGGGAGTCAGGAACCCTCTAATATCTGTCTGGCTTACTAGGAGCCAGAGGTAGGGAATTTGGAGCCATGCTTGATCCCAAAAACACATCAACAATGTCTAATACAGGAGGTATAGCCAAAGGCCTATGCTGAGGAAGAAGAAGAAAATCCCTAAGCCTCTTTTTTTGATTCAGAGAAATCCTGACTCTCCCAATGAAAATGTTCCCTTAAAGTATGCAAGGTTTCTCCAAAAGAATAATCCTCAGGAGGAGATGCAGATGGAATGGACTCTTTGGCATCTGAATCCCCACAGGGTGGTATAAAAAATTCCTGATCAGATGAGGAATCAGAAGAAACAGAAAACTGATCTGAAGATTCATAATCAGTGTCTTGCCTAGGCCTCTTAGCAGGGGGAGGGTTTGGGAAAGTACAGTTGTGTACCTTCCATAAATGTAGATGTTAGAGTGTATTCACTGTTGCAGTCATTACACTTGGGTTATCCTGCTGACAGGCTACCCGCAGTCGGCCCGAATACCAAAGTCTTGGTCCGGCGTCGGTTGCTGTCGCTTCTTCCCTGACGTCAGTGCACCAGGGGTATAAAAGACGCAGCCAACGCCATTTTCTTCAGTTTTTCTTGCCCCAAATGTCAGGTGCCCCCAATAGGGTAGGCTAAAAAAAACATTGCTTATAAAAGCATGCACTAAAATAAACAATACCTTAATCTACAAGCAAGTACACCACATAGGTTGTATAGGATAGAAAAGTACAGATAAGTTCCAGCAAAGAAAGGGGGATGGTGGGTGGGTAACCTGGACTGCAACAGTGAATACATTTGAACATCTACATTTATGGTAGGTACACAACTGTACTATGTTCATCATGTTTCACTGTTGCAGTCATTACACTTGGGTTGAATTCCAAAGCTGAGGTTGGGCGGCTGGGTCTAAATAGAATTAGGAGTGGCTATAAGGCCCTGCAAGACTGCAATGGCAAAGCCAGCTCTGGATTTAGAGTAAAGAGGCAAGTGGTAGTGCTTAGAAAAAGTGTGCATAGAAGTCCAAGTTGCAGCCTCCAAAATATCCTTGGTTGGTACTCCTCTGAGGAAGGCTGCTGCCCTGGTAGAATGTGGTCTAATGTCCTTAGGCACTGATTTGCCATGTTGTGAATAGCAGAAACTAATGCAGTGTCCTATCCATTTTGAAATGCTCTGTTTTGAGATAGCCTTTCCTTGTGACCCTGTAGCATATGCCACTAAAAGTTGCTCAGTCTTTCTGAAAGCTTTAGTTTTGTTCAAGTAGAAGCATAGCTGTCTGTGTATGTCCAAAGAATGCAGAAGTCTCTCCCCTATATTCTGCGGGTTTGGGTAAAAAGTAGGCAAATGAATGGTTTGGTTAAGAGCCACACTGGACACTACCTTAGGCATAAATGTTGGGTTTGTCCTTAGAGAAACCCTGTCTGGATGGAAGATAATAAAAGGTTCCACAGCCATTAATGCCTGTAACTGTGAGACTCTTCTTGCTGAAGTTATTGCTAGGAGCAGAGCTGTTTTCCATGATTAGAATTTTATCTCAGCTGTATTGGCTGGCTCAAAAGGAGGCAGTGTGAGCTTTTCCAAAACAAAATTGAGGTCCCATGCAGGTGTTGGAGCTCTCCTTGGAGGTCTTATGTTTTTGGCCCCTCTGAGGTACTGCCTTAGCAGTAGATGTGAAAAAATAGGTGGATCCGTATTGTAATGAGCTGAAATGGCAGAGGCATGGATCTTAATTGATGAGAAGGATAGGCCTTTGTCCAGCATCTCAGTTAGATATTGTAAAATCTGAGGAATATTTGGAACAAGTGTGTCAATTCCTTGTGCCTGGTTCCAAGCACAGAATCTCTTCCATTTGTCTGCATAGGATTTTCTGGTGCTGAGCCTCCTGGCCTCCAAAATAACATCCATAACCGCTTTAGAGAGAGGTGTATTCTGAATGGTTACAGTATCCGCCATGCAGCTAGATTTAGAGTTCTGAGTTGGCTGTGCAGGATCTGATTGTTTTGTTGGGTTAGTAAATGAGGAATTTGAGGCAATGTCCAGGCTGGGCCTTGGGACAAGCTCCTTAGGACTGGGTACCAGTGTTGGCGTGGCCAATCCGGGGCAATCGGTATCATTTGTGGCTTCTCTTGTCTGACCTTTAGGAGTACCTTGGGGAGAAGAGGCAGTGGAGGAAAGGCAAATACTGTAAGGCTGTTCCAGCTGAATGACAGAGCATCCACTTTCCATGCTTGTTTGTGATAAGTGCTTGTGCAGAATCTCTGAAGTTGGCAGTTGTGAGGGGAGGCAAAAAGATCTATATCTGGGCATCCCCATTTCCTTGTTATCATGCTGAAGATTTGTGGATCTAGTTTCCACTCGTGAGGGTGCATGAGGTTTCTGCTTAGTTCATCTGCCAGAGCATTTGTTTTTCCTGGCAGGAATTGTGCTTGCAGGTGTACTTGGTAAGTCAATGCTGTGTTCCACAAAATCATGGCTTGTTTGCAGAGGGGGTAGGAATGTGTGCCCCCTGTTTATGTAACACATGACCATGACAGTGGTGTTGTCTGTCTTTATCAGCAGCTGTCCTGGATGAAGTAGGCCCTTGAAGGCTGTCAGGGCATTTTGTACAGCTAGCATCTCTTTTTGATTGATGTGTAGATGCCTTTGGCTTGGGGGCCATGTGCCCTGAATACATTTTCCTGCCATGTGGGCCCCCCAGCCATAATCTGACACATCTGTTGTTAGTGTTTGCCTGCCTGTGGGTAAGGTGAATGGCTGTCCCTTGTTGTGGTGACAGGCCTGTGCCCACCATCGAAACTCCTGTTGCAGGCAGGGAATGAGTGAAATTAATGATTCCAGGCTGTGGCAATGTTGAGTCCAAACACTATTTAGGTACCATTGTAGTTTCCTCATATGTAGTCTTGCATTTGGAATTAGCAGAATGCAGGAGGCCATGTAGCCCAGAACCTGCAGAATTTTTCATTCAGATAACTGGGTCTTTGCTGCCATGCTTTCAAAGAGAGAAGTCAGTTGCCTTTGTTTGTCTGGCGTGAGATAAGCCAACTGGGCAGTTGTATTTAAGCTTGCACCCAGGAATATTATCTCTTGAGAGGGTACTAGTTTTGATTTCTTTTCGTTTACTGTGTACCCTAGGCAAATTAGTAATCTTTTTACAAACGACAGATGCTTTAGTAGGATGTCTTTGGTCTCTGCTTGAATAAGGCAGTCATCCAAGTAGGGATATATTTGAATTCCTCTTTGACTGCAAAATGCAATTACTGGTGCCAGGCATTTTGTGAAGACCCTGGGTGCAGTAGATAAGCCAAAGGGCAGTGCAGAGAATTGGTAGTGCATTGAGCCAGCTATGAATCTGAGGTATCTTCTGCAAGATTGTCTGATTGGGACATGCAGGTATGCCTCTTTGAGGTCCAAAGTTACAAGCCACGCCTTTTTGCCCAGCATTGGCAGAAGCTGCTGCAGAGTCAACATTTTGAATTTCAGAACATCCAGAAAAGTATTTAGAATAGACAGGTCCAGAATCGGTCTCCATGCTTTGTCCTTTCTCGGTACTAAGAAAAGTCTTGAGTAAATTCCTTGTCCCTGCTCTTGTTGTGGCACTGGCTGAATAGCCCTCATGTCCATGAGAGATAAAACTTGTTTTTGTGCCTCGGCCCATTGATTGTGTGGCAGGTCTGGCATACCTTTTGCCTTTGGAAGGGTGAGAAAGTGGAACCTGTAGCCCTGAGAAACTATATTTAAGACCCATTTGTCCTGGGTAATCATGAGCCAATTTTGTGAAATAAGTGCTAGCTTTCCCCCTAAGGGTGCTGCCAAAAGATAAATGCTTGGCATTGGCAGAGGGAAGTCATTGAGACCGTTTCCTATATGGCTGTGATTTGTCTTCTCCGCTTTTGGAGGTAGAAACACCCCACTGTTTAGGTCTGTGTGAGCCCTGGGGCTGTTGTTCATAGGTTCATACTAGGCTATCTGCCCTGGAGCATTTATAAGCCTAGCCAGAGTGTGTTTGGCTTTCGCCACCCATTTTAAATTAATTTTGCTATGCCCTTTTTCGAGGTTAGTATACTGCACCTCTGTCTAACAGTGACACAGAAGTGATACCCGGGGTAAACCTACGATCTCCCATCCACTCATCAAGATTCCTCTTGAAGAGAGTCAATGAGGGACTCTGCCTAACCTGGACTGGGATTTTATTCCAGAGTGAAGGGAGCCTCTGGGTTATGAATCTGTCCCTCCAGCATGTCCTATTTATTTCAGTGATGAGGTTCAAGTCTCTCGAGCGCGTAGCTCGATGGGATTTGGATTTTCTGAGGTGCAGCATGTCCATTAATTCCAGGTTGGACATAGCTTTATGCCAGGCACAGATCGCCTCTGAGCAGGCGGTATGCCACTGAGTAGAGCTGGAGTTTCTTTAACCGGGCAGCATATGGCATCTGTTTGAGCCCTTTGATCCTCTTGGTGAGGTACTTTTGGGGTCTTTCCAGTTGCTGCAGGTGTCTGGTAAGGTACATCCCAAAAGGGGCATTGTACTCAATTATGGGCCTGATGAGGGATGAGTAAAGAGGCATGATGATCTCCCCTGATCTAGATGTGAATCACTTCATGATTAGGTGGGCTATATAAAATGTTTTTCTAACCACTTTGGCCAAGTGGTTGTCAAATGAGAGATTGCTATCAACTTGGGTCCCCAGGTCCCTAATTATTTCTTCTGTACTTATTGGATTACCACCTATGTGGTAATTTGTGGGCACTTTGTTTTTGCCAAAGGGGATGACTATACACTTTTTGGCGTTTAGCTTGAGGCCATGGCTCTGGCACCAGTTGTCTGCCTCTATGGCGTCTGTATCTGCCTCTTTGTGGCCTGTCTGACAAGAGAAAGGACCAATTCTTAGAAGGCCAGTTCCTGCTAAATCTGGGTGGCTGCACCTGTAAGAAATCCTTCAATGTCTGCATAGATTTAGCTTTATCCTCCATTTTCTTCAACACCTCTTCTGCCTTAACACCAAACAAACTATCATGCTGCAATGGAGCATCCAATAATTTTGCTTTAACACGATCAGGCAGAGTCTGTTCCTTTAACCAAGCATGCGTTCTAATGACCAAGCCTGTTAACAACGGCCCTGCAAGAGGCCTCCAGTGAATCATAACCACATTGCAAAGTATGTCTTCCCACTTGTTCAGCTGCATGCAATAAATTCAGCAATTCCTTGTTCTCAGCACATTCAGAATTTGTCAACATTTTCTGTTTTAACAGAGACATTAAATATTGCTGATATTTAAGCATATGAAACTGACAATTTAAAGCCCTTACAGCCAAGGTAGCAGAAGTTTAAACTTTTTCCCCCATCTGTCCAGTGCCCTAGTATCTCTATCTGAGGGGACATGTTTTTTTTTTGCAGTAGCAGCTTTGACCCCTTTGGGACCCTGAGAAATAGTTTCTGGGTCAGCTGCAGGGTTTTTATATAGAAATTTATGAGAATCTGGCACCCTGTAGAATCTGTCTGGCTTAACAGGTGAAGGAGGTAAAGAGTCGGGAGACAGGCCGGACTCTGAAAATACATCATCTACAATGGCTGGAACAGGTGGAATAGCAAGAGGTCTGTGCTGAGTTAGTAAAAGAAAGTCTCTGAGCCTTTTCTTAGAATCTGAATAATCTTGGCTCTCCCAGTGGAAATGCTCCCTCATGGTATGCAAGGTTTCCCCAAATGAGTAATCCTCAGGAGGAGAAGCTGAAGGAATAGATTCTTCAGCATCAGAATCCTCATAGGGAAGAACAGAGTATCCCTGTTCTGAAGAGGAGTCAGAGGAAATGAAAACCTGATCAGAGGAATCATATTTAGTGTCTTGCCTAGGCCTCTTATCAGGAGGGGGATGGGGAAGCCCTGATCAAAGTAATTAGGTCTTCGGCCATTTTGAGCATCTGTTTCTTAGGCATGGAAGTCTGTCCTGGGGAGTGCTGTACTTGTTTCCTTGTCTTTAAAACTGTTTTAGTCTTTGTCTTTGATGCTGAAGTTGGCTTGATATAAAGCTGTGTAGGTCTGAAAACACCCTCAGAAGCCGATGCCTGCTCAGCGGGGCTCTGGACCCATCTGAGGGATTAGTTTCCGAAGGCCCAATACCTTGAATATCCAGAGGCCTAGCGGTTTCCACGTGGGAGTCGGAGGCGGCCTGTGGCTCTGAAGTAGCGGGTGTCAGGGGCTGCGAAAGTGCCTCACTGCGAACTGGTGACTGGCCTAGAAGAGGCTTCGTCAGTTTTGCACCTCAGATGCCTGTCCTTTTCTTTTTCCTTACGCTTTTTATGAACTCCAGTCATCGGTTGTTCCGACGGCATTATGTAGTTAAACCTTCGGCCAAAGTAATGAAAAGCAAAATCGTTACGACGCTTAATAGTGCATTGGTTAAATCTAGCACAAAACCGACAACTAGCAACATCGTGGTCAGGGCCTAGGCAAGGAATACAGTAAGAATGAAAATCCTTATGAGGTATTTGCTTCCCACAAGAAATACGATTGTTAACTTTTTCGGACATCGGTCTGGAGCAAGAAAAAAGTTTCCCCAACGGGGTACTTGGCTTTATAGAAGACTTCGGATCTGAAATTCAATTTTGAAAATCTCAGGAGTCGGCCGACCGGAACTTGCGAACTGCTTTTGCTCCGGGCACCGCGCGGCAAGAAAGACTGAAGAAAATGGCGTCTGCTGCATCTTTTATACCTCTGGCGCACTGACGTCAGGGAAGAGGCGACAGCAACCGACGCCGGACCAAGACTTTGGAATTCAGGCCGACTGCGGGTAGCCTGCCAGCAGGATAACCCAAGTGTAATGACTGCAACAGTGAAACACGATGAACATCCCTTGATTAAGGTAATTAAGTCCTCGGCCATTTTAATCATCTTTTTTTTTTAGGCATAGGGGGGTTTGAGAACGTGGCTCTTGCCTCAATTGTTTAGACTTAGAAGTTGCTTTGTCTTTGTTTTTGAAGCTGGTGTTGGTTTTATATAGAAATGTTGAGGCCTGAAAACACCCTCAGAAGCCAGTGCCTGCTCAGCGGCTCCGGACCCATCCAAGGAAGAGACATCTGCGGGTACAATACTCTGAGAATCTCGCAGCATTCCGGACTCCACATGGGTCTCGGTAGAGGCCTGCGATTCAAAAGTAGCGGGTATCAGGGGCTGCGGAAGCGCCTCACTGACTACCAGCGAACTGGCGACTGGCTTAGGAGAAGTTTCGTCATCGGTTTTGTACCTCGATGGTCTGTCTCTGTCTTTTTCTTTGCGTTTTTTGTGAACTCCGGTAGTCGGATTGCTATCAGACGACATTTCAGGGTAATTAAATCTAGATCCAAAATATTTTGAAGCAAAAATATACAGACGCTTAATAGTGCATTGGTTAAATCTAGCACAAAACTGACAGCAAGGCACGTTATGATCAGGGCCTAGGCAAGGAATACAGTACAAATGAAAATCCTTTTGCGGTATTTGCTTCCCACAAGTAATGCAATTATTAACTTTTACTGACATCGGTAAGGAGCAAGAAAAAATTTCCCCAAAGGGGTACTTAGCTTTAATTGAAGAAATCGGTTCTGAAACTCGAATACGAAAATTTCAGGAGTCCGCCGACAGGCACTTGCGAACTGCTTCTGTATCGGGCACCACGCGGCAAGAAAGACTGAATAAAATGGCGTCGGCTGCATGTTTTATACCACTGACAACCTGACGTCATGGAAGAGGAGACAGCAACCGACGCAGGATCCAAGACTTTGATATTCAGGCCGACTGAGGGCAACCTGCCAGCAGATTACACAAATGTGATGACTGCAACAGTGAAACACGAAGAAAATCTGAAAGTGCATGTAGCCTGCTTTGAAGCGTACGTATCTTCTGCAAAATTCCCTGACTGGGATGTGCAGGTATGCTTCTTTTAAATCTAGTGTTGCCAACCAGGCATCTTTGACTAGCATAGGAAGCAACTGGTGAAGAGTCAGCATCTTGAATTTTGGAATCTCCACAAAGGTGTTTAGAGTAGACAGGTCCAGGATAGGATGCCATGAATTGTTTTTTCTGGGTACCAGGAAAAGTCTCGAGTAGAATCCTTGTCCCTTTTCCTCTTCTGGTACCAACTGAATAGCCCACATGCTTAAGAGAAAAAGTACTTGTTTTTGGGCCTCTGCTCACTGATTTGGGGGTAGGTCTGGCCACCCGCTTGGTGTTGTCAACGTGTGGAAGTGAAATCTGTATCCCTGGGACACTATATTTAAAACCCATTTGTCCTGGGTAATGAGTTCCCAGTTCTTTGCATGAAGAGCAATCGTTCACCCCAAAGGGGCAGTCAGTTGATAAGTGCTTGGAAATTTTAAAAGGAAGTCATTGAGATAGCTTACCATAGGGGGGAGTCTTAATACTCCTAGATTTGGAAGTGGAGGCCCCCCCCCCACTGCTTAGTCCTGTGCGTACCCTGGGACTGCAGCCTGGGAGCTCTGCTGGACCTGGGTTTGGACTGAGAAGGTCTGGAAGAGGAAGGAAAGGACTGATTCTTGGAAGGCCAATGCCTACTAAATCTTGGAGGTTTTACTTGCAAAAACTCTAACAGTTTGCATAGATTTAACTTTTTCTTCCATCTTTTTAAGAAGAACTTCTTCCTTGTTGGCAAACAGGCGGTCCTGGTTTAGGGGAGCATGCAGTAATTTTGCTTTAACATGATCTGGTAAGGATTGCTCCTTAAGCCAAGCATGCCTTCTAAGTACAGACCTAGTTACACAGCAGCCCTGCAAGATGCCTCTAGAGAGTCAAAACCACATTGCAAAGTACGTCTTCCAACCTGTTCAGCTGAATGCAATAAATCCTGTAAATCCTTATTTTCAGCACAATCAGGAAACAACATAATTTTCTGTTTAAGCAATCCAATAATATCCTGCTGATACTTCAACATATGAAAGTGGCAGTTTAAGGCCCTAATTGCCAAGGTTGCAGAAGTGTATACCTTCTTACCCCATCAATCCCGCGCCCTGGAGTCTCTATCAGAGGGGGTAGTATTTTTGGCAGTAGTAGCTTTAACGCCCTTAGGCCCCTGTGAAATGGTCTCAGGATCTGCAGTAGGATTTTTGAAAAGGAACTTGTGAGAGTCAGGGACCCTGTAATATCTATCAGGTTTCCTGGGAGCAGGAGGTAAAGAGTCAGGATCTAAGCTAGATTCTGCAAATGCATCATCAACAATGTCTAATACAGGAGGTATGGCTAAAGGCCTGTGCTGGGGCAGGAGTAAGAAATCCCTAAGCCTCTTTTTAGAAACAGAGAAATCCTGACTTTCCCAACGAAAATGCTCCCTGAGAGTATGCAAGGTTTCACCAAAAGAGAAATCCTCTCGGGGGAAGCAGAGAGAATGGAGTCTTCAGCATGAGAATCCTCATAGGCATATAAGGGTAAATCCTGGTTATCAGAGGAAAGTACAGTTGTGTACACTTACCATAAATGTAGATGTTCGAGTGTATTCACTGTTGCAGTCATGAGATTTGGGTAATCTGCTGGCAGGTTGCCCTCAGTTGGCCTGATTAACAAAGTCTTGGGTCCTGCATCGGTTGCTGTCCCTTCTTCCATGACGTCAGCGGTATAAAACATGCAGCTGACGCCATTACATCAGTTTTTCTTGCCCCAGATGTCAGGTGCCCCCAAATGGGGAGAGAAAAAAAAAAAATATATATATATATATATATATATATATATTATGTATATGTAGAATAAAAAACACAAAACATACATCCAAACAAAAGCAAATACACCAAAAGGCTTTTAAAGATAGTAACAGAAATGAGAGGTATAGTTAGAGAAAAAACAGGGGGCTGGAGGGAGGGTAACCAGGACTGCAACAGTGAATACACTCGAACATCTACATTTATGATAAGTGTACACAAAGTACAGTTTTGTACCTACCATAAATGTAGATGTTCGAGTGCTAATACAGCTGCAGTCATAACAGATGGGTTCTCCTGCCGTCAGGCGGGTCCTCGGTCGGCCGAATTCCAAAGTCTAGGTCCGGCGTCGGTTGGCGTCGCTTCTTCCCTGACATCACTGCGCCAGGGGTATAAAAGAACCAGCCAACACCATTTTCTTCAGTTTTTCTTGCCCCAGATGTCAGGTGCCCCCAGAAGGAGGGCAATACATAAATTTGTGTAATAAAGCAATGCAATATAATCAAAATACAGTAGTTGCAGGCAAATACACCATAAAAGAATACCCCAATCAGGTGGTATGAGGAGGTGTTAGCCAATAGGCCTGTCCCAAGAGGGGAAGGAGGGAGGGAAACCTGGACTGCAGCTGTATTAGCACTCGAACATCTACATTTATGGTAGGTACAAAACTGTACTATGTTCATCGTGCATACAGCTGCAGTCATAACAGATGGGTAGAATCCCAAAGCTAAGAAAGGGGTGGTAGGCAATAGGTGGAACTAGGAGGAGCCAGAATGCCCTGCAAGACTGCAGTGGCAAAGCCTGCTCTAGATTTGGAGTATAATGGTAGGTGGTAGTGCTTGGAGAAGGTATGCACAGAACTCCAAGTGGCTGCTTCCAAAATATCTTTGGTAGCAACTCCTCTGAGGAAAGCTGCAGAGGTAGCTGTGGCCCTTGTGGAGTGAGTTCTGATGCCTGCAGGTACAGTTTTACCATGAAAAGAGTAACAAAAGTGTATGCAGTGGGCTATCCATTTTGAGATTGTCTGTTTGGAAATTGGCTTCCCTTGAGCTCCTATAGCATAGGACACAAAGAGCTGTTCTGATTTTCTGAAAGGCTTTGTTCTGTCCAATTAATAACGCAGCTGTCTGTGGATGTCCAAGGAATGTAGTAGTCTCTCCCCTTTGTTTTGAGGATTAGGGTAAAAGGTAGGTAAGTGTATAGCCTGATTCAAAGCTACCCTGGATACCACCTTTGGCATAAAGGACGGGTTGGTTCATAAGGAAACTCTGTCCTGATGGAAGATGATAAAAGGCTGCACAGCCATGAGGGCTTGTACTTCCGATACCCTACGAGCTGAGGTGATAGCCAGAAAGAAAGCTGTTTTCCAGGACAAATATTGCAAATCTGTTGAGGCAGCTGGCTCAAAAGGAGGCAAGGTCAGCTTTTCTAGAATGAAATTGAGATCCCAAGCAGGTATTGGTTGTTTCCTTGGGGGTTTTATATTCTTTGCCCCTCTGAGGAACTGTCTTAAGAGGGGTGAGAGAATAAAGGTGGATCAGTGTTGTATTCTGCAGAAATGGCTGAGGCATGGATTTTGATGGAGGAGAATGAAAGTCCACTGCTTAGCAGCTCAGCTAGATACTGTAATATTTGAGGTAAATTCAGTTTTCCAGGATTCTGGCCCTTTTTCTCATTCCAGGCACAAAACCGTTTCCATTTTGCGGAGTAAGCTTTTCTAGTAGACGGCCTTCTGGCCTCCAAAATGACATCCTGCACCTCCTTGGAGAGTAGGGTCTGTTGTGATGTTAAGGAATCTTCCCTGCGGCCAGATTGAGTGTTTTCAGCTGACACTGAAGAGTTTTGAAGCTGTGCTGAGTCAGAAGAAGAGGCATTAGAGGTAGGGTCCATGGAGGGGAATGCGTCAGGCTCCTCAGGAGTGGGTACCAGTGCTGTCTTGGCTAGTCTGGAGCAATGAGAATCATCTTTGGTCTGTCTGCTCTGGTTTTTAATAGAACTTTGGGCAGCAGAGGAAGAGGTGGAAAGGCATAAACTGTCATTGTTGTCCAACTGAAAGAGAGCGTCCACTCTCCAGGCCTGTGGATGGAAAGTCCTTGAGCAGAATTTTGTCAATTGGTGATTTTTGTGGGAAGCAAAGAGATCTATGTCTGGCCTTCCCCATGCTTGAATTATCTCTGTAAAAACTTGAGGATGCAACTTCCATTCGTGTGGATCTGTCATATTTCTGCTTAGGTTGTCTGCCAGCGTGTTTTCCTTGCCTGGCAAGTACTGTGCTTGAAGTTCGATTTGTAATTCCAGG
The DNA here is from genome assembly GCF_019279795.1 of Protopterus annectens. Lineage (NCBI taxonomy): Eukaryota > Metazoa > Chordata > Ceratodontiformes > Protopteridae > Protopterus > Protopterus annectens. The sequence goes on along the minus strand of NC_056737.1, from coordinate 1,300,397,150 downwards.
GCCATGTTCCAAAGTGACATGGCCAGTCTGCATAGGGGGTATGAATGGGTTCCTCCCGGTTTGTTTATGTACCACATTACCATGGTGTTGTCTGTCCTTATCCATAGTTGACCTGGATGCAGAAGGTCTTTGAAAGCTATAATAGCATTTATTACTGCTAGCATTTCCTTTTGATTGATGTGAAGGTGCTTTTCTTTTTGGGACCATTTGCCCTGAATGCACCGATCTATCATGTGCGCCTCCCAGGCGTAGTCCGAGGCGTCTGTTGTGATGACTTGATTTGCTTGAGGCTTGCAGAATGGGAGATCTGTGTTTGTTTGGCATGCTTGAGCCCACCACAGAAATTCCTGTTGAAGACATGGAATTAGTGGTATTATTGTTTCCAAACCGTGGCTGTGTTGAGACCATAGGTTTTTCAGGTACCATTGCAGTTTCCTCATATGCAGCTTTGCACATGGGATTAGCAGGATTTTCCTTGCAGTCAGCCTGGTGAAATTTGCTAGTTTTCTGAAGTATTGAGTTAGTTGTCCCTGCTTCTCTGGTGTGAGGTAGGCCATCTGGGTGTTTGTGTCCAAGTAGACACACAGGAAAATTATTTTCTGATAGGGTATTAGCCTTGATTTCTTTTTGTTGACTGTGTATCCCAGAGAATTCAACAACATTATTACAAAAGCCAGATGTTTCAGAAGTATGTGCTTGCTGTCCGCTTAGATCAAGCAGTCGTCCAAATATGGGTATATTTGTATCCCTTGAAGTCCGCAGTAGGCAATTACTGATGCCAGGCATTTCGTGAATACTCTGGGCGCAGTAGATAAGCCAAAGGGCAACGCAGAGAATTGATAATGGGTTGAACCTGCAAGAAATCTGAGATATCTTCTGCAATTTTGTCTGATTGGGACATGCAGGTATGCCTCCTTGAGGTGCAATGTTACCAGCCAAGACTCCTTGCCCAGCATGGGAAGAAGCTGCTGTAATGTGAGCATCTTGAATTTTGGTACGAGTAAAAATGTGTTTAGGATGGATAGGTCCAAAATAGGTCTCCAATCTTTTCGCTTCCTTGGTACCAGGAATAGTCTGGAATAAAAACCTTGACCTTGTTCGTGCGTAGGTACTTCTTGAATAGCTTTCATGTCCATGAGATCTGAAATTTGTCTTTGTGCCTCTGCCTTTTGATTGTGTGGCAGGTTTGGCATGCCTCTCATTTTTGGAAGGGTGTGAAAATGGAATCTGTAGCCTCTGTTTATAATGTCCAGGATCCATTTGTCTTTTATAACAATATGCCTATTTTTTGAAAATAATGCCAGTTTTCCGCCTAAGGGTGCTGCCATTTGAGCCTTGCTTGGCATGCAAAGGGGAAAGTCATTGGGCTTGCTTTCTGAATGGCTGCGAACTATCCTCACCACCTTTTTGTGTAGGAGCTTGCCATTGTCTGCCCCTAAACGATCCTTGAGATTGCCCTCTGCCCTCGGGCCTGTATCTACCTCTTTGGGGTCTGTCCGTGGCTGGAAAGGACCAATTTTTGGAAGGCCAATTTCTACTGAAACGTGGAGGTTGTACCTGTAGAAAATCTTTCACTGTTTGCATTGATTTAGCCTTTTCCTCCATTTTCTTTAATACCTCCTCAGCTTTAACACCAAATAATACATCCTTTTGAAGAGGGGCATCTAGTAATTTAGCTTTGACATGATCTGGTAAGGTTTGCTCTTTGAGCCAGGCATGTCTACGTATGACTGATCCTGTAACAGCAGCTCTACATGAGGCCTCTAGAGCATCAAAAACACATTGCAAGGTATGTTTACCCACTTGTTCTGCACTATGCATCAAATCCTGCAACTCCTTCAAGTCTGGTTGTTCAGGTTGTGACATTTTGCTTCTCAACTGTGATAACAGAAACTGTTGGTACTTTAGCATATGGAACTGGCAGTTTAATGCCCTCATGGTTAAGGTGGCCTAGGTGTATACCTTTTTTCCCCCCACCTTTCTAAGGATCTGGAATCTCTCTCGGAAGGTAATGGGTTTTTAGCAGTGGAGGCCTTAATTCCCTTGAGGCCCTGTGAGATAGTTTCTGGGTCAGCCGCATGGCTTTTATATAAAAATTGGTGTGAGTCAGGAACCCGGTAGTACCTGTCAGGCTTGACTGGGGCTGGAGGGAAAGAATCCGGGTTAAGGCAGGCCTCCGAGTACACATCATCTAGTATGTCTAAGACAGGAGGTATAGCCAGAGGCCTGTGCTGAGGTATCAAGAGAAAATCCCTAAGCCTTTTCTTGGAATCTGAGTACTCTTGGCCTTCCCAGTGGAAGTGTTCCCTTAAGGTATGCAAGGTTTCCCCAAATGAGTAATCCTCTGGGGGGGGGAGACAGCGGGAATGGACTCCTCAGCATCAGAATCTTCAAAAGGGGAGTAAGAATGTTCCTGTTCATCAGAGTGCCCTGAAATAATGGAGGCCTGGTCAGAGGAGGGGGATTCTTCCTCCACTCTGGGCCTTTTGTCTGGGGGGGGGGGTTGAGAACCCCTGATAAGCCTTGATAGAAAAAGAAGAGGAAGGTCTGAAGACACCTTGAGAGGAGGCAGACCTGTCTACATTTTGAGATTCACCACCAAGAGTGGCTTCGGTATCTGTAGTCGGAGTGTGGGCCGAGGAGCCTGCGACCTCGGGCACATAAGACACTGCCAATGAAGTGTCATCGGTAGGCAGGGGCTGCATAGGCGCCTCGCTGAGAACCGGACCACCTGTAGTCGGCTTTGGCGTGGTGTCGGTAGAGGCCGTGGACCTCGTGTGTCGGTCCTTATCTTTGCGTTTTTTAGACAAAACTGGAGTCGGAGTATCAGACGACATAATATAGTTACATTTTTTGCGAAAATAGTGCTGGGCGAACTCCGCCCGACGCTTAATGGTGCGTTTGTTGAATGTAGCGCACCGCGCGGCAAGAAAGACTGGGGAAAATGGCGTCGGCTGGTTCTTTTATACCCCTAGTGCACTGACGTCAGGGAAGAAGCGACGACAACCGACGCCGGACCTAGACTTTGGAATTCGGCCGACCGAGGACCCGCCTGACGGCAGGAGAACCCATCTGTTATGACTGCAGCTGTATGCACGATGAACATCTGTACTATGTTCCTCGTGTTTCACTGTTGCAGTCATTACATTTGGGTAGAATCACAAAGCTATGGCTGGGAGGATGGATTTATACAGCATTATGAGCAGCCATAAGGCATTGCAGGACAGCAGTTGCAAAGCCTGCTCTGGATTTAGAGAAGAGAGGTAAATGGTAATGTTTGGTGAACGTATGAACTGAGCTCCAGGTAGCAGCTTCTAGAATGTCTCTGGTAGGAACCCCTCTGAGAAAGTTTGCAGAAGTAGATGCAGCCCTGGTGGAATGAGATCTGATCTCCCTTGGGGACAGGTTTGCCATGGTGCATACAGCAGAAATGAATACAATGGCTTACCCATTTGGAAATAGCCTGCTTTGAAATAGCCTTTCCCTCTGCCCCTGCAGCAAAGGCCACCAGTAATTGTTCAGATTTTCTTAGAGATTTTGTCCTGTTTAAATACAATCTTAGTTGTCTGTGCACATCTAATGAATGCAGAATCCGCTCACCCTTGTTATGTGGATTTGGGAAGAAAGTTGGCAAATGAATGCTCTGATTAAGGGCCACACTAGACACCACTTTAGGCATAAAGGATGGATTGGTCCTGAGAGCCACCCTATCCGGGTAAAAAATAATGAAAGGCTCCAGCGCCACAAGAGCCTGTAGTTCTGAAATCCTTCTAGCTGAAGTGACTGCTAAAAGAAAAGCTGTTTTCCAAAAGAGAAATTTTAGGTCTGCAGTAGCAGCTGGCTCAAAAGGAGGTAGAGTGAGTTTTTCCAAAACAAAATTGAGGTCCCATGCAGGAGTTGGTGCTCTCCTGGGAGGTCTTAAATTTTTGGCCCCTCTAAGGTACTGCTTTAGCAAAGGATGAGAAAAGAGGGGACGCTCTGTGTTGTAATGAGCTGAAATGGCAGAGACATGGATTTTTATGGAAGAAAAAGGCCCTTGTAAAGCATCTCAGTTAAGTATTGCAGAATCTGAGGAATATTGGGTATTGCTGTGCTTATTCCTTGTGCTTGGTTCCAGGCACAGAATCTTTTCCATTTGTCAGCATAAGATTTTCTAGTACTAGGCCTTCTAGCCTCCAAAATGACATCCATCACAGGTTTGCTGAGAGATGTAACTGGTGAAATTAGTTGATTAGCCATGCTGCAAGATTCAGAGTTTGTAGGTGAGTGTGCAGAATTTGATAGTTCTACTGAGACATTAGGTAAGGTGTCTGAGGCAGGTACCACGGAGGAAGGTGCGACATATTGTGTAGGAGCGGGTACCAGTGTTGGCGAGGCCAGTCTGGAGCAATCAGAATAATTTTTGTTTTTTCCTGACTTTTAGTAAGACCTTGGAGAGCAGAGGCAGAGGGGGAAAGGCATAGACTGATAGGTTTTTCCAGCTGAAGGATAGAGTATCCACTTTCCAAGCTTTTTTGTGATGAATTCTTGTGCAGAATTTGTCCAACTGATAGTTTTGGGGTGAGGCAAAAAGATCTATGTCTGGGCTCCCCCATTTGCATGTCAACATGCTGAAGATTTGTGGATCCAGTTTCCATTCGTGTGGGTCCATAAGATTTCTGCTTAGTTCATCTCCCAGAGTATTTTGCTTTCCTGGCAGGAATTGAGCTTGTAGATGTATTTGATAAATCAAGGCAGTGTTCCACAATGCCATGGATAGTCTGCAAAGGGGGTAGGAATGGGTACTCCCGCTTGTTTATGTACCACATGACTGTGGTGTTTGTCTGTCTTTATCAGTAGTTGTCCTGGATGAAGATAGCCCTTGAAGGCTGTCAGAGCATTCTGTACCGCTAGCATCTCTTTCTAATTGATATGTAGGTGCATTTGATTTGGGCTCCATTGGCCCTGAATGCATCTCCCGGCCAGATGCGCCCCCCAAGCATAATTTGATGCGTCTGTAGTCAGGGTTTGGGCGGCAGGGGGTCGAATGAATGACAGTCCCTTGTTTTGGTGGCAGGCCTCTGCCTACCATAGGAACTCTAGCTGCAGGCAAGGAATGATAGGAATCATTCTTTCCAGACTGTGACAATGTTGGCTCCATAAGCTTTTTAGGTACCATTGAAGTTTCCTCATATGCAGTCTTGCATATGGAATTAGAAGAAAGCAGGAGGCCATGAACCCCAAGTCCTGCAGAATTTGTCTTGCAGATAGCTGGGTTTTTGTAGCCACCTGTTTGAAGTAAGTCATCAATTGAATCTGTGTTTCTAGCGTAATGTAAGTCATCTGGGCAGTTGTATTCAAGCTTGCACCCAGAAATGTAATTATTTGAGAGGGTACCAGTTGTGATTTCTTTCCGTTTATGGTGTACCCTAGACAAGTTAGAAGCCTTTTCACAAACGCCAGATGTTTTGAAAGAGTGTCCTTGTTTTCTGCCTGAATTAGACAATCGTCCAGGTATGGATAAATTTGAATATTTCTTTGCCTGCAAAATGCAATTACTGGTGCCAGGCACTTTGTGAAGACCCTGGACGCAGTAGATAAGCCAAAGGGCGGTGCAGAGAAAGTACAGTTTTGTACCTACCATAAATGTAGATGTTCGAAGATCCAAATTGCTGCAGTCCTTACTTATGGGTAGTCCGCTGTCCTCGGTCGGCCCGTATACCAAAGTATTAGGCTGACGTTGGTCATGGGCGCACAGCCCTGACATCAGAGCGTCAGGGTATAAAAGCGCATGACCGACGTCATATCCTCAGTCTTTTCTTGCCCCAGATGTCAGAAGGCCCTAAAAGAAAGGCCACAGCCAAAAAACAGAGTAACTTCCCAAAAGATATGCCCAACTACAGCCAACACCCAAACCATATAACCATGCTAAGCTACAGAGGGGAAGGAGGGAGGGAAAATTGGACTGCAGCAATGTGGATCTTCGAACATCTACATTTATGGTAGGTACAAAACTGTACTATGTTCTTCATCTCACATTGCTGCAGTCCTTACTTATGGGTAGAATCCCAAAGCAGGGAAAGGGAGGTTGGAAAATCATAAAGCATTAGGGGCTGCTAAAATGCCCTGTAAAATTGCAGTGGCAAATCCAGCCCTAGACTTAGAATAAAGAGGAAGGTGGTAATGTTTAGAAAAAGTATGTACTGAACTCCAAGTGGCTGCTTCCAAAATATCCTTTGTAGCTACCCCCCTTAGAAAGGCAGTAGAAGTTGCAGTAGCTCTAGTGGAATGAGGTCTGATCCCAGTCAGAATCTCCTTACCATGATGGGAATAACAAAAAGAAATACAAAACCCAATCCATTTAGAAATAGTTTGTTTTCAGGTTTACCCTGTGAACCCAAAGCAAAAGAAACAAAACTGCTGAGACTGTCTGAACTCCTTGGTTCTGCTCAAATAATAACGCAACTGCCTGTGAATATCCAAAGTATGCAAAATCTTCTCCCCTTTATTTTGAGGATTTGCATAAAAAGTAGGCAAATGAATAGTTTGGTTTAAGGCCACACTAGAAACCACTTTAGGCATAAAGGAAGGATTAGTATGCAAAGATACCCTATCCTTATGAAAAATCAAGAAAGGCTCCACTGCCATAAGGGCCTGTAATTCAGAAACCCTTCTTGCAGAAGTAATGGCCAACAAAAAAGCAGTTTTCCATGACAAATACTTTAACTCGGCCGTAGCTGCAGGCTCAAAAGGTTGTAGAGTAAGCTTTTCCAACACAAAATTGAGATCCCAAGCAGGAGTAGGAGCTCTCTGGGGGTCTTATGTTCTTTGCCCCTCTGAGAAACTGCTTAAACAAAGGGTGAGAGAATAAAGGAGGGTCACAGTCATAATTAGCAGAAATGGCTGCAGCATGAACCTTTATGGAGGAGAAGGACAAACCTTTGTCTAATAACTCAGTAAGATATTGTAAGGAAGCACTCAAATTAGGCTTGGAAACATCAAAGTCCTTCCCTTTGCTCCAAATAAAAAATCTCCGCCATTTATCAGCATAAACTTTCCTTGTACTAGGCCTCCTGGCCTCCAAAATAACATTCAAAACTTGTTGTGGAAGCTGAGAACCTCCAGAATCTAAAACAGAATATGCTAGGCTGTTAGATGCAGAGACTGAATTCTGACATTGAGAAAGTGATTGCCCTCCTGAGACAAAAGGTGTGGAATCAAAGGCAGAGGCCATGGAGGCTCTCGGACCAAACTCCTCAGTAGTGGGTACCAGTGTTGTCGAGGCCAATCCGGTGCTATCAGGATCATGGATGGCTTGTCTTGTCTGGCCTTCAAGAGAACCTTGGGCAGAAGAGGTAGAGGTGGAAAGGCATATACATGAAGATTGTCCCAACTGAATGACAGAGCGTCCACCTTCCAAGCTGTGGGATGAAACCTTTTGGTGCAAAACTTTGGCAACTGGTAATTTAGTGGAGAAGCGAACAGATCTATGTCTGGAGTTCCCCATGACACTGTCAACTTTTGAAATACCTGAGGATCCAATTTCCACTCGTGAGGATGCACTATTTGTCTGCTCAATACATCTGCTAAGGAGTTCTGTGCTCCTGGTAGAAATCTTGCCTGAAGATTGAGGTTGTAACTGAGAGCTGTCTCCCACAAAATCATCGCTTGTCTGCAAAGAGGGTGCGAATGAGTTCCCCCTTGCTTGTTGATGTACCACATGACAGTTGTGTTGTCTGTTAGAATCAACACCTGCCCTGGGTGAAGTAAATCCTTGAAAGCCATTAATGCAAATTGTACTGCTAACATCTCCTTCAAGTTGATATGCAAATGTTGAAGTCTGGCAGGCCACGTGTCTTGCACCCATTTCCCATTGAGGTGTGCTCCCCAAGCCTTGTCCGAGGCATCCGTCGTTAGAATCTGACTCGCCTCTGGTCGGGTCACAGAGAGTCCCTTGTTTAGGTGACATTCCTGAGCCCACCACAAAATTCCTTCTGAATGCAAGGTATCATTTGAATGACAGTGTCTAGATCCTGGCAGTGTTGTGTCCATAGATTTTTGAGATACCATTGAAGCTTCCTCATATGCAATTTGGCATTGGGAAGCACCAGAATACAAGATGCCATGAACCCCAAGGCTTGAAGGACTGTCCTTGCAGTCAGCCTGGACTGTAGAGACATTTGATGGAAATAAAGTGAAAGACTTTTCTGTTTGTCCGGGGTCAAAAGGCCATCTGGGAAGCTGTATTCAGTCTCACACCCAGAAAGCACATGTCCTGAGAGGGTACTAGACTGGACTTTGTTTCGTTCACAGAATACCCTAGGCATCTTAACACTACCATCACATACCGTAGATGCTGAAGAAGCTTGTCCTTGTCTTGTGCAATAATCAGGCAATCGTCCAAATAAGGATAAATTTGTATTCCTTCCATCCTGAAAAAGGCTATCACTGGAGCCAGAACCTTTGTGAACACTCTGGGCGCAGTAGATAAGCCAAAGGGCAATGCAGACAACTGATAATGTAAATTTCCAGCTCGAAAACGCAGGTACTTCCTGCAACTGGGCCTGATAGGAACATGAAGATAAGCCTCTTTTAGATCCAGAGTTACCATCCAGTGATCTTTTCCCAGCAGAGGCAAAAGCTGTTGTAATGTCAACATTTTGAACTTTGGAATGTCCAAATAAGTGTTGAGGAGAGATAAATCCAAAATCGGTCTCCACGTGTTCCCTTTCTTTGGTACTAGAAACAGGCGGGAATAAAACCCTAGACCCACTTCTGAAGGAGGTACTGGCTGTATGGCTCCCATGTGAAGAAGTAATGAAATCTGTTTGTGAGCCTCCATCCTTTGCCGAGGAGGAATGTCTGGCATACCTTAGAAAGGAGGCAATGTATGGAAATAAAACTTGTAACCTTTGTTTATAATGTCCAACACCCATTTGTCTTGGGTGACTAAAAACCAATTTCGCTTGAAGAGAGCTAGCTTTCCTCCCAAAGGAGCTGCCAGGCAAGAAGTATCTGGCAGCTGAAAATGCAGGTCATTGGGCCTGTTTACGAAAGGACTGGCCCCTACCCTCACCAGCAGATTCAGCAGGCGAACTCCAGGTTCTAGGCCTAAAGGTACTCTGAGCTCTGCCCCTACCACGCCTAGATCTACCCCTAGACTGGGAATCAGAAGAAGGGTACGTCCACCCCTTAGCAGGCCAATTTCTACTAAACTTAGGAGGTTGAACCTGCAAAAAATCTTTAACAGTCTGCATAGACTTAGCCGTGTCCTCCATTTTCTTCAAAACAGACTCCACAGGAGGACCAAACAACACTTCGGACTGTAAAGGGGCATCCAGAATTCTAGACTTAACATGTTCAGATAAATTCTGATCCTTAAGCCAGGCATGCCTACGAAGAACTGAACCAGTGGCAGTCACTCTAGAAGAAGCCTGCAAAGCATCAAAGCCACACTGCAAAGAATGTTTCCCCACCTGTTCAGAAACATGCACCAAAACTTGCAATTCTTTAACACTCTATGCCCTCCGCCAAAGCATCCACTTTAGATTTTAGCTGAGAAAGGAGAAAATTCTGATATTTCAACATATGAAACTGGCAATTTAAAGCCCTCATTGCCAAAGTAGAAGAGGTGTACACCTTCTTACCCCATCTGTCCAAAGCTCTAGCTTCCTTATCTAGAGGAACCGGATTCTTTACAACAGAAGCCCTAACACACTTAGGCCCCTGACTAATAGTTTCTGGGTCCACCCTAGGACTCTTATATAGGTATTTATGAGCCTCAGGTACCCTATAATACCTGTCCGGTTTAACTGGTGCAGGAGGCATAGAATCTGGATTAAATGAGGCCTCCGAAAAAACATCCTGAACAACATCCAAAACAGGAGGAATAGCCAAGGGTCTGTGCTGTGGTAAAAACAAGAACTCTCTAAGCCTCTTTCTGGAATCTGAGTAATCCTGTCCTTCCCACTTAAAATGTTCCCTCATAGAGTGTAAGGTTTCTGAAAATGAAAAATCCTCTGGAGGGAAGCAGAAGGAGTAGAATCCTCTGCATCGGAATCCGAATAAGGAGGAAAATCTTGAATATCCTCAGCAGAAGACTCAGAATCATCTGAGGCCTGCTCCAAAATTTCCAACTCTGGCTCTACCCTGGGCCTCTTATCAGGAGGGGGCATGGAACCTCTAATTAAAGAAATCAAATCTTCTGCCATTTTAAGCATATGCTTCTTAGGTACCGACCCTGAAGAACCAGAACTAACTTCCGAAGAAGGCAAAACAGTCCTGCCCTTAGAAGGAGCCCTAGAAACAGTAGCAGAAGGCCTAACCCCCTTAGGCAAAGAAGGGAGAATAGTAACCTGAGAGGCCCCTTCAGCCTGACCTGACTCCTGTGATGCCACATCCTGTAAAATCAAGGTTTCCCCCTGAGACTCAACAGAAACTTCAGCCGGATCCACCTGTTCCACTGCAGTCTCTAAAGGACCGGCGTCCGAAATGGACGAATCATCCTGTCTAGGCTTTACAGATTTGTCTTTACGCTTCTTCGTGGAAGCGGGCGCCGGAGGATCCGACGGCATATTATAATTACACTGTTTGCCAAAAACTAACCTAGCGCAATCTAGCCTTCTCTTAATAGTGCGCTTATTAAACCTAGCACAAAACCGACACCCAACTACGTGTGCTCGGTCCCAAGCAAGGGATACAAAGCGAGTGGTAATCCCTATGCGGTATCTGCTTCCCACAAGAAATACAATTATTCACTTTTTCTGACATCCGTAAACAACTGAGGCAAGAAAAACAAAATGCTCTAGCAGTACTTAGCCCAACTTGGTATGTCTGAAACTCCGAAAACGAAAAATTTCAGAAAGCCGAACGGCACTTGCAACGCTGCTTCTGCATCGGACCATGCGGCAAAAAAGACTGAGGATATGACGTCGGTCATGCGCTTTTATACCCTGACGCTCTGATGTCAGGGCTGTGCGCCCATGACCGACGTCAGCCTAATACTTTGGTATACGGGCCGACCGAGGACAGCGGACTACCCATAAGTAAGGACTGCAGCAATGTGAGATGAAGAACATCTGGTAATGCAAATAGCCTGCTTTGAAGTGGAGGTATCTTCTTCAAGATTCCCTGATTGGGATATGCAGGCAAGCCTCAAGTCTAGAGTTACCAACCAGGCATCCTTGCCTAGCATAGGTAGTAACTGTTGGAGAGTCAGCATCTTGAATTTTGGAATGTCCAGAAATGTATTTAGAATGGATAAGTCCAGAATTGGACGCCATGATTTGTCTTTTCTGGGTACCAGGAAAAGTCTTGAATAAAAACCTTGTCCCTTTTCCTTTTCTGGTACTGGTTGAATAGCCCCCATAGTCATAACGGACATAACTTGATTCTGGGCCTCTGCCCACTGATTTGGAGGCAGATCTGGCAAAGTACAGTTTTGTACCTACCACAAATGTAGATGTTCGAGTGCTAATACAGCTGCAGTCTTAACAGATGGGTTTTCCTGCCGTCAGGCGGGTCCTCGGTCGGCCGAATTCCAAAGTCTAGGTCCGGCGTCGGATGTCGTCGCTTCTTCCCTGACATCAGTGCGGCAGGGGTATAAAAGAACCAGCCGACGCCATTTTCTTCAGTTTTTCTTGCCCCAGACGTCAGGTGCCCCCAGAAGGAAGGCAATACATAGATTTATGTAATAATGCAATGCAGTATAATCAAAAAACAGTAGTTGCAAGCAAATACACCATAACAGAATACCCCAATCAGGTTGTATGAGGAAGTGTTAGCCATTAGGCCTGTCCCAGAGGGGAAGGAGAGAGGGAAACCTGGACTGCAGCTGTATTAGCACTCGAACATCTACATTTATGGTAGGTACAAAACTGTACTATGTTCATCGTGCATACAGCTGCAGTCATAACAGATGGGTAGAATACCAAAGCTAAGAAAGAGGTGGTAGGCACTAGGTGGAACTAGGAGGAGCCAGGATGCCCTGCAAGACTGCTAGTGGCAAAGCCTGCTCTAGATTTGGAGTATAATGGTAGGTGATAGTGCTTGGAGAAAGTATGTACAGAACTCCAAGTGGCAGCTTCCAAAATATCTTTGGTAGGAACCCCCCTGAGGAATGCTGCAGAGGTAGCTGTGGCCCTTGTGGAGTGAGACCTGATGCCTGCAGGTACAGTTTTACCATGAAAAGAGAAACAAAAGTGTATGCAGTGGGCTATCCATTTTGAGATTGTCTGTTTGGAAATAGGCTTCCCTTGAGCTCTTGTAGCATAGGACACAAAGAGTTGCTCTGATTTTCTGAAAGGCTTTGTTCTGTCCAAATAATAACGTAGCTGTCTGTGAATGTCCAAGGAATGTAGTAGTCTCTCCCCTTTGTTTTGAGGATTGGGGTAAAAGGTAGGTAAGTGGATAGCCTGATTCAAGGCTACCCTGGATACTACCTTTGGCATAAAGGAAGGATTGGTTCGTAAGGAAACTCTGTCCTGATGGAAAATGATGAAAGGCTGCACAGCCATGAGGGCTTGTAGTTCCGAAACCCTGCGAGCTGAGGTGATAGCCAGCAGGAAGGCTGTTTTCCAGGACAAATATTGCAGTTCTGTTGAGGCAGCTGGCTCAAAGGGAGGCAAAGTCAGTTTTTCTAGAATGAAATTGAGGTCCCAAGCAGGTGCTGGTTGTTTCCTTGGGGGTTTTATATTCTTAGCCCCTCTGAGGAACTGTCTTAAGAGGGGGTGAGAGAATAAAGGAGGATCAGTGTTGTATTCATGAAATGGCTGAGGCATGGATTTTGATGGAGGAGAATGAAAGTCCACTGCTTAGCATCTCAGCTAGGTACTGTAATATTTGAGGTAAATTCAGTATTCCTTTTTCTCATTCCAAGCACAAAACCGTTTCCATTTTGCGGAGTAGGCTTTTCTAGTAGAAGGTCTTCTGGCCTCCAAAATGACATCCTGCACCTCCTTGGAGAGTAGGGTCTGTTGTGATTTTAAGGAATCTTCCATGCGGCTAGATTGAGTGTTTTCAGCTGATTGTGAAGAGTTTTGAAGTTGTGCTGAGTCAGTAGAAGAGGCATTTAGAGGCAGGATCCATGGTGGGGAATGCGTCAGGCTCCTCAGGAGTGGGTACCAGTGTTGTCTTGGCCAGTCTGGAGCAATGAGAATCATCTTTGGTCTGTCTGCTCTGGTTTTTAATAGAACTTTGGGCAGAAGAGGAAGAGGTGGAAAGGCATAAGCTGTCATTGATGTCCAGCTGAAAGAGAGTGCGTCCACTTTCCAGGCCTGTGGATGAAAGGTCCTTGAGCAGAATTTTGCCAATTGGTGATTTCTGTGGGAGGCAAAGAGATCTATGTCTGGCCCTCCCCATGCTTGAATTATCTTTGAAAAAACTTGAGGATGCAACTTCCATTCGTGTGGATCTGTCATATTTCTGCTTAGGTTGTCTGCCAGCGTGTTTTCCTTGCCTGGCAGGAACTGTGCTTGAAGCTCGATTTGCAATTCCAGAGCCATGTTCCAAAGAGACATGGCTAGCCTGCATAGGGGGTATGAATGGGTTCCTCCCTGTTTGTTTATGTACCACATTACTGTGGTGTTGTCTGTCCTTATCAATAGCTGGCCTGGATGCAGCAGGTCTTTGAAAGCTATAATAGCATTTATTACTGCTAGCATTTCCTTTTGATTGATGTGTAGGTGCTTTTCTTTTTGGGACCATTTGCCCTGAATGCACCGATCTGTCATGTGCGCCCCCCAGGCGTAATCCGAGGCATCTGTTGTGATGACTTGATTTGTTTGAGGCTTGCAGAATGGGAGACCTGTGTTTCTTTGGCATGCTTGAGCCCACCACAGAAATTCCTTTTGAAGACATGGAATCAGTGGTATTATTGTTTCCAAACTGTGGCTGTGTTGAGAGCATAGTTTTTTTAGGTACCATTGAAGTTTCCACATATGCAGCTTTGCACATGGGATTAGTAGGATGCAAGCTGCCATGAATCCCAGAGCCTGCAGGATTTTCCTTGCAGTCAGCCTGGTGAAAGTTGCCAGTTTTCTGAAGTATTGAATTAGTTGCCCTTGTTTCTCTGGCGTGAGGTAGGCCATCTGGGTGTTTGTATCCAAATTGGCACCCAGGAAAATTATTGTTAGAGAGGGTATTAGCCTTGATTTCTTTTTGACTGTGTATCCCAGAGAATTCAACAACATTACAAACGCCAGATGCTTCAGAAGTATGTGCTTGCTGTCCGCTTGGATCAGGCAGTCGTCCAAATATGGGTATATTTGTATCCCTTGAAGTCTGCAGTAGGCAATTACTGATGCCAGACATTCCGTGAACACTCTGGGCGCAGTAGATAAGCCAAAGGGCAATGCAGAGAATTGATAATGTGTTGAACCTGCAAGAAATCTGAGGTATCTTCTGCAATCTTGTCTGATTGGGACATGCAGGTATGCCTCCTTGAGGTCCAATGTTACCAGCCAAGACTCCTTGCCCAGCATGGGAAGAAGCTGCTGTAATGTGAGCATCTTGAATTTTGGCACGAGTAAAATGTGTTTAGGATGGATAGGTCTCCAATCTTTGCCCTTCCTTGGTACCAGGAATAGTCTGGAATAAAAACCTTGACCCTGTTCTTGTGCAGGTACCTCTTGAATAGCTTTCATGTCCATGCGATCTGAAATTTGTTTTTGTGCCTCTGCCCTTTGATTGTGTGGCAGGTTTGGCATGCCTCTCATTTTTGGAAGGGTTTGAAAGTGGAATCTGTAGCCTCTGTCTATAATGTCCAGGATCCATTTGTCTTTTGTGACAATATGCCAATTTTTCAAAAATAATGCCAGTTTTCCGCCTAAAGGTGCTGCCATTTGAGCCTTGCTTGGCATGCAAAGGGGAAAGTCATTGGTTCTGCTTTCTGAATGGCTGTGAATTATCCTCACCACCTCTTTGTGTAGGTGCTTGCCATTGTCTGCCTCTAAACGATCCTTGAGATTGCCCTCTACCCCTCGGGCGCCTGTATCTACCTCTTTGGGGTCTGTCCGTGGCTGGAAAGGACCAATTTTTTGAAGGCCAATTTCTACTGAAACGTGGAGGTTGTACCTGTAGGAAATCTTTCACTGTTTGCATTGATTTTGCCTTTTCCTCCATTTTCTTTAATACCTCCTCAGCTTTAACACCAAACAATACATCTTTTTGCAGAGGTGCATCAAGTAATTTAGCTTTAACATGATCTAGTAAGGTTTGCTCTTTGAGCCAAGCATGTCTACGTATGACTGATCCTGTAACAGCAGCTCTACATGAGGCCTCTAAAGCATCAAAACCACATTGCAAGGTGTGTTTACCCACTTGTTCTGCACTATGTAACAAATCCTGCAACTCCTTCAAGTCTAGTTGTTCAGGTAGTGACATTTTGCTTTTCAACTGTGATAACAGAAACTGTTGGTACTTTAACATATGGAACTGACAGTTTAATGCCCTCATGGTTAAGGTGGCCGAGTGTATACCTTCTTCCCCCACCTTTCTAAAGCTCTGGAATCTCTCTCTGAAGGTAATGGATTTTTAGCAGTGGAGGCCTTAATTCCCTTGGGACCCTGTGAAATAGTTTCTGGGTCAGCCGCATGGCTTTTGTATAGAAATTGGTGTGAATCAGGAACCCGGTAATACCTATCAGGCTTGACTGGAGCTGGAGGTAAAGAATCTGGGTAAAGGCAGGCCTCCGAATACACATCATCTAGTATGTCTAAGACAGGAGGTATTGCCAGAGGCCTGTGCTGAGGGAGCAAGAGGAAATCCCTAAGCCTTTTCTTGGAGTCTGAGTACTCTTGGCCTTCCCAGTGGAAGTGTTCCCTCAAGGTATGTAAGGTTTCCCCAAAAGAGTAATCCTCGGGGGGGGGAGGCAGAGGGAATGGACTCCTCTGCATCAGAGTCTTCAAAAGGGGAGTATGAATGTTCCTGGTCTTCAGAATGTTCTGAAATAATGGAGGCTTGGTCCGAGGAAGGGGATTCTTCCTCCACTCTGAGCCTTTTGTCCGGGGGGGGTTTGAGAACCCCTGATAAGAGTAATCAAATCCTCAGCCATTTTGAGCATCTGCTTTTTAGGCATGGGGCCTTGAGAGGGGCCCTGTGGAGCTTGTCTTTTAGTATGCATGGCTGCTTTAGACTTAGTGAAAGCCTTGATGGAAAAAGAAGAGGAAGGCCTGAAGACACCTTGAGAGGTGGCAGGTCTGTCTAAACTCTGAGTTTCACGGCCAAGAGTGGCTTCGGTATCTGTAGTCGGGGTGTGGGCCGAAGAGCCTGCGACCTCGGGCACTGAAGACACCGCCAAAGAAGTGTCATCGGTAGTCAGGGGCTGCGTAGGCACCTCACTGAGAACCGGACCACCTGTAGTCGGCTTTGGCGTGGTGTTGGTAGAAGTCGCGGACCTCGTATGTCGGTCCTTATCTTTGCGTCTTTTACTTAAAACTGGAGTCGGAGTATCCGACGACATAATGTAATTAAACTTTTTGCCAAAATATTGATGGGCGAACTCCGCCCGACGCTTAATAGTGCGTCTGTTGAATGTAGCACAAAAATGACAGGCCGAGATGTCGTGGTCTGGGCCTAAGCAAGGAATGCAGAGGGAATGAAAATCCTTATGCGGTATTTGCTTCCCACATGAAATGCAATTATTAACTTTGTCTGACATCCGTCTGAGGCAAGAAAAGTTTCCCCAACGGGGTACTTAGCTTTCAAGAAGACTTCGGTTGAAAAATATTCCTAATCTCAGGAACTGGCCGACCGGCACTTGCGAATTGCTTCTGCTTCGAGCACTGCGCGGCAAGAAAGACTGAAGAAAATGGCGTCAGCTGGTTCTTTTATACCCTTGTCGCACTGACATCAGGGAAGAAGCGACGACATCCGACGCCGGACCTAGACTTTGGAATTCGGCCGACCGAGGACCCGCCTGACGGCAGGAAAACCCATCTGTTATGACTGCAGCTGTATGCACGATGAACATCATGTGGAAATGACATCTGTATCCCTGGGATACTATATTTAAAACCCATTTGTCCTGGATAATCAGTTGCATGAAGTGCCAGTTTTCCCCCCAAAGGGGCGGCCAAAAGATAAGTGCTTGGTGATTGCAGTGGAAAGTCATTGAGACTGTTTACCGTAGGAAGGTGCCCTGTTACTTCCAGATTTGGAGGTGGAGGCACCCCACTGCTTTGTTCTAGAAGTTCCTTGCGACTGAAACCTGTAGCCTCTGGAATGTCTGTGTTTGACCTGAACGGCTCTAGTGGGTACTGGAAAGGACCAGTTCTTAGTAGGCCAGTGCCTACTGAACCTGGGTGGCTGCACTTGTAGGAAATCTTTTACAGTTTGCATAGATTTAGCTTTATCTTCCATCTTTTTCAAAACTTCTTCAGCCTTATTACCAAATAGACTGTCCTGTTGTAAAGGAGCATCCAACAATTTTGCTTTAACATGGTCAGGCAGATTTTGCTCCTTGAGCCAAGCATGCCTTCTTATCACAGAACCAGTTACAGCAGCCCTGCAAGAGGCCTCCAAGGAATCAAAACCACATTGCAAAGTATGTTTTCCAACTTGTTCAGCTGAATGCAATAAATCCTGCAACTCTATTTTCCACACGGTCAAAAATCAACATCATCTTCTGTTTAAGTAAACCCATGACATGCTGTTGATATTTAAGCATATGAAATTGACAGTTTAAAGCCCTGATTGCCAAGGTTGCAGACGTGTAAACCTTCTTATCCCATCTATCCAGCGCCCTGGAATCTCTATCAGAAGGGGGTAGGATTTTTACCAGTAGAAGCCTTAACGCCCTTGGGACCCTGGGAAATGGTTTCAGGGTCAGCAGTAGGGTTTTTAAAAAGGAATTTGTGGGAGTTAGGAACCCTGTAATATCTGTCTGGCTTACTAGGAGCCGGAGGCAGGGAATCAGGAGTCATACTGGACTCTGAGAAAACATCATCAACAATATCTAGAACAGGAGGTATAGCCAAAGGCCTATGCAGAGGAAGAAGGAAATCCCTAAGTCTCTTTTTAGATTCTGAGAAATCCTGACTCTCCCGATGAAAGTGTTCCCTTAAGGTATGCAAAGTTTTTCCAAAAGAAAAATCCTCAGGAGGAGAAGCAGAAGGGATAGAATCTTTTGCATCATAGTCCTCATAAGTGGGAATAGATGATTCCTGATCGGAAGACGAATCAGAAGAAACAGAAACCTGATCTGAAGATTCATAGTCAGTGCCTTGCCTAGGCCTCTTAGCAGGAGGGGGATGGGTACCCTTGATCAAGGTAATTAAATCCTCAGCCATTTTGATCATTTGTTTTTGGGCATTGGGGCCTGTACACGTGGCCCAAGTGTCGTTTTTTGACAAAGAAGTAGTTTTTGGCCTTAGTTTTGAAGATGGTGTCAGTTTAATAAACAAATCTTTAGGCCTGAAAACACCCTCAGAAGCCGGTGCCTACTCAGCGGCTCTGGACCCATCTAAGGTAGAGACATCCGTGGGTTCAATACTTAATGTATCTCGCAGCATACCGAACTCCAAATGGGTCTCAGTAGAGGCCTGCGAATCAAAAGTAGCAGGTATCAGGGTCTGTGAAAGCGCCTCACTGAGTACCGGCGACTGGCTTAGAAGCTTCGTCGTCGGTTTTGGACCCCGACAGTCTGTCTCTGTGTTTTTCTTTGCATTTTTTAGGTATTCCCGTAGTCAGATTGCTAACCGACGACATTTCTGGATAGTTAAATCTTGAGCCAAAATATTTAAAAGCAAAAATATACCGACGTTTAATAATGCACTGATTAAATTTAGCACAAAACCGACAGCAAGGCACGTTGTGGTCAGGCTCTAGGCAAGGAATACAGTACAAATGAAAATCCTTATGAGTTATTTGCTTCCCACAAGTAATACAATTATTAGCTTTTACTGACATCGGTAAGGAGCAAGAAAAAGTTTCCCCAACGGGGTACTTAGCTTTTAGTTGAAGACTTCGGTTCTGAAACTCGAAAACAAAAATTTCAGGAGTCGGCAGACTGGCACTTGCGAACTGCTTCTGCTTCAGGCACCGCGCGGCACGAAAGACTGATGTTACGGCGTCGGCTGCTTGTTTTATACCCCTGACGACCTGACGTCATGGAAGAAGGGACAGCAACCGACGCAGGACCTAAGACTTTGTTAATCAGGCCGACTTAGGGCAACCTGCCAGCAGATTACCCAAATGTAATGACTGCAACAGTGAAACACGAAGAACATACAGAAAATTCAGAATCCTGGTCGGAAGTATCATAAACTCAGTCCTAGGTCTCTTAGGGGGGGGAGACTGGCTTCCCCTGATTAAAGTAATAAGGTCTTCAGCCATTCTTATCTATTTTTTAGGCATAGAGGTCTGACCATGTGATCTGGGCATCAGTTTTTTAAGCATGGTTCGAGATTTAGGCCTTGAAGAAGAAGATGACGTCAGTTTAATATGCAAGTCAGTAGGCCTGAATACACCCTCAGAAGCCGGTGCCTGCGCAGCAGCTTCAGACCCATCAATGGTAGAGACATCCACAAGTTCCACAGTTGAAGCATCTTGCAGCATACCTGACTCAAAATGGGTCTCAGTAAGGGCCTACGAATCAGAAGTAGAGGGCATCAGGGGCTGCGAAAGCACCTGAGTACTGGCGAATGGCTTAGGAGAAGCATCATCGGCAGCTTTGGACCTAGGCGGCCTGTCTCTGTCTTTATCTTTGCGTTTATTCGGAATGTCAGTAGATGGATGGATGACCGAAGACATATCAGGATAATTGAACCGAGCACGAAAACATTTAGAAATGTATATATACCGACGATGGACAGTTCGTGGTTTAAATAAGGCACAAAACCGACAGCGAGGTACATCGTGGTCTGGGCCTAGGCAAGGAATACAGTACGAATGAAAATCTTTATGAGGTATTTGCTTTCCACAAGTAATGCAATTATTTACTTTTACTGACATCGGTTAAGAGCAAGAAAAAGTTTCTCCAATGGGGAACTTAGCTTTTAGTCAAAGACTTCGATTCTGAAACTCGAAAACGAAAATTTCAGGAGTCGGCCGACTGGCACTTGCGAACTGCTTCTGCTTCAGGCACCGCACGGCAAGAAAGACTGATGTAATGGCGTTGGCTGCATGTTTTATACCCCCGTTATACCCCTGATGACCTGACATCATGGAAGAAGAGACAGCAACTGACGCAGGACCCAAGACTTTGTTCATCAGGCCGACTGAGGGATACCTGCAAGCAGATAACCCAAATGCAATGACTGCAACAGTGAAACACGAAGAACATCTACATTTAAATTGTTTTTTTCTTCACAAAAAACTGTAAAACATTCCTCATACTTTCATACTTTGTCAGTAAAAAAAAAACATGAGCCTGATAATTCAAAATTCTGAAAATCAAAGTTACAGTTATACACATTTCTTACCCCCATACCTATCAATAATTTTCCCATCCTTATTGGAAAGAATAGGATTGGAATTAACTAAGTGCTTAGTAGCAGTGGAATTGATTAAAGCTATAGCTGCTATGCCAGGTTTGGGAATAAGGTTTAAAAATTTAAAAGAACAACGAACTTTATACATCGTATATGCCTTTTTAGGGACAGCTGGCTGACTATCAGAAAAACTGCAGGCAGTAAAACATTCTCCAAAGCAGTCAGTACAGGAGAAATGGGTGTAGGTTCTGAAAAATCCTTCTGTAAAAAAACAGTATTTTCTGAGGGACTGAGAAACCTCAATGTTCTCCCAGTGAAAATACTGGGACGTTCTAACAATAGTCTCACACAAAGGGAACCCCTCCCTCCAAAGTAAGAAAAAGAAACTGAGCTCTCCTGAGTCAGATCAGAAATCTCAGGAGAAAACCCTGAATCCAGGCCTGCATCTTCTTACTCAGATTCAGAAACCTGAATCTCTTCAAGAAAAGCGAAATCCCTCTTTCATTTACTAGAATTTTCTTTACAAGAAGGATCAATAGCTTAAATTAAACCATGAGCCAGTCCTACCCAAAGAAATTAGAGTAGTACATGCATGCTTGGTTTTCTGTTTCTTTTTGAGAGGAAAAATGGGGTCAACCTATTTGTTAATGGAAGCTGATGTTTCCAAAGAGATGGGCTCAACATTCTGATGTGAGGGAAACCTTCCCTGTTCCCTCTCACAGGATCGACAAGAATGTCTCCTCCCTGCCCACTGTAAGAGCTGCAAAAAATGTGGATAACCCCTGGTCCATAGTGGCTTTAAGTGCTACACCAAAGGGACCTGTGGAAAAAGATAAGTGGTCTAAGGTACAACAAATGGCCACAACAGTGTTACCCACCAGTGGCTGTGGCAAACTACTAGCCTGCGGTGGTGGCAAAGACTGTTTACTCAACTTTTTCTTTTTGAGGGTGGGAGAACTGACAGTAGGACTGTTAGTCTGTTCCACGGTCGAGCCAAAAATGGAGCCTCTTTCCTAGGGAAGAGGACAAACAAATGCCAGTAAAACTATGCACTCCACAAAAGTTACCTTTTTGACTGAAAAAAACTACAGCAACCCCACAATGAAAAAACATTTCTCCATAGAAAATGTTTTCGGTTAGTTTGCACTACTTTTAAAATGACAGAAACATGTGCTTCACTTAAGAGTGTTAACAGTCTCTAGATAGTCCATTAAATAACGGTCCTCACTTAAAAATAACTTTCCTAAAGAGGAAAGTAATAAAACATCAATAAAATTTAAAAAAACTGAAGGGTCTCCCCAAAGGGAACTTACCTGCCAGCAAAGAAAAGAACAAGTTGACTGTCGATCCTCAAAAGCCTCAGATGAGCATACTCTTTGGCGGCAGTTAAGCTTTGAAGGTTTTGCACCAAAACTTGTCTTCTAGTCAGCTCAGCTCGAGCTGCTTGACAGTTTGGATGTGTGGAATTTGCCCGGAAGCTTTGGAAGCTGGCCGACTGTTACATCCTTGGCAGGATATCACCCTTATAAGCTAAGGCTATTGCAGCAGGGATCAGTTACAAAGATGTGCATCTTGAATGTCCCTGCCCGGGCCTCCTCTGAAAATTGGTTTTGTTCCAAGTTGGACTTTCCCGGTAAACAAATGTTAAATAAGTAACATAAAATAAATCAATCAGTATGAAGATCATCATACACTTGCATGCACAGGTGGGCACAGAAAAAAATCAGAAGGAAATTACTTTAGAATAAGACCACAAACACACCCTAAAACGAATCATGCAATGCAAGATGAAAGAGCAGTCATGAAGTCAACAGAAGACTGGAGAATGTAGTTAGGGGCACATTCACGAAAAAAAGTTATGTTCTTACCACAACGTTCCATCTCTGTTGTCGATCTTCATTCATTCCTGACTGTAGGGTTCAGTTCTGAACCCTCAAAACCGACTTGGCTGTTACATCAAGCTCACACCAGCCAAAAACTCTCAAGCTAAGGTAACCCATACTGCCTCTCTTCCCTTTACGTCAGATCAAGTTTGCCTATCATTAAGAAAATATGGAAGCTCTGAGCAACAATCATACAACAACCCCAGGACTAGTTCCGAACCTCCAGGAGTCCCTAGGAGGGGGCAGGAGGGTGGAATGTCAAGAATGAATGAAGACAGACAACACAGATGGAACGTCATGCTAAGAACATAACTTCTTTATCTGATGTTATCAATCTTCATTCATTCTCGACTGTTGGGACAGAGTCCCCCAGCTACTTTAGATCCCAGGTGGCCCTAAGGAAGGATATTCCTAAGCATCACAGAGCTAAAGGATTCTCTTCTCCTGCAGACCATGTCTAATTTGTAATGAGTGATAAAGGTATGAGGAGTAGCCCAAGTTGCGACTGCGCATATGTCTTCCATAGAAGCTCTGGAAACAGATCTTGTCGAATGAGCTCTAACTTTTGTTGGTAGGTTGAGTTTATTCTGACTGTATATAAATGTAATGCAGTCTCTTAACCATTTTGACAAGGTGACCTTTGAAACTGGTTTGCCCAATCTGGTACCTGAAAAGGACAGAAACTGTCTGATTTTCTAGAGGATTTTGTTCTGTCCAAGTAAAAATGTAATTGTCTGTGGACGTCCAACAAATGCAAGCAGTACTCTACTCTGCTTGAAAATTTAGGAAAGATGACTGGTAAATCTATGGTTTGTTTGATATTGGAGTCTGATACCACTTTAGGAAGTAAAGAGGGATTAGTTCTGAGCGATACGCTTTGTGGAAAATGATATATGAATGCTACACAGAGCCTGTAACTCTACAATTCTCATAGCAGACGTGATGGTTTGTAGGAAGAGGGTCTTCCAGGATAATAACTTGAGGTCACAGGTGTCTGCTGGCGAACTAAGCACTGCAAGACCAAGGTTAAATCCCAAGGCACAATAGGATCTATAAAAGATGGCTTCAAATGCAGAGCACCCTTAAAGATTTTGCAAAGATGGTGAGACATCAAAATATGATCATCAAATCCATTATGGAAATTTGAAATGGCAGCTAAATGACCTCTAATGGTAGAAGTTGAGGTTCCTAATTGAAATAAGGTGGCTAAGTATTTCAGGACCTTATTGACTGGGAACAGAGAAAGGATCAAAACCGTTTTTTATCCAACCAAATAGAAAATCTCTTCCATTTGCTAAGGTAAATTCTTCTGGTGGACAGTTTATGAGAAGCCAGAAGCATCTTTTGCTCTGGGGAGGACAAACTGTTTCGCCTGGCAATTACTGGAAGTGGAGAAACCAAGCAGTCAGCCTGAGATGTTGACGGTTGGGCTGGACCAAGCCCTGAGAATGTGATAACAGATCTGGAGTTGGATCCAGTGTCCACGTGCGGTGAACCAGATGAGGCCAGAGAAAGGGAAACCAGACTTGACTGGGCCAATAAGGTGCAATGAGAATCACTTTGCTTCTCAACCTTTGGGCTTTCCTCAGAAATTGGGGAATTAGAAGGACTGGTGGGAAGGCATATAGAAGTCCTGGGGGGCAATCCTGGAGAAGTGCATCTCTCAAGGACTCCCTGCGAGAGGGGACTAGGGTAAAGTAGTTGCTGCATTTGTGGTTTTTGGGAGAGGCAAACAGGTTGCAGCAAGGCTGACCCCATTGAAGAAAGATTCTCGTTGCTACGTTGGGATTCAGAGACCACTCTTGAGGGAGAAGGATACACCTGCTTAGCTTGTCCGGAGTCACGTTGGAATTCCCCAGAATATGCATTGCTATTAGAAAGCGGTTGGAGGTAACTTTCCATTGCCAAACTCTTACAGCTTCCCAACATAGAGGGTAGGATCTGGTTACCCCTGTTTGTTGATGTACCAGACTACTGATATGTTGTCTGACTGTAGAGCAATTGTTTCTGAAGGAAGGGCAGACTGAAATGCTTGCAACGCTAAAAGCACTGCCCTTAGTTCTAGGACACTGATGTGCAGATTGGCCTCAAGGGGACCAAGCGCCTTGGACGGTCTTTCCCTGAAAATGCCCCCCCCATGCTATCAGGGAAGCGTCCATGGTCACTACAGCCTTGGGTTGAGAAGGGTAGAAGGGATGACTCCATAAATTCTCTTCAGGCTTCATCCGCCAAGATAAATCCTTCTTGCAGCGGTTCGTTATTAGGATTGGATGAGACATGGGATGAGTTAACAGTGACGACTATGACGCCAGGAGCTACTGAAGCAGCCTCATGTGGTACCTCACAAGGGGTACCAAGGAGATTGTTGCTGCCATGGACCCAAGAGGTTGTAGAACTAGATGAGCAGGAACTTTGTCTTGAGAGAGTATCACTTGAAGTTGCGACCTAAATTTTAACAGCCTATGATGAGGAAGGAAGGCCATGTAGGACTTTGTATTTAGTTTTGTTCCGATGAATTTTAGATCCTGTGTGGGAGATAGTTGTGAATTTTCTTCATTGATTGCAATGCTTAAGAACTTGGCAAGATGTAGAACAGGGTCTATGGCGCAAAGCAGTAGATGCCTGGTGAAGGAGGTGAGGAGTCAGTCATCTAGATATGGAAACACACGAAATCCCTGCAGCCTTAAGTGAGCTACTACAACTGCCATGCATTTATAGGTTCATAGGTTGGTACTGGGCTATCTGCCCAAAGGCATATATTAGCCCAGCCAAGTTGTGCGGTATTCACCGCCCCTTTAGTAGTTCCCTAAACCCTTGTACTAGCAGCTAGTACCCTTGGCCCCTATCTAGTAGTGCTGTTGGTGTGATCCCCGGTGTGGACTTTCTGTTACCCATCCTCTCATCAAGGTACCTCTTGAAGAGTGATAGTGAGGGGCTCTGTCTTATGTAGATCGGGACCCTGTTCCATAGTAAGGGAAGTCTCTGCGAGGGGAATCTATCCTTCCAGCATTTTCTATTCATTGTTGTGTTGAGGTTTATATCCCTAGAGCGTGTAGCTCGAGTAGATTTGGTTTTGCCAAGATGGAGTATGTTCAACAATTCTGGGTTGGACATGGCTCTGTACGTTAGACAGAGATCACCTCTGAGAAAGCGGTATGCAACGGAGAACAGTCTTAGCTTTTTCAATCGTGCTGCATAGGGCAACTGTTTGAGGCCAGTAATCCTCTTGGTTAGGTACCTTTGTGGTCTCTCCAGCTGCTGGAGATGTCTAGCCAGGTACATTCCAATTGGTGCATTGTACTCAATAATGGGTCTGATGAAAGAACACCACCTTGGGGGCTATGGTGAGACCAAAGGGCAGTGCTCAAAATTAGTAAAGACTGGCTCCTAGCCAGAAGAGGAGAAATCTTCTGGAGCGTTTGTCCATCTTTTTGTGGTAATACACATCCTGAAGATCTATAGAGCACATCCAATCATCTTTCTTCAGAAAAGGAAAGATAGACTGAACCGTGACCATCTGGAATTTTATCTGTTGCACAGATTTCTTCAATACACTGAGGTCCAAGATTGGCCTCTAGTCCCCTGTCTTTTTTGGCACTAAAAAGAATCTACAGTAAAATCCGGATCCTATCTGGTCTGGTGGGACTGCTTGGGTGAATTTTTTGAAGCAGCTTTTGAATCGCTAGTGCTGCTATATCCCTCTTACTGGGTGGAAAATCAGGGATTCACCTTTGCGGTCTGGGAAAAAGATTGAAGGGAATATGGTAACCTCTGGTAATTACTGTCTGCACCCAGGAATCCGATGTTATAGAATGCCAGGCTACGTGGTGCAGAGAAAATCTTCCCCTGACTGCTTCCAGTGGTAAGCAATCAGGCCGCCGCTCAGGAGCGCTGGTAGGGTTGTCCAGAAAAAGAATCCCTGGAACCCTGGTTGCACTGACCCCTCTGCCGCAGGAGGGGCATCTTCCAGAAGAGTTTCCTCCTCTGCCTCGGGAGAATACTCACCATGTGTGTCCCCCGAAAAGGCCCTTGGGTCTTTGTGAACCACATCTTTCCACTCCTCTGATTTCTGGAGTAATGTCATTGAGGAGTGGAAAAACTCACGTCCACAGCAGAAAGGGTCTTCTCTTCCTTCTCACACCTGGCTGAAGTGTCTCTGACTTTTGGGCCAAACAATGAAGTAGCATCCACAGGGGCATTGACAAAGGAAGACTTGAAGGGGTCCACAAAGTCACACAAGCACATCTAGACGTTGTGGCTAATGGCAACACCTGTACCTGCTGCTCTAGACGTCCCTTCTGCTGTATGCACAATAAGCCGCAGAGATGAATTAGAGATAAACTCTAGGGTGGCAAGCTGGGAGGTAACCTTATCCCGGACCTCATCAGATACTGCTCCTGCGAAGGTATCTGAAAGCTCAGTTATCAGATCCTTTTGGAGTCGAGTGAAGTGTGCCAAAAATTCAAGGACCTAATAGCGAAGGTCATTGAAGCAAGACCCACTTCCGAAATCTGTACATCTGAGACTCTCAGTTTGGAGGATGGACAGTTGAACTCTCTTCGGCAAATTCCTTTTATGTGGCTACTGTGAACACCATGGCATCCACTGTTGGACCCTTTGACCAACGGGGCTGATCCCCAGGGGCTGAAAGAATTTTGTCCGGTCTCTGGGGGAATTGGCTCTATGGTGTCAGGTACCTTCCACTCGCACTGCACGATGAGTTTGAGTAGTTCATCCGCAGGATGGGTCATCCAAGAAGATGGCTGAGCACAAAAAGCTTGCAAAACAACAGATTCCTTGGAAAATGGGTTAGAGGGCTTCCAATCACCCCTCTGTTTTAAAATTTCCAGGTTATCTCCAAAGGAGACATCTTCAAGGGGTGACCGTGGGGACCCTTCCCCTTTATCGTAATCTGTATCCTCATTGACGGATTCTTCTGCAGAAAGTACTTCCTCTTGCATGTTCTCATACGGGGTGGCTTTTCACAGGGAAGATCTGAGAAGGACTCCCAAAAGCGGGGACCCTGAACTAGGGTATCTTGCTGCTCTTGTGCTTGCTGTCCCAATGTAGCAGACTGTGGCAGCTGCGAACGAGAGTGAACAAATATATGGCACTCCGATGGGGATGGTACCAACTCTGTGAGTCTACTGAGGATAGAGCTCTCTCCATAATCTGGAAGGAAGGCCCGCCCGGCACTTGCGAACTGCTTCTGCTTCAGGCACCGCGGCAAATAAGACTGAAGTAATGGTGTCGGCTGCATGTTTTATAACCCTGACGACCTGACATCATGGAAGAAGAGACAGCATCCGACACAGGAATCCAAGACTCTGGTATTCAGGCCAGCTGAGGGCTACCTGCAGGCAGATAACCCAAATGTAATGACTGCAACAGTGAAACACGAAAAACATTCAGGGTCAAACCCCACTCCGATGAGCCACCTCCCAGAGCAGGAGCCAAGACAGGAATTGAAACTACCAAAGAACAGAGAGCCGTAGATGGCGCCGTAAAAAAAAAAATTGGAGACAATCCAGAAATCCTGGAACAGGTAGCCAAATCCCGGTCATGTGGGTGCGACTGTTCCAATGGAGCCAAAGACCACAGAGGAGGTTCCAGCACCGAGGTGAGATGCACAGTCGGTACCGAAGCAGTTGGAACCAGGAGTGTCAAAGCAATGGACTCCAAGACCTGGGAAGAGGCTGAAGGAGGAATATATGTAAGAGTCCTGGATGAGTAAGCCTCGGCTCCGGGAGGGAGGGAGACCCCAAGCTGCCAAGAGCTGATTCACTAATCTAATTATATCCATTTTTGATAGACTCCTGGAGGAATGGATGGACATTCCCAAAGGAGATTCAGGTCTTTCTACAAAGAGGTCTACTGAAGGGGAATACCTAGTCCTGGGTGCACTTAGCATCTCTACCTTCAGCACCATACACTGTTTGGCAGGAGATGGAACCAAAATATCTGAGGTGACAACTATCGGTGCTGGAGAGACAGTCAGCACCAAAGACATGGCTGGTACTGAAGGTGTTTGGACAGCTTCAATGGTAGACAGCACAGTGGGAGATTTTATCGGTTTCTGTGCCGGAGCAGAAGTCGGCGCAATCTTTGGAACTTTTGGTTTTGGTTCTGAGGAAGGAGTCAGAAAGTACAGTTGTGTACACTTAATTAACACCCTTGGGTCCCTGTGAAATGCTCTCAGGATCCGCAGTAAGGTTTTGAAAAAGAACTTGTGAGAGTCAGGAAAGTACAGTTGTGTACACTTACCATAAATGTAGATGTTCGAGTGTATTCACTGTTGCAGACATTACTTTTGGGTTATCTGCTTGCATATCTGCTTGCAGTAGCCCTCAGTTGGCCTGATTAATCAAGTCTTGGGTCCTGCGTCGGTTGCTGTCCCTTCTTCCATGACGTCAGGGGTATAAAACATGCAGCCGACACCATTACATCAGTTTCTTTTGCCCAAGAAGTCAGGTGCCCCCCTTAATGGGAAGCAATTAAATCTATAAATATACAAGGTTTTACCTCAAACAAAAAAGCAAATACACCAAAAAGCTTTTGAAGATAGCACAGGAAAGTAGAGGTATATCCAAAAAAAGAAGGGGGCTGGAGGGAGGGTAACCAGGACTGCAACATTGAATACACTCGAACATCTGCATTTATGGTAAGTGTACACAACTGTACTGTGTTCTTCATGTTTCACTGTTGCAGTCATTACTTTTGGGTAGATTCCCAAAGTTAAGGATGGATGGAGGAATTTAAATAGAAATAGGACGAGCTAAAAGGCCCTGCAAGACTGCAGTGGCAAAGCCAGCTCTGGATTTAGAGAAAATTGGCAGATGGTAATGCTTGGTGAAAGTATGTACAGAACTCCAGGTAGCAGCTTCTAGGATGTCCCTGGTTGGGACACCTCTGAGAAAGGCTGTAGAGGTAGATGCAGCCTGGTACAGTGGGGTCTGATCCCCTGTGGGATAGGTTTTCCATGGTGTTTGTAGCAGAAATGAATGCAATGGCCTATCCATTTGGAAATGGTTTGCTTTGAAATAGCCTTCCCCTCTGCCCCTGCAGCAAATGCCACCAGCAGTTGATCAGATTTCCTTTGAGGTTTAGTTCTGTCCACGTAGAATCTAAGTTGTCTGTGTACATGTCTAAGGAGTGCACAATCCATTCCCCTTTGTTCTGTGGATTAGGAAAGAAAGTTGGCAAATGAATGGACTGATTAAGGGCCACACTGGATACCACCTTGGGCATGAAGAAGGGATTGGCCTGAGGGACACCCTGTCCGCATGAAAGATGATGAAAGGCTCCACTGCTATGAGGGCCTGTAATTCAGACACCTTTCCTGCTGAAGTGATTGCTAAAAGGAAAGCAGTTTTCCAAGAAAGGAATTTTAAGTCCGCTGTGGCAGCTGGCTCGAACAGAGGAAGTTTGAGCAGGCTGGAGTTGGAGCTCTCCTGGGTGGTCGTAGATTTTTGGCCTCTCTGAGGAACTGCTTAAGTAGTGAATGAGAAAAGAGGGGTGGTTCTGTATTATAATGAGCTGAGATGGCTGAGGCATGAATTTTGATGGAGGAGAAAGACAGGCCCTTATGAAGCATCTCAGTTAAGTATTGTAAAATCTGAGGTAAATTGGACACTGTTGTGCTCATCCCTTGAGCTTGGTTCCAGGCATAGAATGTTTTCCATTTTCAGCATAAGACTTTCTGGTGCTAGGCCTCCTTGCCTCTAAAATGATATCCATCACTGGTTTACTGAGGGATGGTGAAGGAGAAATTATGTAATTAGCCAGGCTGCTAGATTCAGTGTTTGAAGTTGAGGTTGCAGAATTTGGTTCTCCTGCTGAGACAATAGAGTAGGAGTCTGAGGCAGGTACCATGGGGCCCACAGTGACACACTGCGCAAGAGGGGGTACCCAGTGTTGGCATGGCCAGTCTGGTGCAATCAAAATCGGCCTTGGTTTGTCTTGTTTGATCTTTAGTAGTACTTTGGAGGGCAGAGGCAAGGGAGGAAAGGCATAAACTAATAAGTTTTTCCAGCCGAAGGACAGAGCATCCACTTTCCAAGCTTGTTTGTAGGGAGTCCTTGTGCAAAATTTGCCTCCCCCCAAAACCATCAGTTGGACAAACAGGTCTCTATCTGGGCTCCCCCATTTGCTTGTCAACATGTTGAAAATCCTTGGTTCCAGTTTCCACTCATGTGGGCCCATGAGGTTTCTAGTTAGTTCGTCTGCCAGTGTATTTAGTTTTCCTGGCAGGAATTGAGCTTGTAGATGTACCCGATAGCTCAGAGCTGTGTTCCACAATGCCACGGCTAGTCTGCAAGGGGGTAAGAATGTGTATGCCCCTGCTTGTTTATGTACCACATAACAGTGGTGTTGTCCATCTTTATCATTAATTGTGCTGGAATAATGTGGTCCTTGAAGGCTGTCCGAGCATTCTGTACAGCTAACATTTCTTTTTGATTGATATGCAGGTGCATTTGACCTGGGTTCCATTTGCCCTGAATGCACTTCCCTGCCAGGTGGGTGCCCCATGCATAGTCTGATGCGTCTGTTGTTAAGGTTTGGCGGCAGGGGGTAGTGTGAATGGTAGTCCCCTGTTTTGGTGGCAGGCCTCTGCCCACCAAAGGAACTCTAGGTGTAGGCAAGGTATGATAGAAATCATTGGTTCTAGATCCTGTAAATGTTGACACCATAGGCTTTTGAGATACCACTGTAGTTTTCTCATATGCAGCCTTGCATAAAGAATTAGAAGAATGCAGGAGGCCATGAACCTCAAGGCTTGCAGTATTTGCCTTGCAGACAACTGGATTTTTGTGGCCACTTGTTAGAAGTAGGTTGCCAAATTAATCTGTTTCTCTGGCGTGAGGAAATCCATTTGGGAAGTTGTATTCAAGCTTGCTCCCAGGAATATAATTTGCTGACAGGGTACCAGGTGTGATTTCTTTTTGTTTATGGTGTACCCAGGACAAGTCAGTACCCTTTGAACAAAGGCCAGATGATTAAAAAGTATGTCCTGGCTTTCTGCCTGAATTAGACAATCGTCCAGATATGGGTATATTTGAATATTTCTTTGCCAGCAGAATGCAATGACTGGAGCTAGGCACTTTGTAAATACCCTGGGCGCAGTAGATAAGCCAAAGGGCAGTGCAGAGAACTGCATGTAGCCTGCTTTGAAACGTAGGTATCTTCTGCAAGAGTCCCCGATAGGGATGTGCATGTATGCTTCTCTTAAATCTAGTGTTGCCAACCATGCATCTTTGCCTAGCATAGGAAGCAGCTGGTGAAGAGTCAGCATCTTGAATTTTGGAATCACCAGAAAGGTATTTAGAGTTGAAAGGTCCAAGATAGGATGCCATGTATTGCCTTTTCTGGGTACCAGGAAAAGTCTCAAATAGAACCCTTGTCCCTTTTCCTCTTCTGGTACCAACTGAATAGCCCCCATGCTTAAGAAAGAGTACTTGATTTTGGGCCTCTGCCCACTGATTTGGGGGTAGATCTGGCTACCCACTTGGTGTTGGTAAGGTGTGGAAGTGAAATCTGTATCCTTGGGACACTATATTTAAAACCCATTTGTCCTGGGTAATGAGTTCCCAGTTTTTGGCTTGCAGACCAATCTTTCCGCCTAAAGGAGCATTCAGTTGGGAAGTGCTTGGAAGTTTAGAAGCACGTCATTGAGACTGTTATCCATACGGGGGAGTCTTACTAATCCCTGATTTGGGTGTGGAAACCCCACACTGTTTAGTCTTGTGTGTCCCCTGGGACTGAAACCTGGGGTTTCTGCTATGTCTGGGTTTGGCTTGATAAGACCTTGAAGAGGCTGGAAAGGACCAATTCTTTGAGGGCCAATGCCTACTAAATCTCGGAGGCTGAACTTGTAAAAAAATTTATAACAGTTTGCATAGATTTAGCTTTATCTTCCACCTTTTTAAGAACTCCCTCAGCCTTGTTGCCAAACAGGCGGTCCTGATTCAAGGGAGCATCCTACAATTTAGCTTTAACATAATCAGGTAAAGACTGCTCCTTAAGCCAAGCATACCTTCTCAGCACAGAACCAGTAACAGCAGCCCTTTAAGAGGCCTCTAAAGAATCACATCCACATTGCAAAGTATGTTTTCCAACCTGTTCGGCAGAATGCATTAAATCCTGTAATTCTTTATTTTCCGCACAGTCAGGAATCAACATCATTTTCTGTTTAAGCAATCCAATAACATGTTGTTGATACTTTAACATATTAAACTGGCAGTTTAAAGCCCTAATGGCCAAGGTTGCAGAAGTGTAAAAGGGGTAGGATTTTTAGCAGTAGAAGCCTTAATGCCCTTGGGTACCTGTGAAATAGTCTCTGGATTAGCAATAGGATTGTTAAAAAGGAACTTGTGTGAATCAGGAACCCTGTAATACCTGCCAAGTTTTCTGGGAGCAGGAGGCAAGGAATCAGGGGCCAAACTAGATTCCAAAAAAGCATCATCAACAATGTCCAGTACTGGATAAGGCAGGAGTAAGAAATCCCTAGGCCTCTTTTTTGAATCAGAAAAATTATAGCTTTCCCAGTGGAAATGCTTTCTTAGTGTATGTAAGGTTTCACCAAAAGAAAAATCCTCTGAAGGGAAAGCAGAGGGAATAGAGTCCTGTGCATCAGAATCCTCATAAGTAGATGGGGCAAATCCAGATCATCAGAAGAATCAGAAAAATCAGAATCCTGGTCAGAAGATTCATAAACAACTTCAGTCCTAGGTCTCTTAGAAGGGGGAGGCTGGCTTCCCCGGATTAGAGTTATAAGATGTTCAGCCATTCTTATCATTTGCTTTTTAGGCATAGAGGCCTGAGCATGCGGCCTGGGCATCGTTTTTTTAGGCCTGGTTCGAGATTTAGGCCTAAAAGAAGAAGGAGGCATCGGTTTAATATGCAAGTCCGTAGGCCTGAATACACCCTCAGAAGCCGATGCCTGCACAGCGGCTCCGGACCCATCCAAGTTAGAGACATCCGCAGGTTCCATAGTTGAAGCATCGCGCGGCATACCGGACTCCGAATGGGTCTCAGTAGAGGCCTGCGAATCAGAACTAGCGAGTATCAGAGGCTGCGAAAGCGCCTCACTGAGTACTGGCGACTGGCTTAGGAGAAGCATCGTTGGCAGTTTTGGACCTCAGCAGCCTGTCTCTGTCTTTATCTTTGCATTTTTTCAGAATCCCGGTAGTCGGATGGCTAACTGACATTTCTGGATAATTAAACTAATAACCGAAATATTTTGAGGCGAAAATATACCGACGACTGATAGTGCGCTGATAAAATAAAGCACAAAACCAACAGAATGGTACGTTGTGGTCAGGGCTTAGGCAAGGAATACAGTACGAATGAAAATCTTTATGAGGTATTTGCTTTCCACAAGTAAAGCAATTAAGTTTTACTGACATCGGTAAGGAGCAAAAAAGTTATGTACTCACCATAACGTTCCACAAGAGTAGGTAACTTCATTTGTCAGCAACCAGTGGGTATCGGAATCGAGCCGGCAGCTTTCCTAGCAAAAGATCCGAGCTCCAAGCTCCTCCCCCTACCCATAATACCCTGCTACCTCCCTCTAGTCCTCAGATCGAGTT
Organism: Protopterus annectens; assembly: GCF_019279795.1. Lineage (NCBI taxonomy): Eukaryota > Metazoa > Chordata > Ceratodontiformes > Protopteridae > Protopterus > Protopterus annectens. The sequence goes on along the minus strand of NC_056737.1, from coordinate 1,300,363,271 downwards.
TGGCATAGTATCACAGAATACTACCATAACACAAGGAAAAACTACCTGAACATCTTAACCGGATGTCATCTGGGAAGTGACACAATGATCCTTCAAGGACGAACTACAGGTCAGGGGGAAGGAGGGAGGGTTGGTTGCTGACAAATGAAGTTACCTACTCAGATGGAACGTTATGGTGAGTACATAACTTCTTTATCTGAGGTAGTTAACTTCATTTGATCAGCAACCTGTGGGACAGAGTCCCCAGCTACCAACAACTTGGGAGGTCCTTATGGAAGGATATTCCGCAGCACTGCAGAGCCAAAAGATGCCCTTCCTCTGGAAATCAGATCCAATTTATAATGTGTAATGAAAATATGAGAGAAAGCCCAAGTACCTGCTGAACAAATGTCATCCAAAGGGACCCTCGACCAGAAGGCCGCAGAAGTAGCCACAGAATGGGTAGAATGTGCCCGAACCAGCTCAGGTCGACCAGAGCTTCTGTATGCAAGAAGAATGCATTGGGAAATCCACCTAGCTAAGGTTACCTTTGTCACGGTTTACCCAAACAGGACTTAGCAAATGAGACAGAGCTGTTCCGATTTTCGAAAAACAGCCGTTCTGTGTAAGTAAAATCGCAACTGTCTATGTACATCCAGGCAATGAAGTCTATACTCTCCTTTGTTGTGATAATTAGGAAAGAAGACAGGCAGGTTGATGGACTGGTTGATGTTGGCTTCGGAAGCCACTTTAGGCAGAAAGGAGGGATTAGTCCCGAGGGAAACTCTGTCTTTATGAAAAATGATTTATGGGGGCCGGACACTGTGGAGCCAATACCCAAGAGACCGGACAGGAAGCTCCGATATCCTTCTAGCTGACGTAATACCAATCAGGAAGGCAGTTTTCCAAGATACATACTTTAAGTCGACCGAAGCTGCAGGCTCAAAAGGGGGACCAGTCAGAGCCTGGAGAACTAGGGTTAAATCCCATGGAGGAACTGCATCCTTAACAGGGGGTCTCAAAAGAAAGGTACCTTTCAGGAAGGTCTTGCAGATCTTAGAGGAAGCTAGGGGGCCAAAATTGTTTCCAATGTGAAAGTGGGAAATAGCTGCCAAATGAACTAACAGTTGAAGAACTAGCCCCCTGATGAAAAATGTGGGATAGAAAGTAGAGAACTGCTGGAATAGGAGCCGTAAAAGGATCCAAATTCCTATGCTCCGCCCAGATAGAAAAACGTTTCCATTTACTCTTGTAGATTTTCCTGGTAGAAGGCTTATGAGCGGCCACCAGGATAGCCTTAACTGAGGATGAGATACCGGGAGTCCTAGCCATTAAGGGAACTGGATCAACCAAGCCGAGAGCTTGAGGTTGTCCAGGTCGGGGGTCTTCAATCCCAAGGGGTGAGAAATCAGATCCGGAAGGGGATCTAAGATCCAGGGAGGATGCACTAGATGAGACCGTAGGCATGGGAACCAGGTTTGACGAGGCCAGAATGGGGCTATGAGGATAACTCTGCTCCCCAACCGACGAGCTTTCTGCAAGAATTTTGTCATCAACGGAAGAGGAGGGTAAGCATAAAGAAGACCTGATGGCCAAGCATGAACCAGAGCGTCTCTGGGGGTTTTCCCCTGGTGAAGGAATTAGAATGAAAAACTCGCTGCAGTTTGTGTTCGAAGGCGACGAACATATCGCAGCAAGGTTGACCCCATCTGAGGAAGATCTGTTCCGCTACTAAGGGGTTCAGAGACCACTTGTAGGGTGAGAGGATAGTTCGACTCAGTTTGTTTGACCGACCCGGTATGTGCGTTGCTATGAGAAAGCAGTTGGTGGATATCGCCCATTCCCACACTCTCATGGCCTCTTGGCAAAGTGGGTAAGATCTGGTTCCCCCTTGCTTGGTGATGTACCAGACCACTGACATGTTGTCTGTTTGAACTGCAATAATCCCTAGAGGAAGAAGGGCATGGAGAGCCTGCAACGCTAGAAGCACCGCCCTCATCTCCAGAACACTGATATGCAAAAAGGTCTCTGTGTGAGTCCACGTGCCTTGGACGGTTCTGCCCATGCAATGCTCTCCCCACCCGAGGCAAGACGCGTCCGTGGTCTCTGTGACTTGGGGTGGGGACATCGAGAAGGGTTGCCCTTCCTGGAGGTGCCTGGAATGGAGCCACCAAAGTAGAGATTCCCTGCAAACCCTGCTGAGGGGAATAGGGGAAGACAAGGGATGTTGTAGGATGGACCACTGGACCTGTAAGGTCCATTGGAGAATCCTCATATTCAGACGTGAGAGCGGTGACAGGTTGATGGCCGCTGCCATGGACCCCAGAGCCCTCAGGACTAACTCCGCTGGAGGGGCCGAGGACTGTAGAAGAGCCAAAACGTGGAGGTTTAGATTGCGGAGTCTGTCCGATGTCAGAAAGATTTTGGACTGAATTGAGTCTATCCTGGCCCCTATGAAATCCAAGATCTGAGTAGGCTGAAGGGAGGATTTCTTGTGGTTGATCGAGATCCCTAGATGGCGGGCGAGATGTAGGAAATAGTCTCTTGCTGAACATGGTAGATGCCTTATGGGGGCGGCTAGGAGCCAGTCATCCAGGTAAGGAAAGACCTGTATTCCCTGAAGCCTCAGGTGGGCCGCTACACCTGCCATGACCTTGGTGAACACCCTGGGGGCTGTGGTGAGACCGAAGGGTAAGACCCTGAACTGATAATGGCTGGCTCCCAGCCGAAAGCGGAGAAACCTCCTGGATCGCCTGTCCATTAGAACGTGGTAGTACGCATCCTTGAGGTCTATGGAGCACATCCAGTCGTTCTCCTGTAAAAGTGGGAGAATGGATTGAATGGTGACCATCCGGAACTTTTCCTTGGCGACTGACAGGTTCAATGTGGACAGGTCGAGAACTGGCCGTAAGTTCCCCGTCTTTTTTGGCATCAAAAAGAACCTGGAGTAAAAGCCTTTTCTGGATTGACCGGGGGAACGTGCTGGATGGCTCTTTTTCTTAGTAGCTCTTTTATTTCGAAGGCTGCTACCTCCCTCTGATTGGGTGGTACATCGTGGAGGCGCATCGACCGGGGAGGAGAACTTAGGAATGGAATTGAATAACCTCTGGATATGATCCGGAGCACCCAGCGATCTGTCGTAATGGACTCCCAATGTGCTAGATGCTCAAAGAAGCACCCCCGACTGCCTCCAGAGAGGAACAGTCGGGCAACCCCACAGGGTTGCTGCGTGGGTCAATAGGAAAAGGGTTCCCTCGACCCGAAATTCTTCGGCCCCCCTCTGCCTCTGGGCCGGTGTCCACCCTGTCCTCCTCTGCCTCTGAAGGACGAGGGGTCTGGAGCGAAACGGGATTGTTGGGATTTCCAGAACCACATCTTCTTCTGTCCTCTTTGGTTCCTGGAGAAGGACCTCTGAGGAGCCGAGAAGCGGATCCCGACGGCAGACATTTTCCCGTACTTCTCGCTCTGGAGTAGCGTATCGCGGACGGTTTTGCCAAAAAGCGTAGAACTGTAAAAAGGGGCATTCGTGAAGGATGCCTTGAAGGGTTCCATAAAGTCGCAGAGATGGAGCCAGGCCTGTCATCGTAAGACATTGCCTGCTCCGCTGGCTCTAGCCGCTCCCTCCGTGGCATGGGAGAGACGCTGCATAGAGGTGTTTGTGATAGACTTACAAGTGGCCATTCGCGTTGAGAAGGTCCGTTTGTCCTCGGCTGACATGGACTCTGGGGGTGACCCAGCGTACTCTTTGATTAGGTCCCGCTGGAGTCGAATCACGTGTGCCATATAGTTCAGCGACCTGACAGAGAAGGTCGCTGAAGCGAACATCCACTTTCCGAGGCAGTCCATCATCCGAGACTTCTTGTCTGGAGGATGTACCGAGGAACTCTCCTGTGCCAATTTCTTCTTGGTGGCAGCCGCCAGCACCATGGCATCTACCGGAGCACCTTTGCTCCAAACTGTCCTGTCTGTGGGGGGGCTGAGAATCCTGTCCAGTCTCTTGGGTATTGGCTCCACAGTGTCCGGCTCCTTCCATGCCCTGGTAGTTATGAGGTCCACCAGGGGATCAGCGGGAGGGGACACCCAAGAGGTAGATGGGCCTGCGTCGAACGCCTCCAGAAACACAGACTCATCCGAGGAAGGCTTTTGGGCTGACCACCCCCCTCTAATACGAAGCATTTCCATAATGTCTCCAAAGGAGACATCCTCGGGGGGTGACCTGGGGGAACCTTCACCTTCCTCCAAGTCCTTGTCTTCTGTGATGGACTCGGGTGAGTCCAAGTGCCTTCTCTTGCACTTTCGTTTGTGAGGGACCTCCTTGGGGGGGGGGCTGTCCGAGGAGGGCTCACCAACAATTTCCTGCTCCTCTACGTGAACCATCTGGGACGTAGGCGCAGGCTGTCCCTGGAGCCGGATGATGGAAGACAGGCCCGTCTGAGAGGGAATGGCGGGTGGATCCGTAGCAAGAGCCTGAGGCCTCGAATCCCTCGAAAGGACCCTCTCCACGATGTTGAATGCCGAGGGTGAGCTGCTTTCCCTAGGATCCAAAAGCAGCCCCCTCGGATCAGAGTGTGGACCGGCACCGGAGATGACCCGATCGGATCCAAAAGGACAGTGCACTCCGATAGGACCTCAACGGAGCCAAAGGCACATTGACCCCTCCGGATCCGACACTCATCTCACGGCCCTGAGAGCTTGGATCTGAAAATGGACCCGACAAACTTCAAGGTGCAGTCGGTGCCGAAGTAGGAAACATTGTCGGCGCCGACACCACCCTGGCTCCGAAGCTACTCGGATCAGACAGCTCCGAACCCCGATTCGGAGAAGGAGCAATGGAGACAAAAAATGGGGGCAAGAGTACTCCCATCTGCAGCTGGGCCTGAAGAAATCGATGCATCATCCAGTCAATGTCCGCGTCGGACAAACTTCTGGTTGACCTGGATGAGGCTGCCGAGGCTGGCCGGGTAAGCCGCCTGGACGACCTCGAAGGTGACTGGGTCTCCTCCTCCGGCTCCGGGGAGAAACATGGAGAACGAAGGCTGGAAGGTGAAGACCCGGAGACCTTAAGGAGGGAGGCGAGCTGCTTAGACGGCGGGGCCGAGGGAACTGAATCGGCCCACCTCTTGTGGCTACGATGCCTGTCCCTATCACTCTGCTTGTCTCTCCTGTCCTTTTTCCTGGTGTCCCTTTCCTCCTGAGCCGAAGAGGGAGTTTGAATCCCGGCCAGGGGAGCGGGAACGATCGGTGGAGCAGCCGCAGCCGTGGCTGGCGCCACAGAGGGGGAAGAGGATGAAGCCGAATCAGGAGGCAAAAGGCCCGCAAGGACTAGTTTAGTCCGCCTATCCCTCAAAGCCCTGGGTTTAAAGGCTGCACAGATAGTGCAGCCTGACTAAAGGTGGTCCACACCCAAGCAAATAACGCACCGAGTGTGGCCATCCGCTGGGGACAGCTTATGGCCACACTCGGAGCATTTAGAAAAAATTGCTTTTGGGCCTTCAGACATTTTGAAAAGAACAGGCCCACACGCACACACCTTCACACACAGACAGAAGGGGGGGGGGGATTAAAATCTAAACTAAGCTAACGCGAAAACTACCCAAATAGATTAAGGGAGAAAGGGTACCACACACACACTACATTTACAGAGATTTTTAAGGGAAAAAAGTTTAAATACTCTGCTTTAACTCACAAACCCAACGCTAGGAGCTCGTTCTCAGATGCTTCAAGAAGCCGCGTCAAACAAGATCTGGGGACTAGAGGCACGTAGCAGGGTATAATGGGTAGGGGTAGGAGCTTGGAGCTCGGATCTTTTGCTAGGAAAGCTGCCGGCTCGGATCCGAATCGGATCCGATACCCATAGGTTGCTGATCAAATGAAGTTAACTACTTCAGATGAAAAAGTTTCCCCAACGGGGTACGTAGCTTTAGTTGAAGACTTCGGTTCTAAAACTCGAAAAAGAAAATTTCAGGAGTCGGCCGACTGGCACTTGCGAACTGCTTCTGCTTCGAGCACTGCACGGCAAGAAAGACTGATGTAATGGCATCAGCTGCATGTTTTATAGCCCTGACGTCATGGAAGAAGGGACAGTAACCGACGCAGGACCCAAAACTTTGTTAATCAGGCCGAATGAGGGCTACTACAAGCAGATAACCCAAAAGTGATGACTGCAACAATGAAACACGAAGAACATGGAATGCAGTACGAATTAAAATCTTTATAAGGTATTTGCTTTCCACAAGAAATACAATTGCTAACTTTTACTGACATCAGTTTAGAGCAAGAAAAAGTATCCCCAACAGGGTACTTAGCTTAGGTGAAGACTTCGGTTGTGAAACTCGAAAACGAAAATTTCAGGAGTCGGCCGACTGGTACTTGCGAACTGCTTCAGCTTCGGGCACCGCACGGCAAGAAAGACTGATGTAATGGCATCAGCTGCATGCTTTATACCCCTGACTACCTGACGTCATGAAAGATGGGACAACAACCAACACAGGACCCAAGACTTTGATAATCAGGCCGACTGAGGGCTACCTGCAAGCAGATAACCCAAATGTGATGACTGCAACAGTGAAACACGAAGAACATCTGTCAGCTGTCCTCATGTCATGCAATCTAGAAACCTGCAGCAGTACACACAAGCTTGAAAGAATGAAAAGAACAGAACTGGCAATATATCTTCTCTCCAGAAATACTCCTAATAATGCAAAAGCAACTACCCTTCTATTTGGCTCAGAAGAGGAGGGATACAGTGGCTCTGAAAGAGATCCTTCAAAATATAAGAGAATACTACCTACAGGAAAGTAATGATTCTGTTTAGATGTTGATATAGCTACTCATATCAGTATGACTAAAGCTGTCTGCAATCAATGCAAAAATGAAAGATACTGACAAAGTACAGTTCTATATAGTACTCTCAATAATAGGGCATTTAGAAACACAGGCACAATACTATGCAATCAGTCACATGAACCATAAGATGGCTAGTCATTTACAACTTTATGCAGACACACCTGAAAGTTCTTGCCACATTTTTCATGCACTTAATAGTACCCACTTTCCAAATTGAGCAGGGCTGTACATGCTAATCCTGGTGTAAAATTGTGTCTACCCATCTAACCAAGATTAGCCTGAAAGATATCTAAAGTACTTTGACCAGTAGTGGCGACCTATTCCACAGGCTAGGAATACAGTGAGTTAGGAATATTCTTCCTGAACGTCTTGTTTATTTGTTGTGCAAATTGAGTTCTCTAGTAGGGGTGTGCATACAGCCAATAGTTTTGCAAAGAAACAGGCGGTTAAGCAGAATTGGATCACTCATGGCTCAAAAAGCAACACACTGATCACCACGGAGTAGCTGGTACGCTAAGTACAAGGAAAACTGTACTAATCGATCAGGTCAATGGAAGGATTTGAGAGGAGAGAGAGACTAGAGCAATATAATATTAAAACTTTAAGTTACTCCTGAACTGCCAGCCTGCATTAGCTAGCAAGTTTTCTGCATGTTATCTCGTTTGCCTTCTGTTCATCTTGTGGCATACTTTTTAAAAACTGCAACAAACACAATGTTAAAAAAGACACAGGTTAGTCCAAAACGAAGCACACAAATAGGGCAATGGCAAGGTATCATCACTGCTGAAAAGTCGCTCTCTCAAAGATAAAACAAACACAATCAAACATTTACAGCATTATATCTATTATTGTACCCTTTACACAGGGTCAGCAACTGCATTTATCTTCAAGCTTCACAAATTGACATTACTTCCTTGGAAATTCCAATGGTGGGTAAACAGTTTCTGAAGTTCAGGAAGACTAAAAGATGCCATATTCTACAGTCATGGTCAAGCAGCTAATGTACAAACATTACAAATGAGATACTACAGAAGCAAGGGTATATCTTAATATGCAATATAAGTTGTTGTGTCTTTCGGCTTTTCCCGGTTAGGGGTCGCCACAGCGGATCTCCGGTCCGCTAATGATTGGCAGTAGATTTTTACTTGCCGAGTTCCAAGCCCTGACGCACAACCTTCAACGAAGGTACGCCCATTCAAGCATGTCTCCACACAGAAGACGCTTTAGCTGAGAATCGAACAGGACGTCTTACTGTGAGGCAACGACGCTACTGCAGTTAATATGCAATATAAGTATGTCATTGAATTACTAACCTCATTAAGAGTCCTATTTGTATATCACATAGTCTGGTTTCCTGTATGCTACTGTTGCATCGGAAAAAGTTGATGGACACAGCACTCAAACTCATGTCTCGTCTCACAATTCATATTTTGGAATATCTAATATTACACAGAGAGGCAGCCTTCGATTACACTATTTTTTTCTGTTAATTTTCCAGTGCGCAACTGTCTAATGCAGGGCATACTGCTCTGACAATGACTTGTAACCCGAGATGACTACACATCAATGAAATTGATCAATAATAAAGTTTAGGAGGGAGTGTACGCATCCCAAATCAATACACCTGATTGCTGAAAAACCTAACTCTAAGGTTACAAGTTTCAGAAAAGGCAATAATTACCTGCCTTTTCTAGAAGGGGGGTAACAGTCCCTTTGCAAAAACTTACATTTTACAACTACTACTGTTATACAAGTGCCATGACTGCATTCACAGCAACAATAAGCTGACACGCTGCACACTTGTGGCACTAAGCTGGTAGTCGTTATCCAAAATGCACCCAAATTTTCCAAAAGGTCAAGAGCTACATGATGGCAAAAGAATGCACTGTAGGCAATCCACTGCTTAGTGGCTGGCTATCTTTTTCCTTCCCAAAGCAAAAGAGGTGAACATCTGTTTATTCTTCGTAAATTTCCTTCAGCAATAGTAAACAAGAGTGAGAAGGGCTCTTTTTGTTATAGATTTCTGAGCCAACAGAGGTGAATGGACTGGTTGCCTCGAACAATTTAGACACTACTTTCAGGAGAAAACTAGGGATGGTAAAAGGGAAAGAATAAATTATCCTTGTGAAAAAACACAGTCCCGTAATATCAGGGGCTGCAGCCCTGAGATTTACAAGCAAAGATGACAACGACAAAACATATATATATATATATATATATATATATATATATATATATATATATATATATATATATATAAATATATATATTTTTTTTTTTTCTAAAAAAAACTTCAGTGCCGCCAAACTAGTCTGCCTTAAAAGGGTCACAGTCCTGTCAATCATGAACTTCAGTTTCCAAAAAGGGGAGGGTTTTTAAAGGTGTAGGGAGACAGCACTCTCTTAACTGCTTGTGCACTGTGCGCTAAACCGCAGTCCTGACCTCTAAAAAGTCACAATGGACAGAAAAGTACAGTTGTGTACCTACCATAAATGTAGATGTTCGAGTGTATTCACTGTTGCAGTCATTACTCTTGGGTTATCCTGCTGGCAGGCTACCCTCAGTCAGCCAGAATTCCAAAGTCTAGGTCCGGCGTCGGTTGCTGTTGCCTCTTCCCTGACGTCAGTGTGCTAGGGGTATAAAAGATGCGGCCGACGCCATTTTCTTCAGTTTTTCTTGCCCCAGATGTCAGGTGCCCCAAATAGGTAGGCTGAAAAATATACCAATAAGAAATGCATGCACAAAAATAACATTTCCTTCATCTACAAGCAAATACACCAAAAAGGTTGTATAGGATAGAGAAGTGCAGATAAGTCCCAGCAAAGAGAAGGGGGATGGTGGGTGGCTAACCTGGACTGCAACAGTGAATACACTCGAACATCTACATTTATGGTAGGTGCACAACTGTACTATGTTCATCGTGTTTCACTGTTGCAGTCATTACTCTTGGGTAGAATCCCTAAGCTGAGGATGGGTGGCTGGGCTAAACTGGATTAAAAGAGGCTATGAGGCCCTGCAGAACTGCAGTGGCGAAGCCTGCTCTGGACTTAGAGTAGACAGGCAAGTGGAAATGCTTTGTAAAGGTGTGCACTGAACTCCAAGTTGCAGCCTCTAAGATATCTTTGGTTGGTACTCCTCTGAGGAAGGCTGCTGAAGTGGCTGCTGCTCTGGTGGAATGAGGCCTAATGCCCTTAGGCACTGATTTGCCATGTTGGAAAAAAACAGAAACAGATGCAATGGCCTATCCATTTAGAAATAGTCTGTTTTGAGGTAGCCTTTCCTTGTGATACTGCAACATATGACACTAAAAGCTGCTCAGTCTTTCTGAAAGCTTTAGTTCTGTCCAAGTAGAAGCGCAACTGCCTGTGTATGTCCAAAGAATGCAGACTTTTCTCACCCTTGTTCTGTGGATTTGGGTAAAAGGTAGGCAAGTGAATGGTTTGGTTGAGGGCCACACTGGACACCACCTTAGGCATAAATGTAGGGTTTTGTCCTCAGAGAAACCCTGTCTGGATGAAAAATGATGAAAGGTTCCACAGCCATGAGTGCTTGTAACTCTGAGACTCGCCTTGCAGAGGTTATTGCTAGGAGCAGAGCTGTTTTCCAGGATAAGAATTTTATATCTGCTGTTGATGCTGGCTCGAAAGGAGGCAGTGTGAGTTTTTCCAAAACATAATTGAGGTCCCAGGCCGGAATTGGTGCTCTCCTTGGAGGCCTAATGTTTTTGGCCCGTCTGAGGTACTGCCTTATTAAAGGATGAGAAAAGATAGGTGGTTCCGTATTGTAATGTGCTGAAATGGCAGAGGCATGAATCTTAATTGACGAGAAAGAAAGGCCTTTGTTCAGCATCTCAGTTAGGTATTGTAAAATCTGAGGAATATTTGGTACAGACGTGTCAATGCCTTGTTCCTGGTTCCAAACACAGAATCTCTTCCATTTTTCTGCATAAGATTTTCTAGTACTGGGCCTCCTGGCCTCCAAGATAACATCCATAACAGCTTTTGAGAGAGGAGTGTTCTGAATGGCTACATTATCCGCCATGCTGCCAGATTTAAGGTTCTGAGTTGGCTGTGCAGGATCTGATTGTTTTGTTGGGTCAGCAAGTGAGAAATTTGAGGCAATATCCATGCTGAAACTTGAGACAAGCTCTTTAGGATTGGGTAACAGTGCTGGCGTGGCCAGTCTGGTGCAATCAGTATCATTTTTGGCTTCTTTTGTCTGACCTTTAGGAGTACTCTGGGAAGGAGAGGCAGTGGGGGAAAGGCATATACTGTTAGATTTTTCCAGCTGAATGATAGGGCATCCACTTTCCATGCTTGCTTGTGATAAATCCTTGTGCAAAATCTCTGCAACTGACAGTTGTGAGGGGAGGCAAATAGATCTATGTATGGGCATCCCCATTTCCTTATTATCATGCTGAAGACTTGTGGATCCAGTTTCCATTCGTGGGGATCCATGAGGTTTCTGCTTAGTTTGTCTGCCAGTGTATTTGTTTTTCCTGGCAGGAATTGTGCTTGCAGGTGAACTTGAAAAGCCAATGCTGTGTCCCATAAGGTCATTGCTTGTCTGCATAGGGGGGTAGGAATGTGTACCTCCCTGCTTGTTTATGTACCACATGACCGTAGTGTTGTCTGTCTTTATCAGTAACTGTCCTGGATGAAGCAGGTCCTTGAAAGCTGTCAGGGCATTTTGAACAGCTAGCATCTCTTTTTGATTGATGTGAAGATGCATCTGGTTTGCAGGCCATGTGCCCTGAATACATTTTCCTGCCATATGGGCCCCCCAGGCATAATCTGATGCATCCGTTGTCAGTGTCTGTCTGGCTGTGTGTAAACTGAATGGCAGACCCTTGTTGTGGTAACAGGCTTCTGCCCACCATCGAAACTCCTGTTGTAGGCAGGGAATGAGTGCAATTACTGTCTCCAGGTTGTGGCAATACTGAGTCCAAACACTTTTCAGATACCACTGTAGTTTCCTCATATGCAGTCTGGCATATGGAATTAGTAGAATGCAGGATGCCATGAAACCCAAGGCCTGCAGGATTTTCCTTGCAGATAAGTGGGGTTTTGTTGCCAATTTCTTGAAGTAAGTAGTCAGTTGTTTTTGCTTATCTGGCATGAGATAAGCCATCTGGGCAGTTGTATTTAAGCTTGCACCCAGGAATATCTCTTGAGGGGGCACTAGTTTTGATTTCTTTTTGTTTACTGTGTACCCTACGCCAATTAGTAATCTTTTTACAAACGCCAGATGCTGTAGAAGAGTGTCTTTGTTCTCAGCTTGAATTAGGCAGTATTTCAAGTTGGGATATATTTGAATTCTTTTTTGTCTGCAAAACGCAATTACTGGTGCCAGGCATTTTGTGAAGACCCTGGGCGCAGTAGATAAGCCAAAGGGCAGTGCAGAGAATTGGTAATGCATTGAGCCAGCTATGAATCTGAGGTATCTTCTGCAAGATTGTCTGATTGGGACATGCAGGTATGCCTCTTTTAGGTCCAAAGTTACGAGCCAAGCCCTCTTGCCCAGCATGGGCAGTAGCTGCTGTAGAGTCAACATCTTGAATTTTGGAACTTCCAGAAACGTATTTAGTATAGACAGGTCCAGAATTGGTCTCCAGGTTTTGTCCTTCCTGGGTACTAGGAAAAGTCTGGAGTAAAATCCTTGCCCCTGCTCTTGTTGTGGTACTTGCTGAATGGCCCTCATGTCCATGAGGGCTGTAATTTGCTTTTGTGCCTCTGCCCATTGATTGTGTGGCAGGTCTGGCATGCCCGTTGACCTTGGTAGAGTGTGAAAATGGAACCTGTAGCCTTGGGACACTATGTTCAGGACCCATTTGTTTTCGGTAACCATTTGCCAATTTGATGAAAAAAGTGCTAGTTTTCCCCCTAAGGGGGCTGTCAAAAGAAAACTGCTTGGAACTGGTAGAGGAAAGTCATTGGGACTGTTTCCTGTAAGGTTGTGATTTGTCTTCTCTGCTTCTGGAGGTAGGAGCACCCCATTGTTTAGGCCTGTATGAACCTTGGGGCTGAGATCTGCCTCTGGGACGCCTGTATCTGCCTCTTTGTGGTCTGTCTGAGATGGGAAAGGACCAATTTTTAGAAGGCCAGTTCCTGCTAAACCTGGGTGGCTGTACCTGTAAGAAATCCTTGACTGTCTGCATGGATTTTGCTTTATCCTCCATTTTTTTGAACACCTCCTTCTGCTTTAGTACCAAACAAAGTATCATTCTGTAATGGTGCATCTAATAATTTTGCTTTAACATGATCAGGCAGATTCTGTTCCTTTAACCAAGCATGCCTTCTAATAACAGAACCTGTAACAGCGGCCCTGCAAGAGGCCTCCAGTTAATCATAACCACATTGCAAAGTATGCTTTCCCACTTGTTCAGTTGCATGCAATAAATCCTGCAATTCCTTGTTCTCTGAACATTCAGTATTTGTCAACATTTTCTGTTTAAAGTAGTGACATTAAATATTGCTGATATTTAAGCATATGAAACTGACAATTTGAAGACCTTACAGCCAGGGTGGCAGAAGTGTAAACTTTTTTCCCCCATCTGTCTAGAACCCTAGAATCCCTATCAGAGGGGACAGGGTTTTTTGCAGTGGAAGCTTTAACCCCCTTGGGACCCTGAGATATAGTTTCTGGGTCAGCAGTGGGGTTTTTATATAGGAATTTATGAGAATCCGGGACCCTGTAGTATCTGTCTGGCTTAGCAGGTGCAGGGGGTAAAGAGTCAGGGGACAGACCGGACTCTGAAAATACATCATCTACAATGTCTAGAACAGGTGGAATAGCAAGGGGTCTGTGCTGAGGAAGAAGCAGAAAGTCTCTGAGCCTTTTCTTAGATTCAGAATAATCTTGGCTCTCCCTGTGGAAATGCTCCCTCATAGTATGCAGTGTTTCCCCAAAAGAATAATCCTCAGGAGGAGAGGCTGAAGGAATGGATTCTTCAGCATCAGAATCCTCATAGGGAAGCATGGAGTAATCCTGTTCAGAAGAGGAATCAGAGGAAATAGATACCTGATCAGAAGAATCATACTCTGTCTCTTGCCTAGGCCTCTTATCAGGAGGGGGATGGGAGCCCCTGATCAAAGTAATTAGGTCTTCGGCCATTTTGAGCATCTGTTTTTTAGGCATGGAAGTCCGAGTAGGAGAATGCTGTACTTGTTTCTTTGTCTTTAGAGCTGCTTTAGTCTTTGAAGCTGAAGATGGCTTAATATATAGTTGTGTAGGTCTGAAGACACCCTCAGAAGCAGATGCCTGCTCAGCGGCTCCGGACCCATCTGAGGGAGTGATTTCTGAGTGTCCAATACCTTGAGTATCCAGAGGCCCAGTCGGCTCCACGTGGGAGTCGTTAGCGGCCTGTGGCTCTGAGGTAGCGGGCGCCAGGAGCTGCGAAAGAGCCTCACTGAGAACCGGCAACTGGCCTAGTAGAGGCTTTGTCATCGGTTTTGGACGTCGGATGCCTATCCTTGTCCTTGCGTTTTTTGTAAACTCCGGTTGTCGACTGTTCCGATGGCATTATATAATTAAATCTTTGGCCAAAGTAATGAAATGCAAAATCGAACCGACGCTTGATCGTGCGTTGGTTAAATCTAGCACAAAACCGACAGCTAGCAACGTTGTGATCAGGGCCTAGGCAAGGAATACAGTAAGAGTGAAAATCCTTATGAGGTATTTGCTTCCCACAAGAAATACAATTGTTAACTTTCTGACATCAGTCTGGAGCAAGAATAAAGTTTCCCCAACGGGGTACTTAGCTTTAATGAAGACTTCAGTTCTGAAATTCAGATTTGAAAATCTCAGGAGTCGGCCGACCGGCACTTGCGAACTGCTTTTGCTTCGGGCACTACGCGGCAAGAAAGACTGAAGAAAATGGAGTCGGCCGCATCTTTTATACCCCTGGCGCACTGACGTCAGGGAAGAGGCAACAGCAACCGATGCCGGACCTAGACTTTGGAATTCTGGCTGACTGAGGGTAGCCTGCCAGCAGGATAACCCAAGAGTAATGACTGTAACAGTGAAACACTCGAACATCAGCAGACACATGCATCCTGGCTAAAAGAACAACCAAAGCCCCACATCATGTTGATGTGCAAGTTCACAGACTGATTCTAACATCCTTGCAGGAAGGTGTAGCAGGTATAGAAACAGGACCCAGGCCTTAAGTGGAGCTGGTCTTCACAGAAATGGTGGGGCAGTGGGTGACACCCTCAGTAAAACCAGAAGAGTTCCTGTACTGCCAAGGAATGGAGAAAGTACAGTTTTGTACCTACCATAAATGTAGATGTTCGAGTGCTCATACAGCTGCAGTAATCACAGATGGGTTTTCAGCCGTCAGGCGGTCCCTCAGTCGGCCGAATTCCAAAGTCTTGGTCCGGCGTCGGTTGTAGTCGCTTACTCTTCTGATGTCAGTAAGGCCAGAGTATATAAGACACAGCCGACGCCATGTTCTTCAGTCTTTCTTGCCCCAGATGTCAGGTGCCCCCAAAAGGAAGGCAATGCATAAATAAGGCTTATCTACATATGCAGGCAATGTAATGTAATGCAAAATCAGTGTAAGCAAGCAAATAAAACATAGCAGGATAACCCAGTCAGGTGGTATGAAGAGGTTGTTAGACCCCATGCCTTTACCAAGTGGGGAAGGAGGGAGGGAAACCTGTACTGCAGCTGTATGAGCACTCGAACATCTACATTTATGGTAGGTACAAAACTGTACTATGTTCATCATGCATACAGCTGCAGTAATCACAGATGGGTAGAGTCCCAAAGCTATGCATAGGGTGGTAGGTACTATGAGGAACTGGGTTGAGCCAGAATGCCCTGCAAAACAGCAGTGGCAAAGCCTGCTCTTGTTCTGGAATATAAGGGTAGGTGGTAGTGTTTTGTGAAGGTATGTACAGAACTCCAAGTGGCTGCCTCCAAAATATCCTTAGTAGGAACACCTCTGAGGAAGGCTGTAGAGGTGGCTGTGGCCCTGGTGGAGTGAGATCTGATACCAGTAGGGACAGATTTCCCATGATAGGAATAACAAAACCGTATGCAGTGGCCAATCCACTTGGAAATGGTCTGTTTGGTAACTGGTTTCCCTTGAGCCCCTACGCATAGGACACAAAAAGTTGTTCTGATTTCCTGAAGGACTTTGTTCTGTCCAAATAATAACGTAGCTGCCTATGGATGTCTAAAGTGTGAAGCAGCCTCCCCTTTGTTTTGAGGGTTAGGATAAAAGGTAGGTAGGTGTATGGCTTGATTTAAGGCTACCCTGGATACCACTTTTGGCATAAAAGATGGGTTGGTACGAAGGGAAACCCTGTCCTGATGGAAGATGAGGAAGGGCTGCACCGCCATGAGGGCCTGTAGTTCAGAAACCCTACGAGCTGAAGTGATGGCCAGAAGGAAAGCTGTTTTCCAGGACAAATGTTGCAGATCTGTTGAGGCAGCAGGTTCAAAGGGAGGCAATGTTAATTTTTCTAGTATGTAATTAAGGTCCCAGGCTGGTATTGGTTGCTTCCTTGGAGGTCTTATATTCTTAGCCCCTCTGAGGAACTGTCGAAGAGTGGGTGAGAAAATAAAGGAGGATCCGTGTTGAATTCTGCAGAAATGGCTGAGGCATGTATTTTATGGAAGAAAATGAAAGTCCACTGTTCAGCAGTTCAGCTAGGTACTGTAAAACCTGAGGCAAGTTCAATTTTCTAGGGTCCTGGCCTCTTTTCTCATTCCAACAGCAAAACCGCTTCCATTTTGCGGAGTAAGCTTTTCTAGTAGATGGTCTTCTGGCCTCCAAAATGACATCCTGCACCTCCTTGGAGAGTAGGGACTGTTGTGGTGTCAAGGAATTTTCCATGCAGCGAGGTTGAGTGTTTTCAGCTGACTGTGAAGAGTTTTGTAGCTGTTCTGAGTCAGTAGGAGAGGCATTAGAGGCAGGGACCAGGGAGGAGTATGTGTTAGGCTCCTCAGGAGTGGATACCAGTGTTGCCTTGGCCAATCTGGAGCAATCAGTATCATCCTCGGTTTGTCTGTTCTTGCTTTCAAAAGCACCTTGGGCAGAAGGGGCAGAGGTGGGAATGCATAAACCGTCCATGCTGTCCAACTGAATGAAAGGGCGTCCACTTTCCAGGCCTATGGATGAAAGGTCCTTGAACAAAACTTTTTCAGTTGATGGTTCCTGTGGGAGGCAAAAAGATCTATGTCTGGCCTCCCCCACGCTTGGATTATCTCTGTAAACACCTGAGGATGTAACTTCCATTCGTGTGGATCTGTCATATTTCTGCTTAGAGTGTCTGCCAGTGTGTTTTCCAGTCCTGGCAAGTACTGTGCTTGAAGTTCGATTTGTCTTTCCAGAGCCAAGTTCCAAAGAGTCATGGCTAGTCTGCACAAGGGGTATGAATGTGTTCCTCCTTGTTTGTTTATGTACCACATTACTGTGGTGTTGTCTGTTCTTATCAGTAATTGTCCTGGATGCAGGAAGTCCTTGAAAGCTGTAATTGCATTTATTACTGCTAGCATTTCTTTTGATTGATGTGAAGGTGCTTTTCCTTTTGGGACCATCTGCCCTGAATGCACCTGTCCTTCATGTGTGCCCCAGGCGTAATCTGAGGCGTCTGTGGTTATGACTTGTTTTGCTTGAGGCTTGCAGAATGGAAGGCCTGTGTTTACTTGACATGCTTGGGCCCACCATAGAAATTCCTTTTGCAAACATGGAATTATTGGTATAATTGCTTCCAAACTGTGACTGTGTTGAGACCATAGATTTTTTAGGTACCATTGAAGTTTCCTCATATGCAGCTTTGCACATGGGATTAGAAGAATGCAAGATGCCATGAATCCCAGAGCCTGCAGGATTTTCCTTGCAGTAAGCCTGGTACTTTTTGCTAGTGTTTTGAAGTACTGAAATAGTTGCCCTTGTTTTTCTGGCGTAAGATATGCCATCTGGGTGTTTGTGTCCAAGTTGGCACCCAGGAAGGCTATTTTCTGAGATGGTGTTAGTCTTGATTTCTCCTTGTTGATGGCATATCCCAGAGAAAGCAGTAACCATGTCACATATGCCAGATGTTCCAGTAGTATGCGTTTGCTGTCCGCTTGGATCAGGCAGTCGTCCAGATAAGGGTAAATTTGTATCCCTTGAAGTCTGCAGTAGACAATCACTGATGCCAGGCACTTTGTGAATACTCTGGGCGCAGTAGATAAGCCAAAGGGCAATGCAGAGAATTGATAGTGGATTGAACCTGCAAGAAATCTGAGGTATCTTCTGCAGCTTTGTCTGATTGGGACATGCAGGTATGCCTCCTTGAGGTCCAATGTTACCAGTAAAAACTCCTTGCCCAGCATGGGAAGAAGTTGCTGTAATGTGAGCATCTTGAATTTTGGCACGAGTAGGAATGTGTTTAGGATGGATAAGTCCAAAATGGGTCTCCAGTCGGTTCTTTATCTTGGTACCAGAAAAAGTCTTGAATAAAAACATTGACCTTGTTGGTGTGTAGGTACCTTTTGTATAGCTCTCATGTTTAGGAGCTTTGAAATTTGCAGTTGTGCCTCTGCCCTTTGATTTTGTGGCAGGTTTGGCATGCCTCTCACTTTTGGAAGAGTGTGAAATTGAAATTTGTAGCCTCTGTTTATAATGCCCAGTATCCATTTGTCTGTTGTGACAATATGCCAATTGCTTGCAAATAATGCTAGTTTCCCTCCCAAAGGTGCTGTCAGCTGAGACTTGCTTGGCATGGAAATGAGGGAGTCATTGGGTTTGCTTCCTGTACTGTTGTGCACTGTCTTCACCACCTCTTGGTGCTGGAGATTGCCATTGTCTGCCTCTATATGATCCTTGTGATTGCCCTCTGCCCCTTGTGCGTCTGTATCTACCTCTTTGGGGCTTGTCAGTGGCTGGAAAGGACCAGTTTTTTGAAGGCCAATTTCTGCTAAAACGTGGTGGTTGGACCTGTAAGAAAGCCTTGACAGTTTGCATAGATTTGGCTTTTTCTTCCATTTTCCGTAGCATGTCCTCAGCATTAGTACCAAATAGTACATCCTTTTGTAAAGGAGCATCAAGAAGTTTAGCTTTCACATGATCAGGTAAATTTTGTTCCCTAAGCCAGGCATGTCTGCAAATGACTGATCCTGTGGCAGCCGCTCTACTGGAAGCCTCTAGGGCATCATAACCACATTGTAAGGTGTGTTTACCCACTTGCTCCGCACTATGCATCATATCCTGTAACTCTTTTAAATCTGGTTGTTCAGGTTGAGACATTTTGTTCCTTAATTGTGATAACAGGTACTGTTGATATTTAATCATATGAAACTGACAGTTTAAGGCCCTCATGGCTAGGGTGGCAGAGGTATATACCTTTTTACCCCACCTTTCTAGAGATCTGGATTCTCTTTCTGCAGGGGGTGGATTCTTGGCAGTGGAGGCCTTTAATCCCTTGGGGCCCTTGTGAAATGGTTTCAGGGTCAGCATTATGACCTTTGTAGAGAAATTGGTGAGAGCTGGGTACTCTGTAATACCTATCAGGTTTTACTGGTGCAGGAGGCAGAGAATCAGGGTTAAGGCAAGCCTCCGAATAGACATCATCCAGTACATCCAAAACAGGGGGTATAGCCAGAGGTCTGTGCTGAGGTAACCAAAGAAATTCCCTAAGTCTTTTCTTGGAATCTGAAAAGTCTTGGCCTTCCCAATGGAAGTGTTCCCTCAAAGTGTGCAAGGTTTCCCTAAAACAAAAATCCTCAGGAGGGGATACAGAAGGAATGGACTGTTCTGCATCCGAATCCTCAAAAGGGGAGTAAGAGTGTTCCTCTGCATCAGAATGTTCTGATAAAATGGATCCCTGATCAGAAGAGGGAGATTCTTCCTCCACTCTGGGTCTCTTGTCAGGAGGGGGCTGAGAACCTCTGATAAGAGTAATTAAATCCTCAGCCATTTTAAGCATCTGTTTCTTAGGCATGGGTCCAGGAGATGGGCCCTGTGCAACAGGCCTCGTGGGATGCCTGGCTGCTTTGGATTTAGTAAAAGCCTTTATTGAAAAAGAAGAAGAGGGCCTAAATACACCATGGGTGGAAGTGGACCTGTCCACATTAGTAGGCTCGACATTAGCAGGGGCTTCGGTTGTAGTCTGGGAAAGGACCGAGGACCCAGCGGTCTCGGGTACAGAGAACACCGCCAAAGGAGTGTCGTCGGTAGTCAGGGACTGCAAAGGCGTCTCGCTGAGAACCGGACCACGTGTAGCCTGTTTTGGCGTGGTGTCGGCGGGGACCGCGGGTCTCATGTGTCGGTCCTTTTCCTTGCGTTTTTTGGACAAAACGGTAGTCGAAGTGTCCGACATCTTATAATCAAAAGCTTTACCAAAGTAGCGTTGGGCGAACTCCGCCCGACGCTTGATAGTGCGTTTATTGAAGGTAGCGCAAAAGCGACAGCCCGAGACGTCGTGGTCTGGGCCCAAACAAGGTATGCAACGGGAATGGAAATCCTTATGCGGTATTTGCTTCCCACAAGAAATACAATTATTAACTTTTTCTGACATCGGTCTGAGGCAAGAAAAGTTTCCCCAACGGGGTACTTAGCTTTAAAGAAGACTTCGGTTCCAATTTTTTCGTAACTCAGGAGCTGGCCGACCGGCACTTGCGAACTGCTTTCTGCTTCGGGCACCGCGTGGCAAAAAAGACTGAAGAACATGACGTCGGCTGTGTCTTATATACTCTGGCCTTACTGATGTCAGAAGAGTAAGCGACGACAACCGACACCGGACCAAGACTTTGGAATTCGGCCGACCGAGGGACCGCCTGACGGCTGAAAACCCATCTGTGATTACTGCAGCTGTATGCATGATGAACATCCTGAAACCAACACTCATAGACTGACAGGAATTGGTTTTGCTCTCTTTCCCCTTAACTCTGTGATAAGGCAAAGAATCAGTGGGAATGGCAGAAGCATGAAGGTGAAGACTAATCTTCCTTGCCACACTTGTATGAGCAAAACTGGCTAACTCAGAGGCTTGCTCTTGGGGAATGGTAGGTAATGTCAGAGTATGCAGCTTGCACAGTCTGTGCACCACCTGAATGTAGGAGCTTTCAAATAGAAGTGAAAAAAGAACCCAATCAGTGATCATCCTGGAAGGTCCCAAATGTTAGACATGCAACAGTGAACATCAAGGGCCTTCCGTGATGGGTCAATGACTACAGAGAACCTCAATTAGTAGGAAACCTGCAGGATTGTAGGGATCAGAAGACACCCAAAAGGCGAAAGCTCAGAAGGCTAGCCTGAAAGCACTGATATATCAAAGGAGGCAAAGCTTCCTGGTGTCACTCTCAAGCAATAATTCATGGTAAAGATATGAATAAGCAAATAGCCGTCACACAAATTTTTACAAAGCAGACATTTTGTGAAGGAAACACTGGAAAACAGCTATGACCTAGGCAATTCAGTGCCTGATGGCAAAAGTTAACTGTCAGAAATCCAGTCATGAAAAAAATTTGTTTGGCAAACAAAAGTCCACACCTCCACCAGGGCTGAAAGATATGAACTGTTCAAGCTCCCTAAATTCATGCACTCACTTTAAGTAGAGTCTGAGATGGAAGTGCAGCCTCAGAAGAGACCTTTCTCTTCTAGTTTGTCAATTCAGAGGAAATTGGGAGATGAAGGGGCTGGCTTAAGAATATGTCTGATCACCATTTATAG
Organism: Protopterus annectens; assembly: GCF_019279795.1. Taxonomy (NCBI): domain Eukaryota; kingdom Metazoa; phylum Chordata; order Ceratodontiformes; family Protopteridae; genus Protopterus; species Protopterus annectens. The sequence goes on along the minus strand of NC_056737.1, from coordinate 1,300,341,781 downwards.
GAGAAAATGTGGGCTGGTCCTAACAAATCATTGTAAACACAGTCAGAGATGCAACGAGAAAGTACAGTTGTGTACAATTACCATAAATGTAGATGTTGGAGTGTATTCACTGTTGCAGTCATCACCTGTAGGTTTATCCATGTCATGGTAACCCTCGGCTGGCCCAAACACCAAGTCATTCTTTTTTTGTGTCGGCTGCAGTCGCCTGTAGTCTGACGTCAGGTTGTCAGTGCTATAAAGCAAGGCAGCCGATGCCACTGCATCAGTTTTTCTTGCCCTAACCAGTCAGAAGCACAAGGAAATAAGGAAAAGTGGTTCTGGTGACTCAAAGCCACCATGGGACGCTAATGTCCCCCTAGGGGAAGATGCTACATGGGGGATGGAGGGAGGAAAACCAGGACTGCAACAGTGAATACATTCAAACATCTACATTTATGTTAAGTGTACACAGCTGTACTATGTTCTTCATGCTTCACTGTTGCAGTCATCACCTGTGGGAGGATTCCCAAGGCTGAGGAGAGGGGTGGAAGGATAGGTTAGAGTCCTAGGCATGGGTCAGCAAGCCCTGCAAAACTGCAGATGCAAACCCTGCCCTAGACTTAGAAAAAAGAGGTAGGTGGTAATGCTTTGTAAAGGTATGGACAGGGGTCCAAGTGGGAACTTCTAAGATGTCCCTGATGGGTACTGCTCTGAGGAAGGCTGTGGAAGTGGAGGCTGCCCTAGTGGAATGGGTACGGCTAGAGTTGGGGGGGGGGGGCGGGTTTCCCATGTAGTCTGTAGCAGAAATGGATACAGTGTGATATCCATTTGGAAATGGTTTATTTGGAAATGGGCTTCCCCTCTGCCCCAGGGGCAAAGCTGACAAGTAGTTGGTCTGTTTTTCTGAATGGTCTAGTACGGTCCGGATAGTATCAGAGTTGTCTGTGCACACCTAGCGAGTGAACAATTCTTTCCCCCTTGTTTTGAGGGTTGGGAACGAAGGTGAGTAGGTGTACGGCCTGGTTGAGGGTCACATAAGATACCACCTTGGGCAAAAAGGAGGGGCTAGTTCTCAGAGACACCCTGTCTGCATGGAAAATGATGAAGGGCTCAACAGCCATGACAGCCTGAAGTTCTGATACCCTTCTGGCTGAGGTGATAGCTAGTAGGAAGGCAGTCTTCCAGGAGAGGTATTTCAATTCTGTAGAAGCAGCAGGTTCGAAAGGAGGTAAGGTTAGTTTTTCTAAAACATAATTCAGGTCCCAGGGTGGAGTGGGAGGCCTTCTGGGAGGTCTGATATTAGAAGCCCCTCTAAGGAATTGCTTAATCAAAGTATGAGAGAAGAAGTGTGGGTCTGAATCGTAAATGGCTGAGGCATGGATTTTAATAGAGGAGAAAGAGAGGCCACTTTGGAGCAAACTCAGCTAGGTAATCCAAGATGAGAGGGCTGGAAGGATGGGAGGTACTGGACCCTTTGGACTGGCTCTGCTATTTCTGCTCATTTTCACACTGAGCAGCCCCTTTTTCTCCCACCCTTTGATCAAACAGTTCCTAAGAGGGGCTAGCAACTTGAGGCGACTTAGAAGGACATCAACCCCAGCTTGGGACCTTAACTTTGTATTGGAAAAGCTCAACCTTCCCCCTTTCGAACCAGCTTCTTCTGCAGAGCTAAAATTTCTCTCCTGGAAGACAGCATTCCTTCCTTTAGAATCTGAGGAAGATGCCATGGTGGCTGTGTGTGTGTGGGGGGGGGGGGGGAGACAGGCTGCGCAAAATGTGGTACCAGTGCTGGCGAGGCCAGTCTGGAGCTATAAGAATTGTCCTTGGTTTTTCCTCCTTTATTTTGAGCAGTACCCTGGGGATGAGAGGTAGTGGATGAAAGGCATAGACCAACAGAATGACCCAGAGGAAGGACAGGGCATCCACTTTCCAAGCCATGCAGTGATGCTCCCTGGTGTAGAATTTGTTGAGCTGATTGTTGGTGTGGGAGGCAAAGAAGCTGACCTTCAGGGTGCCCCATTTCTGAGTTATTAGGGTGAAGGTTCTTCTGTTGAGCTGCCACTCGTGTGGGCCAGAAGATTTCTGCTTAATTTGTCTGCCAGAGAGTTGAGAGAACCTGGAAGGAATTCTGCTAACAGGGCAGTTGCATGGCAGAGGCTGTGTGTCAAAAGGTCATGGCCAGCCTGCATAGAGGCTAGGAGCGAGTCCCTCCCTGCTTGTTGATATACCACATCACAGTGGTGTTGTCTGTTTTGATCAGGAGAGCCCCTGGGGAGAGAAGGGGTTTGAAAGCTATCAAGGTGTGCTGGACAGCCATCATCTCTTTTTGGTTGATGTGCAGAGGGATTTGCTGCAGGCTCCATTGGCCCAGTATGCACCTTCCGTCCAGGTGTGCACTCCCAAGAGCAGTCTGATGCATCTGAGCAGCGGGGGATGGTGAGAAAGGCAGTCCCTTATTGTGGGAGCATGCTGTTGCCCACCAAAGAAAATCTTTTCTGAGGCAAGGAATCATAGGTACAAGAGTTTCCAGGCCTTGCGAGTGTTGACACCAAAGGCTTTTTAGGTACCACTGAAGTTTTCTGATATGCAGTCTGTTATATGGAAGGAGTAGTATGCAAGATGCCATGAACCCCAGAGATTGCAGGATCTTCCTTGCAGATAACTAGGGCCTGGTGTCTAGCTGAGAAAAGTAGGCTGTCAGGAAAATTTGTTTTTCTGGTGTAAGGAATGCCATCTGGGATGCTGTGTCCAGGCTTGCTCCAAGGAAGATAATCCTTTGCGTGGGCACCTGTTTGGATTTCTTTACACTGATGGTGTACCTTACGGAGGTTAGTAGAGTCTGTACAAAGGCCAGGTGCTTCAGCAGCTTTTCCTGGCTGTCTGCCTGAATAAGGCAGTCATCTAAGTATGGGTAAATCTGGATATTTCTTTGTCTGCAAAAGGCAATGGCCGGAGCCAGACATTTTGTGAAAACTCTGGGAGCAGTAGATAAGCCAAACGGAAGCGCAGAGAACTGAAAGTGTAGAGACCCTGTGCTGAAATGGAGATATTTCCTGCATGATTCTCTGATAAGAATGTGAAGGTAAGCCTCTTTTCGATCTAGGGTGGCTACCCCAAGTGTCCTTGGACAGCATGGGTAGTAGCTGCTGGAGGGTGACCATTTTGAATTTTGGGATCACCAGGAAGGTGTTTAGAATGGATAGATCGAGGATGGGGTACCAGGTGCCCTCGTTTCTGGGCACCAGAAAAAGTCTGGAGTAGAAACCTTGGCCTATCTGTTCTGCAGGAATGTGCTCTACTGCCCTCACAGAAAGCAGGGAAAGGATTTGCTTTTGAGTCTCTGCCCAGTGGTTTGGAGGTAGATGTGGGAACTCTTGGGGTTGGAAGGGTGTGGAAGGAAAATTTGTATCCCTGAGACACTATGTTCAGAACCCAGTTGTCGTTGGTAATGGTGGCCCAGGTGCTTGCGTGAAAGGAGTTTTCTCCTGCTGGGGGGTAAGGGAGGGTGGGCAGAGGGAGGGAGTGGGGGATGTGAGTCATTGTGAGTTCTAACCATAAGGGTGTGGCTTAGAACTTCCTGGTTTTGAAATGGAGGTAGTCCACTGCTTAGATCTCTGCATTCCCTGTGGCTGCTGTCTGGGGGGTCTGGTTCCCTGGAGCCTAGGCTAGACAGGCTTGGTGGGAGCAGAAAAGGACCAATATTTGATGGGACAATGCCTGCTGAACCTGGGTGGCTGGACCTGTAAGAAACCCTTAACTGTTTGCATAGATTTTGCTTTTTCTTCTGTCTTAAGACCTCTTCCGTCTTAGTGCCAAATAAGTTATCTTTGTGCAAGGGGGCATCCAAAAATTTAGATTTGACATGGTCTGGCAAGGGCTGTTCCTTAAGCCATGCATGCCTTCTAATGACAGATCTAGTGGCTGCTGCCCTGCAAGAAGCTTCTAGTGTGTCAAAACCACACTGCAAGGTGTGTTTAGTTACTTGACTTGCAGAATGCATTAACTTTTGTAATTCTTTAAATTCTGCCCAAGCAGGAAAGGAAGACATTTTTTGTTTGAGGAGTTCCAGGGTATGTTGCTGAGATTTTAGCATATGGAACTGACAATTTAGTGCCCTGATCACAAGAGTAGCTGAGGCGCATACTTCTTTGCCCCATCTGTCTAGTGCTCGGGAATCCTCATCTGAGGGGGTGGGATTCTTAGCAGAAGTTGCTTTAATCCCTTTAGGCCCTTGAGAAATTACCTCAGGGTCAGCAGTAGGATTTTTAAAAAGAAATTTGAGAGAGTCAGGGACTCTGTAGTACCTGTCTGGTTTTCTGGGCGCAGGAAGGAGGGTGTCAGGAGTCAAGCTGGATTCCAGGAAAACATCCTCCACAACATCCAGGACTGGGGGGGTGGCCAAGGGTCTCTGCTGTGGAAGAGCTAGGAATTCTCAGAGTCTCTTTTTAGATGGAGCGTAGTCTTGACTCTCCCATTGGAAATGCTCCCTTAAGGTATGCACGGTTCCCCAAAGGAAAAATCCTCTGGGGAGAGACTGAAGGGATGGAATCCTCTGCATCAGAATCCTCATAAGTAGAGAGGGGTTGCATGTCTTCATAATCAGATGCATCAGAGTCATCGGACTCTTGTTCAGACAAAACTACAGGGGACAGATCTCTTTTCCTTTTGAAGGGGGTGGGGTAGCTTGGCTTTCCCCGATCAGCATGATAAGGTCTTTTGCCATTTTAAGCATTTGAGACCGAGGCAAGGAAGCAGGTGCCTGAGAGTGGGTCGTCAGTTTCTTGGGTGTGTTTCATACCCTGGGCCTAAGAAACTGGGTCGTTTTCTAAAGAAAGGTAGTCGCGAAAGAAGATGTTGGTTTCTGTTGAGAACTGATAGTGCGAAGGACTTCTTTGGAAGCCGGTGCCTGCTCAGCAACCCTGAAACCATCCAAGGTAGAGACGACTGCAGGATCCTTAGTTGAAGAAGAGTTTTGCAGCATACCAGACTCTGAAAGGGTCTCGGTAGCAGACTGCGAATCCACAGAAGCAGGCATCAAGGGCTGTGAAAGCGCCTCACTGAAGACCGGAGAACTGACTACTAGTTTAACAAAAGCGTCGTAGGTAGGTTTGGACCTGTGCGGTCTGTCTCTGTCTTTATCTTTACGTTTTTTCAGATGATTTGCTGTTGGATGGCTTACCAAAGCCATATCAGAATTCGAGGACTGTAGGCAAAAATATCTGGCTACAATAAGGGCCCGACAATGGATAGTTCTGGTGTTGAACAAAGCACAGAAGTGACAATGGGGGATGTCGTGGTCTGGTCCTAAACAAGTGACGCAGTAAGAATCGAAGTCTCGGTGTGGTATTTGCTTTCCACAGGTGAGACAATTAACTTTTTCTGACATCGGTTAGTGCAAGAAAAAAGTATCCCCAACAGGGTACTTTAGCTTTAGAAGACTTCAACTCAATTCGGTAGACGAAACTCAGGTAGCGGCTGACTGGCACTCGTGCAAACTGCTTCTGCTTCGTGCTTCACAGCAAGAAAGACTGATGTAATGGTGTCGGCTGCCTTACTTTACACTACTGATGACCTGACGTCAGACCTGAAGCAACAGCAACCGACGCAGAAATACTAAGCCTCTCTTATTCGGGCCGGCCGAGGGCTACCTTGGCAGGGATAACCCAAATGTGATCACTGCAACAGTGAAACATGAAGAGCATCAAAGGTTCTTTAAATACCACAGAAGTTTTCTGATGTGAAGCCTGGCCAAAAGAATGAGAAGGATGCAAGATGCCATGTATCCCAGGGCTTGCAGGAACTTCCTCAGGGTAAGGTGACTTCTGGAAGCCAGCTGGGTAAAGTAGACAGGCAGGAAGTTCTGCTTTTCTGGGGATAGGAAGGCCATTTGGGATGCTATGTCTAGCACAGCTCCCAAGAAAATGATCTTCCTGGTGGGGTTTTGCTTTGATTTCTTCTCGTTGATGGTGAACCCTAAGGAAGTTAGGAGTGATATGACAAACAGAAGGTCCTACAGCAGCTTTTCTTTGCACTCTGCCTGAATGAGGCAGTCGTCCAGGTTTGGGTAAATCTGTATATTTCTCTGTCTGCAGAATGCTATGGCCGGGGTGAAGCATTTGGTGAATACTCTCGGTGCGGTAGATAAGACAAAGTACAGCGCAGAGAAGTGAAAGTGTTGTGATCCTGCTCTGAAGTGCAGGAATTTCCTGCACGATTCCCTGATGGGTATGTGGAGGTAGGCATCTTTTAGGTCGAGGGTCACTAGTCAGGCATTTTTTGTTAGCAAAGGCAGCAGCTGCTGCAAAGTTAACATTTAGCATCTGGGGACCACCAGGGAGGTGTTCAGAATGGATAGATCCAGGATGGGGCGCCAAGTGCCCTCTTTTCTGGGAACAAGGAAAAGTCTGGAATAAAAGCCTTTGCCTGTTTGATCTGAGGGGACAGGTTCTACTGCCACCTGGGATATGAGAGTTTGGGCCTGTTTCAATGTCTCTGCCCACTGACTTGGAGGTAAGTCTGAGTATCATCTTGGAAGTGGGAGTTCGCTGAAAGAGAATTTGCCATCCTTGAAAAATTATGTTTAAGACCCATTGGTCCTTTGTTACAGAAAGCCAATTGTCTTTGAAGAGGGAGAGCCTTCCTCCTAGTTTCTGAGGAGTGAAGGGAGGGCGGGGGGGGATGTCATTGTGAGTGTTTGCCATAGAAGGTTGGCTTAGAACTCCCTGCATTAGGGAGGAAGTGGTCCACTGTTTGCTTTGATGCTGGCCCTGGTATAGGGGCTTGGATGGTCTGTCCCTGCGGTGCTTATCTTGGCCCTGTCTGCTAGGTGCAGGGAAGGACCGGTGTTTACAGGGAAAGCTCCTGATGAACCGGAAAGGTTGAACCTGAAAGAAATCTTTCACTGTTTGCATATATTTTTCTTTGTCTTCCACCTTTTTAAGCACCTCTTCTGATTTTTCCCCAAACAAGCGCTCCTTATGTAGGGGTGCATCAACAACTTTAGACTTGACATAAGGGAGAGGTTGCTCCTTCAGCCATGTAAGTCTCCTAATAACAGATCCTGTCACTGCTGCCCTGCTAGAGGCTTCTAGGGCATCATATCCACATTGTAATGAGTGTTTGGCCACTTGACAAGCAGAGTGCAGTAAACTGCTAACTCTCTTGAATTGGCACAGTCAGGAAAGGTAGCAATCTTATGTTTTAATAGCTCCAAAGTGTGTTGGTGATGTTTTAACATATCGACTGACAGCTGAATGCTCTGATGGCTAAGCTTGCAGAGATGTATACTTTTTTATCCCATCTGTCCAGAGCTCTGGTGTCCTTGTCAGAAGGAAGAGGATTTTTGGCAGAACTAGCCTTAGCTCCTTTAGGTCTCTGTGTAATGACCTGGGTCTGCAGCAGGATTTCTGTACAGGTATTTGTGAGAATCCAGTACTCTGTAGTACCTGTCAGGTTTACTGGGAGCAGGAGGGAGGGCGTCAGGGGCTAAGCTGGATTCATGGAAAACAACATCCACCACTTCTAAAATAGGGGGGATGGCCAGGGGTCTGTGTTGGGGCAGGTCCAGAAAAGTACAGTTTTGTACCTACCATAAATGTAGATGTTCGAAGATCCACATTGCTGCAGTCCTTACTTATGGGTAGTCCGCTGTCCTCGGTCGGCCCGAATACCAAAGTATTAGGCTGACGTCGGTCATGGGCGCCTAGATCTGACATCAGAGCGTCAGGGTATAAAGGCGCATGATCGACGTCATATCCTCAGTCTTTTCTTGCCCCAGATGTCAGAAGGCCAAACCAGAAAGGCCACAGCCAAAAACAGAATACCTCCCAAAAACATGCCCAACAACAACCATCACCTAAAGCATAGCACCAAGTCAAACTACAGAGGGGAAGGAGGGAGGGTAAATTGGACTGCAGCAATGTGGATCTTCGAACATCTACATTTATGGTAGGTACAAAACTGCACTATGTTCTTCATCTCACATTGCTGCAGTCCTTACTTATGGGTAGAATCCCAAAGCAACGGGAAAGGGAGGATGGTAAAAATCATAAAGCATTAGGGGCGCTAAAATGCCCTGTAAAATTGCAGTGGCAAATCCAGCCCTAGACTTAGAATAAAGAGGAAGGTGGTAATGTTTAGAAAAGGTATGCACTGAACTCCAAGTAGCTGCCTCCAAAATGTCTTTTGTAGCTACCCCCCTTATAAAGGCCGTAGAAGTAGCAGTAGCCCTAGTGGAATGAGACCTGATTCCAGCAGGAATCTCCTTACCATGATGGGAATAACAGGAAGAAATACAAAACCCAATCCATTTAGAAATAGTTTGTTTTGAAACAGGTTGACCCTGTGAACCCAAAGCAAAAGAAACAAATAATTGCTGAGACTGTCTGAACTCCTTGGTTCTGCTCAAATAATAACGCAACTGCCTGTGAATATCCAAAGTATGCAAAATTTTCTCCCCTTTATTTTGGGGTTTGCATAAAAGTAGGCAAATGAATAGTTTGATTTAAGGCCACACTAGAAACCACTTTAGGCATAAAGGAAGGATTAGTACGCAAAGATACCCTATCCTTATGAAAAATCAGGAAAGGCTCCACTGCCATGAGGGCCTGTAATTCAGAAACCCTTCTTGCAGAGGTAATGGCCAACAAAAAAGCAGTTTTCCATGATAAATACTTTAACTCGGCAGTAGCTGCAGGCTCAAAAGGTTGTAGAGTAAGTTTTTCCAACACAAAATTGAGATCCCAAGTAGGAGTAGGAGCTCTACGTGGGGTCTTATATTCTTTGCCCTCTAAGAAATTGCTTAAACCAAGGATGAGAGAATAAAGGAGGGTCACAATCATAGTGAGCAGAAATGGCTGCAGCATGGACCTTTATTGAGGAGAAAGACAAACCCTTGTCCAATAATTCAGTAAGATATTGAAGAGCAACACTTAAATCAGGTTTGGAGACATCAAAGTCCTTTCCTTTGCTCCAAATAAAAAATCTCCTCCATTTATCAGCGTAAACTTTCCTGGTACTAGGCCTCCTGGCCTCCAAAATAACATTCAAAACTTGTTGTGGAAGCTGAGACCCTCCAGAGTCTAAAACAGAATATGCCAGGCTGTTAGATGCAGAGACTGAATCTTGACATTGAGGAAGTGACTGTCCTCTTGTGACAAAAGGCGCGGAATGAAAGGCAGAGGCCGCGGAGGTTCTCGTACTAAACTCCTCAGTAGTGGGTACCAGTGTTGTCGAGGCCAATCCGGTGCTATCAAAATCATGGTTGGCTTGTCTTGTCTGGCCTTCAAAAGTACCTTGGGAAGAAGAGGCAAAGGTGGAAAGGCATATACATGCAGATTGTTCCAACTGAAAGATAGAGCGTCCACCTTCCAAGCTGTGTGATGAAACATTTCTGTGCAAAACTTTGGTAACTGGTAATTTAGTGGAGAAGCAAACAGATCTATGTCTGGAGTTCCTCATAACACTGTCAACTGTTGAAATACATGAGGATCCAATTTCCACTAGTGAGGATCCACTATTTGTCTGCTCAATACATCTGCTAAGGAGTTCTGTGCTCCTGGTAGAAACCTTGCCTGAAGATTGAGGTGTAGATTGAGAGCAGTTTCCCACAGAATCATCGCTTGCCTGCAAAGAGGGTAAGAATGGGTTCCCCCCTGCTTGTTGATGTACCACATGACAGTAGTGTTGTCTGTTTGAATCAACACCTGCCCTGGAGGAAGTAAATCTTTGAAAGCCATCAATGCAAACTGGACTGCTAACATTTCCTTCAAGTTGATATGCAAATGTTGGAGTTTGACAGGCCACGTGTTTTGCACCCATTTTCCATTGAGGTGTGCTCCCCAAGCCTTGTCTGAGGCATCTGTCGTTAGAATCTGACTCGCCTCTGGCCGGGTCACAGAGAGTCCCTTGTTTAGGTGACATTCCTGAGCCCACCACAAAAACTCCTTCTGAATGCAAGGTATTATCTGAATGACAGTGTCTAGACCTTGGCAGTGCTGTGTCCACACATTTTTGAGATACCATTGAAGCTTCCTCATATGCAATTTGGCATTGGGAAGCACCAGAATACAAGATGCCATGAACCCCAAGGCTTGAAGGACTGTCCTTGCAGTCAGCCTGGACCGGAGACATTTGCTGGAAATAAAGAGAAAGGCTTCTTTGTTTGTCCGGGGTCAAAAAAGCCATCTGGGAAGCTGTATTCAGTCTCACACCCAGAAAGCACATGTCCTGAGAGGGTACTAGACTGGACTTTGTTTCGCTCACAGAATACCCTAGGCATCTTAACACTGCCATCACATACTGTAGATGATGAAGAAGTTCGTCCTTTTCTTGTGCAATAATCAGACAGTCGTCCAAATAAGGATAAATCTGTATTCCTCTTAGTCTGAAAAATGCTATCACTGGAGCCAGAACCTTTGTGAACACTCTGGGCGCAGTAGATAAGCCAAAGGGCAATGCAGAGAACTGATAATGTAAATTTCCAGCCCGAAAACGCAGGTACCTCCTGCAACTGGGCCTGATAGGAACATGAAGGTAAGCCTCTTTGAGATCCAGAGTAACCATCCAGTGATCTTTTCCCAACAGAGGTAAAAGCTGTTGTAAAGTCAGCATCTTGAACTTATGAATGTCCAGGTAAGTGTTGAGGATAGATAAATCCAAAATTGGTCTCCACGTGTTTCCTTTCTTTGGAACTAGAAACAGGAACTGGCTGTATAGCTCCTATTTGAAGAAGTAAAGAAATTTGTCTGTGAACCTCTATCATTTGCCGAGGAGGGACGTCTGGCATGCCTTTGAAAGGAGGCATGGTATGGAAATAGAACTTGTAACCTCGGTGTATAATGTCCAATACCCATTTTTCCTGGGTGACTAAATGCCAATTTTGCTTGAAAAGAGCCAACTTTCCTCCCAAAGGAGCTGCCAGGCAAGAGGAATCTGGCAGCTAAAAATGCAGGTCATTGGGCCTGTTTACGAAAGGACTGGCCCCTGCCCTCACCAGCAGATTGAGCAGGCGAACTCCATTGTCTCGGCCTGAAGGTACTCTGAGCTCTGCCCCTACCACGCCTAGATCTACCCCTAGACTGAGAATCAGAAGAAGGGTACGTCCACCCCTTAGTAGGCCAATTTCTACTAAACTTTGGAGGTTGTACCTGCAAAACATCTTTAACAGTCTGCATAGACTTAGCCTTGTCTTCCATTTTCTGTAAGACTGACTCCACAGGAGGACCAAACAAAACTTCAGACTGCAAAGGGGCATCCAGAATTCTAGACTTAACATGCTCAGACAAATTCTGATCCTTAAGCCAGGCGTGCCTACGAATAACTGAACCAGTGGCAGCCACCCTAGAAGAAGCCTGTAAAGCATCAAAACCACATTGCAAAGAGTGCTTACCCACCTGTTCAGAAACATGTACTAAATCCTGCAATTCTTTACACTCTGTGCCCTCTGCCAAAGCATCCACTTTAGATCTCAGCTGAGAAAGGAGGAAATTCTGATACTTCACCATATGAAACTGGCAGTTCAAAGCTCTCATTGCTCAAGTAGAAGAGGTATACACCTTCTTACCCCATCTATCCAAAGCTCTAGCTTCCTTATCCAGAGGAACCGGATTCTTAACCACAGAGGCTCTAACACCCTTAGGCCCCTGACTAATAGTTTCTGGGTCCGCCCTAGGACTCTTATACAGATATTTATGAGCCTCAGGCACCCTGTAATACCTGTCCGGTTTAACTGGGGCAGGAGGCACAGAATCTAGATTAAGGGAAGCTTCCGAGAAAACATCTGAAACAACATCCAAAACCGGAGGTATAGCTAAGAGTCTATGCTGTGGTAAAAACAAGAACTCCCTAAGCCTCTTCCGGGAATCAGAGTAATCCTGTCCCTCCCACTTAAATGCTCCCTCATGGAATGGAGAGTTTCTGAAAATGAAAAATCCTCTGGAGGAAAAGCAGAAGGAGTGGAATCCTCTGCATCAGAATCAGAATAAGGAGGGAAATCTAGAATGTCCTCAGTAGAAGACTCTGAATCATCTGAGGCCTGCTCCAAACTTTCCAACTCTGGCTCCATCCTGGGCCTCTTATCAGGAGGGGGCATAGAACCTCTAATTAAAGTAATCAAATCCTCTGCCATTTTAAGCATGTGCTTTTTAGGCACAGACCCTGAAGAACCAGAACTGACACCAGAGGAAGGCAAAACAGACCTGCCCTTAGACGGAGCCTTAGAAACAGTAGCAGAAGGCCTAACCACCTTAGGCATAGAAGGGAGAATAGTAACCTGAGAGGCCCCTTCAGCCTGGCCTGCCTCCTGAGAGGCCACATCTTGTAAAATCAAAGTTTCCCCCTGGGACTCAACAGAAACTTCAGCCGGATCCACCTGTTCAGCTGTAGCTTCTAAAGGTCCTGCGTCCGAAACGGACGAATCATCCTGCCTAGGCTTTAAAGATTTGTCTTTGCGCTTCTTAGTAGAAGCAGGCGTCGGAACATCCGACGGCATATTATAACTACACCTCTTGCCAAAGACTAACCTAGCGCAATCTAACCTCCGTTTTATAGTGCGCTTATTAAACCTAGCACAAAACCGACACCCGACTACGCCGTGCTCCGTCCCAAACAAGGAATACAAAGCGAGTGGTAATCCCTATGCGGTATCTGTTTCCCACAAGAAATACAATTATTCACTTTTCTGACATCCGTAAGTAACTGAGGCAAGAAAAACAAAAATATTCCCCAACGGGGTACTTAGCCCAACTTGGTATCGGTCTGAAACTCTGAAAACGAAAAATTTCAGAACGCCGAACGGCACTTGCAACTCTGCTTCTGCATCGGACCATGCGGCAAAAAAGACTGAGGATATGACGTCGATCATGCGCCTTTATACCCTGACGCTCTGATGTCAGATCTAGGCGCCCATGACCGACGTCAGCCTAATACTTTGGTATTCGGGCCGACCGAGGACAGCGGACTACCCATAAGTAAGGACTGCAGCAATGTGAGATGAAGAACATCTAAGTCTCTTCTTAGACTAGGGGTAGTCCTGAGATTCCCATTGGAAATGTTCCTTGAGGGAGTGAAGGGTTTCCCCAAAAGAAAGGTCCTCTGGAAGGGAGGTAGAAGGGATGGATTCCTCTGCGTCTGAATCCTTATAAGCAATTAATGGATGCTGTTCCTCTTTAAAAACTGAATAGTCACATTCCACAGAATCCTGTTCTGTCAATTTCTGGAGAAGGGGTGACTTTCCTTTTAGAAGCTGTGGCCTGACTACCTCGGATAAGGGAGAAGAGCTCCCCTGCCATTTTAAGCATTTGTGCTTTGGGGTGGTGGAGCAGTAGCAAGATGGTGGCTAGAAGATGATTTCCTAGGAGTGGCCTGGCTTCTAGATCTGAGAGAATCCGTCGGTCTGACAGAAACAGTAGTCAGATGAGAAGACATCGGTTTCTGTCTAGATTCGGTAGTGCGAAAGGCCTCCTCGGAAGCCGGTGCCTGTGTTGTGGCTCCGGACCCAACCGAGGCAGAGACAGCCAAAGGCTCGGAAAACGAAGAAGATATCTATGGCATACTGGACTCTGAATGGGTCTCGGTAGAGGCCTGCACAGATATCTAATCTGGCATCAGAGGCTGCAAAAGCACCTCACAAAATTCCGGAGAACTGACGACTTGCTTAACGGTAGCTTCATCGGAAGGCTTAGACTTGTATGGTCTGTCTCTATCTTTATCGCTACGTTTTTTCGGAATGTCTACAGATTGTTGGCTGATGGACGCCACATATGAATGTGAAGACGGAACACAAAAATAAGTCTACAAAAAGAGCTCTACGGCGAATGGTTCTCTCATTAAAGAGGGAACAGAACCAGCAATGGGGGACATCGTGGTCTGGGCCTAAAAAGGTGATGCAGTAAGAATGGAAGTCTTGGTGTGGGATCTGCATTCCACAGGTGAGACAATTGTTAACTTTTTCGGACATCGGTTAGTGCAAGAGAAAAGGATCTCCAACTGGGTACTTAGCTTTAGACGTTTTCAGCTGAAATTCAACTTCTGGTAGCGACCAACCAGCACTTGTGCGAAAGTACAGTTGTGTACACTTAGCAAAAATGTAGATATTTCAGCGTATTCACTGCTGCAGTCATCACACATGGGTTATCTGCCTGCAGGTAAGCCCTCAGTCAGCCCGAATACCAGAGTCTTGGTATTTCTGCGTCGGATACTGTCGCCTCTTCCATGACGTCAGGTCGTCAGGGGTATAAAACATGCAGCTGATGCCATTACGTCAGTTTTTCTTGCCCCAGATGTCAGAAGCCCCCAACATAGGAAGCTATTACATAGTGTGGAACACCTCCAGTAAAAAGTAAATACTCCTGCCATAACAGATGGCCATAAAGAGGATAGGCAGAAAGGACAGACAAAGCCAAGGGGCTGGAGGGATGGAAACCAGGACTGCAACAGTGAATACACTCGAACATCTACATTTATGGTAAGTGTACACAACTGTACTATATGTTCTTCATGTTTTACTGTTGCAGTCATCACACTTGGGTTGATTCCCAAAGATGAGTAAGGGTGGAGGCAGTCAAGAAGTGTTAGGGCTGGCTAGCAGGCCTTGTAAGACTGCTGTAACAAATCCAGCTCTGGATTTACAAAAAAATAGGTAAGTGGTAATGCTTGGTGAAGGTGTGTACAGAACTCCAGGTTGCAGCTTCCAGGATGTCCCTGGTAGGGACTCCCCTGAGAAATGCTGTAGAGGTTGAAGTAGCTCTAGTGGAATGAGTTCTGATCCCCAGAGGGGTAGGTTTTCCATGCTGCTTGTAGCAGAAATGGAAATGGTTTGCTTCGAAATGGCCTTGCCCTCTTCCCCTGTAGCAAAGCTGACTAGCAGCTGGTCAGATTTTCTGAAAGGCTTAGTCCTGTCAAGGTAGAACCTGAGCTGTCTGCGCACGTCCAAGAAATGCAGGATGCTTTCCCCTTTATTCTGAGGATTAGGGAAAAAGGTTGGCAAATGGATGGATTGGTTTAAAGCCACACTGGATACCACCTTGGGCATAAAGGAAGGGCAAGTCATGAGGGAAACCCTGTCAGCATGGAAAAAAATGAAGGGCTCCATCGCCATTAGTGCCTTTAACTCATACACTCTTCTTGCTGAAGTAATAGCTAGAGTTAAGGCTGTTTTCCAAGAGAGGAATTTTAACTCTGCTGAAGCAGCAGGTTCAAAAGGGGAAAGTATGAGCTTCTCCAGTACAAAGTTAAGGTCCCAGGCAGGGGTGGGAGCTCTTCTAGGGAGCCTTAAATTGTTAGCTCCTCTCAGGAACAGTTTGATGAGACGGTGAGAAAAGAGAGGAGGCTCAGTATTATAATGAGCTGAGATGGCAGAGGCATAAATCTTAATGGATAAGAAGGACAAACCTCTGTGGAGCAGCTCTGCTAGGTAATCAAGGATTTGAGACAAGTTGGGCATAGCTGTGTCCTTTCCTTGAGAAGAACTCCAAGAACAATATCTTTTCTACTTTTCAGCATAGGATTTCCTAGTACTAGGCCTTCTGGCCTCGAGGATGACGTCCAGCACCTGTTTGCTGAGGGATGCTGGTGGTGTATTCAGGGATAAGCCAGGCTGCAAGATTTAGGGTATGCAGCTGTGGATGCAAAATCTGTCCCTCCTGCTGGGACAGCAGGGAAGGTGCATGATGTAGGTGCCAGGGTGGCACTGCTGTCAGACTACGTAGGAGTGGGTACCAGTGCTGGTGTGGCCAGTCGGGTGCAATAAGGACTGTCCTTGGCCTGTCCTGTTTGATCTTGAGCAGTACCTTTGAGAGGAGAGGCAGAAGAGGAAAGGTATAAATTGAGAGGTTTTCCGATGTAAAGGATAGGTTGTTCACCTTGTAGGCTCTGCTGTGAGGGTTCCTGGTGCAAAATGTACTCATTTGGTGGCTTCGGGGGAAGGCAATGGTTCACCTCCAGTGTTCCCCACCTCTGGTTTAGAAGTTTGAATGAGATGGCTTCCAGTTTCCACTCTTGATGGTCCAGTAGATTTCTGCTCAAGTCATCTGCTAGTGAATTTTGCTTGCCTGGCAGGAATTGAGCTTGAAGGTGCACTTGGATGCTCAAGGCTGTGTTCCACAGAGCCATGGCTAACCTGCAGAGTGGGTAAGAATGAGTCCCGCCCTGTTTGTTTATGTACCACATAACTGGTGTTGTCTATCAGGAGCTGTCCTGGAAGGATAAGGTATTTGAAGACTGTCAGAGCATTCTGTACAGCTAGCATCTCTTTTTGACTGATATGCAGGAGAATTTGTTCTGGGCTCCATTTGCCTTGAATGCATTTGCCTGTCATGTGAGCCTCCCACGCACAGTCTGATGTGTCTGTTGTCAGGGTTTGGGCGGCGAGGGGTTGAGTGAAAGGAAGTTCCTTGTTGTGCATGCTTCTGCCCACCAAAGGAACTCTGCCCTTAGACAAGGTATGACAGGAATCCCTATTTCCATGTCCTGAGAATGTTGACACCAGAGAAGTACCACTGAAGTTTCCTCATATGCAGTCTTGCATATGGAATTAGCAGAATGCATGAGGCCAAGAACCCTAGGGCTTGCAGTATTTTCCTTGCAGATAGCTGGGTTTTGTTGGCCATTAGTTTGAAATAGTTTGTCAAATGGACCTGCTTTTCTGGAGTGAGGAATGCCATCTGGGAAGTTGTGTTCAAGCTTGCTCCCAGGAATACAATCTGTTGGCTGGGCACCAGTTGTGATTTATTTTCGTAGATGGTGTATCCCAGTGAAGTTAGAAGTCTTTTTACAAATGCCAGGTGCTGAAGTAGCAATTCCTGACTGTCTGGCTGAATCAGGCAATCGTCCAAGTATGGGTAGATTTGAATATTGCTCTGCCTGCAGTATGCAATGGCTGGAGCCAGGCACTTTGTGAATACCCTGGGCGCAGTAGATAAGCCAAAGGGAAGTGCAGAGAACTGATAGTGCATACAGCCTGCCTTGAAACGGAGATATTTTCTGCAAGACTCCCTTATGGGGATGTGCAGATAAGCCTCTCTTAAGTCTAGCATGACTAACCAGGCATCGTTGGGCTAGCATAGGAAGAACCTGTTGCAGTGTAAGCATTTTGAATTTTGGGATCACCAGAAAGGTGTTGAGACCTGATATATCCAGGATAGGGTGCCAAGAGCTCTCTTTTATGGGCACCAGGAACAGTCTGGAGTAGAAACCCTTTCCCCTTTGTTCTATTGAACAGGTTGAATAGCCCTGATATGGAGAAGGGAAAGTATTTGCTTTTGAGCCTCTGCCCACTGGTTTGGAAGAAGGTCTGGCAAACCGACTGATGTTGGCAGTGAGTGGAAGTAGAATCTGTATCCCTGGGATACAATGTTTAGAACTCATCGGTCCTGAGTAATGAACATCCAGTTTTTTGCATGAAGGGCGAGTTTTCCTCCTAAGGGTGGAAGTCCTTGGGAAAGGCTGGGAAGGATAATTGGAAAGTCGTTGTGAACTTTTTCCATAAGGGGGTGGTTTACCACTCCCTGGTTTTGAGGTGGAAACACTCCATTGTTTAGATCTTTGCATACCCTGAGACTGTAGTCTTGGTGATCTGTTTCTCGTGGGTTTGGACTGAGAAGGCCTGAGAGGGACTGGACAAGACCAGTTTTTTGAAGGCCAATGCCTACTGAATCTAGGTGGCTGCACCTGCAAGAAATCTTTTGACGGTTTGCATATATTTAGAATTTTCTTCCATCTTTTTAAGAACGTCTTCTGCTTTTGTGCCAAATAAACGCTCCTGATTTAATGGAGCATCTAGTAATTTTGCTTTGACATGGTCAGGCAAGACTTGTTCCTTTAGCCAAGCATGCCTTCTCAGTACAGACCCAGTGACAGCAGCCCTGCAATATGCTTCTAAGGCATCAAACCCACACTGCAAAGTATGTTTACTAACTTGGTTTGCAGAATGCATTAACTCTTGTAAATCTATTTTATGCACAATCTGGAATTAACACCATTTTTTGCTTAATC
Organism: Protopterus annectens; assembly: GCF_019279795.1. NCBI lineage: Eukaryota > Metazoa > Chordata > Ceratodontiformes > Protopteridae > Protopterus > Protopterus annectens. The sequence continues at coordinate 1,300,323,811 of NC_056737.1, read as the reverse complement.
AGTTCCATAATATGTTGCTGGTACTTCAACATGTGAAACTGGCAATTCAAAGCCCTGATGGCAAGAGTTGCAGAGGTATAGGTTCATAGGTGGGTACTACGCTATCTGCCCGAAAGCATTTATAAGCTTAGCAAGAATGTATTGGCTTTCGCCGCCCCCTTAGATTAGTTCCCTGTGCCTCTGTCCAGCAGAGCCACTGATGTGATCCCCAAGGTAAACTTTCTGTTTCCCATCTACTCGTCAAGGTTTCTTTTGAAGAGTGTTAGCGAGGAGCTCTGCCTAATGTAGACTGGAATCTTGTTCCAAAGCATGGGAAGTCTCTGAGACAGCAATCTATCCCTCCAGCATGTCCTATTTATTGTTGTGGTGAGGTTTAGATCCCTAGAGCGTGTGGCATGAGGGGATAAGGTTTTCTTTAGGTGGCACATATCCATCAATTCTGGGTTGGACATGGCCTTATATCAGGCAGAGATCACCTCTGAATAGTCAGTATGCAACAGAGTACAGCTGGAGTTTCTTCAGTCGAGCTGCATAGGGCATCTGTTTGAGGCCAGCGATCTTCTTGATGAGGTACTTCTGTGGTCTTTCCAGCTGTTGCAGGTGTCTTGTAAGGTACATCCCAAATGGGGCTTTGTACTCTATGATGGGTCTGATGAGTGATGAGTAGAGGGGCACAATGACCTCTTTTGATCTGGATGCGAACCCTTTTGTGATTAGGTGGGCCACACAGAAGGATTTTCTAACCACTTTGGCAATGTGATTATCAAAGGTGAGATTGCAATCTACTTGGGTCCCCAGATCCCTTATTATGTCTTCTGTATTTAGGAGACTACCACCTATGTGGTAGTTTGTGGGTACTTTGTTTTTTCTAAAGGGGATGACTATGCACTTTTTGGCATTTAGCTTGAGGCCATGATTTTGACACCAGGTATCCGTCTCAGTGAGACCCTTTCGGAAGATGTCTGTGTCAGCCGGAGAGTCAGTTATAGACCCTAGTTTGCAGTCGTCTGTGAACTTGGTCAGCCATAGTCCTCCTGTGTTTGCCTGTACCTCTGAGAAGTATATGCTGAACAGGAGGGTCCTAGGACTGAGCTCTGAGGAACGCCACTTGTAACGGGTTTAGAGTCGGACCTAGCTCCAGCAACTCTCACCATGTGGGTTCTTGTGACGTAGGGGTTTATGTTCAGGCTGGTGAGCTTGTGCATAATACCAGAATGGGGAATGGTGTCGAAGGCCTTAGCGAGGTCTAGGTAGGCTGTGTACCACCTTTCCCTTGTCTATAGCCTTGGTAAAAGTCTCAAAGAAGCCCACCAGGTTTAGGAGGCGTGATCTGCCCTTAAAGCCGAACTGGGTAGGGTCCAGTGTTTGGAGGTTCCCAATGTCTCTGTTAATGAGTTCCATGATGATGGGCTCCATAGCCTTGCAGACCAAGCTAGTCAGGCTTATAGGGCGATAGTTCCAGGGGTCTGTTGTGGCTCCACCTTTGTGGAGCGGAATAACCATTGCTGTGCGCCACTCTATGGGTACATAGCCTGTGGAGAGGCTGAGTTTGAACAGTGTGTTTAGGTGAGGGGTTAGTTAGTCTTTCAGCTCATGTAGGATGCAGCCTGGGGCAACCGTCCGGTCTCATGATGTTGTGTTTTTGGCTTTGGAGAGGGCTGTTTTAACCTGAGTGTTTGTGATTTCAGGGACTCTACATTCTTCTGTTATGGTTATGGGCCCTTTTGGGGGTGAAGTTTGCACTGAACCTGTCTGCCAGGATGTTGGCGATATCGGTCGGTTCAGTGTATTTTGTGCCATTCTGCACTAACTCCGAGTAGATCAGAGCATTGCCACTTAGATTCTTGACATAGCTAAAGAATGCCTTGTGGTTATCTTTGGAGTCCTTGGCAATTTTTCTTTCAAAGCTCGCCTTGGATAATTTTATGAGGGATTGTAGTTTCTTGCTGATACTGATCAAGGATGTCTTCCCTTCTTGGGATTTTACTCTTTTCTGTACTAGTTTCCACCTCCTATTGCACAGTTTGTTTATGGCAGGAGTCCACCAGACTGGTTTCCTTTTCTTGGAGGAGTGAGTCTTGGCTTTGCTTGGGATGGCATGAACCATGCATTCTTGTATGTGCCCGTAGAATGCATTAGTAAAGGATTTTGCAGCTTGGACAGCGTTATCCTTCAGCATGGGTGCTATGAAACTTTCCACCTCGGTCTTAAGTAACGTGAAGTTTGCTTCTGAAAAGTTTTTCACAGTGGTTTCCTTGTCTGAGGGTGGGGGCAGAATGTGGATATCCAAAGTGATTTGTTTATGGTCAGATCTAACCAGCGAGGGGTTGACCTCCGGTGTGGAACACCGGTTGCCCATGTTGGTGATGACCAGGTCCAATATGTTGTCACCTCTGGTGGGAGTGTTGACCAGTTGAACCAGGGCATTTGAGTTTATAAATTCTAGGAAATGTTGGGCAAGGGAGTTAGTTCTTGAGTAGTTCTCCCAGTTAATGTTTGGGTAATTGAAATCACCCAATATTAGGGTGTTTGGTAGGACCTTTATGTTTCCCAGTGTTTCCAGAAACGCGGAATGGGGGTCCTGGGACATGGGTGATCTGTAGCAAGCTACAATTTGAATTGCAGTTTTGCCTGTTGTTAGTTGCATGTGGATATTCTCTGAAGCATCATGCTGTGCCACTAACCTGGAGGTGTGGGTATCCTTGATGAATATGGATACGCCCCTGCATTTTGTATTTCGGTTTGGGTTTTGTGGCCGAAATGTATGGTTTGAGTTGTAGCCTGGTAGTGCTGGAGTGCTCTCTGGAGCCTTAAACCAGGTTTCTGTTACTGAACATATATAGATTTTCTCCATACTGAGGAGTCCCTCGAGTGCGTGCATTTTGAGGTTTAGACTTCTGTCACTGAGTAGCATTACCTTCAGTTTTTTGTTACTTGTGCTACTTACGGCGGTGGTTTTGTCTTTTGACCCTTGCCTAAAAAAGGCACTATGGAGGTGGCAAGAGCCTTGGCCAGTATTAGAAAGTCTAAGGGTGACAGGTGCAAGCCATCTTTAGCAAAGCAGCGTGGCTTGTTGAGCATGTTATCCCAGGTGGACAGACACTGGATCCCCTTTGGATGACACCAGAAACTTAGCCAATTGTTGAAATCGAGAATTATTTCTTTATACTGTGGTATCATTCTTGGCGAGGGCAGGATGCTACTCAGGGTCAGGGTCATACCGGCCTGGGCTACGTGATCAGAGCGCTCCTCAATGTCTCTTTTCATGCAGTCCAGGGAGGTACAGCTCAGGTCATTCACACCAACATGGACACGGACAGTTGTATTTGTACTTGCTCGAGTGACCTGAGTGCTTGTGTTATGACTTATAGATTACCCAAATGTAATGACTGCAACAGTGAAACACGAAGAACATCCTTCTCCTTATTCAGCCTAGCGAGTGGGACGCCAGTGTGTCTGACTATAGAGTCACCCATTACTAGTATGTTGGGCAAGTAATTTTGCCTTAAGGGCTGTGACTGCATGGCACACTATTTTTGTGAAGTATGTGTTTCATGGTTTGTGTTGGCGGGGTGGAGGTTGCTTGGATGTTTGCTCTGGAGGTCTCGGTTGGTTTTGCAGATTTTTATTTAGAGCCTCCGAGTACGTTTTCATGTATTTGTTTATTAATTAATTGCTTAATTAATTTATTAATTAATTAATTGCTAGCCCTTGCTTAATTTCTATTTTTAAATAAAGCACTCCATCACACACATTAGTTTGCCCCTTCCCATACTGTACTTTCTATGAGCAGTCTCCCTTTGCAAGCTGTTTCAACTATTTGAAAGCCCTGCTGTTTTTCTAGTATTACTAAACCCTTTCTCCTATAACTTGTGGTCTTTCCAAATCCCACATATTCCTGGTTACAAGTGTTTATTTTATTTCAAAAGAAAGGTATGCAAAACAAGTAAGTCCAAAGTACCTTCTAATTTTCTTATTGTTTCAGAACATTAGCTGCCCCCCCATTCTATACTTCTAACTGCAATCTGTCTTTAGATGCTGTACTGTTTTGTATGCTCTGCTGTTTCTCTACTTCTACTAAACCTTTTCTCTTTTATAAATTCTTGTCTTCCTAATTTCCACATAACTCCTTGGTAAAATTGGCTTATTTCATTTCAATAAGATGGGTATGCAAAACAAGCAAGTCAGAGTAACTACTGCCTTTTCTTATTGTTTCTGTAGACTTGCATATCTGTGAAATCAGGGCCAGCCCTTTTCATCATACTATTGCTATCCACCACTTTTCTGGTCTATTCTGATGCTCCCCCTCCCCACAAGAACAATTGCAGCCTAATAAGGGCCAGCCCTTTCCATTACACTATTGGTTATCCACCACATTTTCTTGTCTATTCTGTCCTCCCCTCCCCCACATGGCCTATTACAGCCTAACATAGCTTTCTTAAGCTACAGGGGCCATTTTTAAAATCCTCTTGGTGTAGCTGCTTGTCTCTTTGGATGGAGTGCTCATACTTAAGGTTATTTTTCATATTTGTTTCTTTTCATTTGTAAAATGTATTGATGTTGCTTTACACCATTGTAAAGTGTAATGAAGCTAGACATGTATTTTTATGGAAGACAGTATTTTCAGTAACTCTGTGCGCTTGAAACTATTTACTTAGCCATTGTATTAGTAGGCTCAGATACTGTAGAGTATAGACTTGTTAGAGCTTTACTTGTGTAGAGCATTTATTGTTAGAATATTACTTTTTTGCTGCTCACTTTATTGCATTTTTTTTAGAAATGCCTAGTTATTAGTGTGTACATTTTCTCACCTATTGGTTTAGAATGTGTTATACCAATTAATTGGTATCAGTATTCCTATATATCTGCAACTGCATTAATCTGTTGAATGTGATAACTGACATCTTGTCTTAATTTTCACATCATCACAAATTGAGGTATTTACCTGTGTATAGATTACCTAGTTTTTCTTTTCTTTCCACTCCTCTGTTAACAGCTTTGTATTTTTTCCTTAACAGTTGCTGTATTTTGTATTAATATTTATTATTTTTCTTCCCAGCTTCTCCACCAAGCCAAGTTCTATCTATTGGCCTGCAGTGCTCTTTAACAGAACCAGGCAACCTTGGATTGAGTGTTATTTTCAAAATATACAAAAAGTATGTTTTATCCTCCAGACAAAATTAATTGCTAGCCCTTGTTTAATTTCTATTTTTAAGTAAAGCACTCCATCACACACATTAGTTTGCCCCTTCCCATACTGTACTTTCTAACAGCAGTCTCCGTTTGCAAGCTGTTTCAACTATTTGAAAGCCCTGCTCCCTGCTATTTTTCTAGTAATTACTAAACCCTTTCTCCTAAAACTTGTGGTCTTTCTAAATCCCACATATTCCTGGTTACAAGTGTTTATTTTATTTCAAAAGAAAGGTATGCAAAACACGTAAGTCCAAAGTACCTACTAATTTTCTTGTTTCAGAACATTAGCAGCCCCCCCCCATTCTATACTTCTAACTGCATTCTGTCTTTAGATGCTGTACTATTTGTATGCTCTGCTGTTTCTCTACTTCTACTAAACCTTTTCTCTTTTATAAATTCTTGTCTTCCTAATTTCCACATAACTCCTTGGTAAAATTGGCTTACTTCATTTCAATAAAACGGGTATGCAAAACAAGCAAGTCAGAGTAACTACTGCCTTTTCTTATTGTTTCTGTAGACTTGCATATCTGTGAAATCAGGGCCAGCCCTTTTCATCATACTATTGCTATCCACCACTTTTCTGGTCTATTCTGATCCTCCCCCTCCCCACAAGAACAATTACAGCCTAATCAGGGCCAGTCCTTTTCATTATAACCTATAAACCTACTGATAGTCTTCCTTCATCTGTTGCCCGATACGCTCCCCTCCCTTCCCCCAATTCTCTCCCACCCCTAGTGGTCCTACCTTTATTACAAACAGTAACCTCTCCCACCCTTCAACTTATAACATCACCACACCTATACTTCCTCCTACAACTTCTAACTTCTATCCCTCCTACTCAGCTAATATGTACAAGCACACCATACCTACAGTCATTGCATGCACACTCCTTGCATACATCACATCTTACCAAACCTCCACCATTCCTGCACTCAGCCACTACCATTGTACCACCACACACCACCACTCATATCCCACCTCTACTCTCTCATCAGGTCAACAACCTTCCCAATACACCCTCTATATAGACTACAGACCACAGTACCTAAACTAAAAACAACCCCTCAACCTAACATAACCCTACCACCATACCGATTGCACACAGAACGCAATCAAAAAACTTCCCTTATAAGCAAGCATATACAGAAATTGATAAAACTAATAATCTCATCCATATCCAACCTAGCACTCAGTGGTGACATCCATCCTAATCCTGGTCCCTCTATCTCCAACCCCTCCCCTCATAATCAGACTACAAACCACATCTCCCAAATCACAGCCAACAGAAAGCCAACCAACCTCCTTCTGATAAGCCTAAATATTAGAAGTATATGCAACAAGGTGCTTGAATTCCATGCCACCACAGACTTCTACTCCCCTGATGTAGTGATCCTTACAGAAACATGGTTAAAACCACACATTACTAATGAGCAAATCCTCCCTGCTGATTACAATATACTAAGAGTAGACCGACTAAACAAAAAAGGAGGTGGTATAGTTATAATATTTAAGCAGCATCTAGACATCCAGATCTTAAAGTTAGCAGCTCCCCAAATGGGCAAGGAAGAAATAATATATGCCAACCTTAAAATAAACCGAAATAAAACCCTAAACATAATAGGTTGCTACTTCCCACCTTGCCACAACATCCCTCCACTTGAAAACCTCCTCAGCTGGACTACCCACCACCTACCCCAAGAAACTTTAATTCTAGGAGACTTCAACACTGACTGGCAATCCTGCTGTAGCAACCACCCAACCCATCATGTAAATCTTCATGGCTTCACCCAACTAGTCCAGTCACCTACTAGGATAAGTAACTCCAACGAACACACTACCCTTGATTGGATACTAGTCAATAAGAGCCCCCAGTCATATATAGCAGGCTGCTTGTCTGACAGCCTCAGGGATCACTCCCCAACCTTCTTACTAAGAAAACACCTTTATAAAGCAAAACCCATAATCTACCGTCAAATACGCAAAAAAACTAACTTCAACCCTCTCTCATTCAGCTCATCCCTGAAAGACTGTAACTGGCAACCTCTAAAATACCTCCAACTAGATGACGCAGTTGACTACTTTAATAAAACATTCCTAAGCATCCTTAATTACCACGCCCCCGTAAGACATTCCCGAACTAGAGCCCAACAATCCCCATGGCTACAAAAAACATGAAGTCTGAAATGAAAAACAGGGATAAAGCATGGGACAACTGGCGCAAAACCAAAACCCCCTCTACTAGGCAAAAATTCCTAGAACTATGCAATAGAACCAAAAAGCTTATAAAACAGGACAAAATCCAATACTACCAGTCTGCCCTTACCTCCTCCCAACATAACCCCAAAAAATTCTGGTCCTCAATAAACTACATCCTCCACCCAGGTAAAGTAAGTACACCCACTCCTAACTTAACTTACTCCTCCGAAAATATTGCTACCTCTTTCAACAATCACTTCACACAAACCGTACTGTCACTAGCTAGACAACACAACCCCCCCATAAACCCACACCATCAACTAGAACTAAATCTCCCAACTCCAATCTTTCTCTCCTGTTCCTACCTCCAAAATAAAACTACTAACTAAACTTAAAACTACCAGATTAGCAGCAGACAACCTTCCAGGTGAATACATTCAACTTGCAGCTGACGCTCTAGCCTACCCCATATCACTCGATTAACAGATCTCTGTCAGAAAGTTATGTTCCTACACTATGGAAAGTCTCACACACAATTCCCCTACACAAAGGAGGCCCCTCCACAGATCTAACCAATTACCGCCCCATAGCTATTCTCTTGCCACTCTCCAAAATACTAGAGAGATGCATTCATTCTCAAGCCTCAGATCACCTCTTTGCTAACAACCTCCTCTCCAACACACAACACGGTTTCCGACCTAACCATAGCACCACCACTGTCTTACTCTCTTTCTCTAACACTATCCTACAAAATAAAAATGCAGGTTATCTCTCCTCAGCTACCTTCCTAGACCTCTCTAAAGCTTTTGATATGGTCCCACACAAACAACTCATCTCTCTTCTCAATAACCTATCCTTCTCTCAACCAGTCATCAAATGGTTTCAGAGTTACCTATCTGACCGCCAACAAGCAGTTGTTTGGCAGGACAACCTATCCCCCCAACTACCAGTCTCCATAGGAGTTCCCCAAGGGTCCATCCTGGGACCCCTACTCTTCTCTATTTTCACCAGTAATCAAGCCTCAGCCACAACACATGGCACACTCATACAATATGCAGATGACTCAACCATCATCTGCACAGCCCACTCCCTACCAGAACTGCAAAAAGTCACACAGGAAGCATTTTCTTCTATTGAAACTTGGTTATCCGATGCCCAACTAATACTCAACCCAAACAAAACAAAATTACTAATCTTCCAACCCACCAAACTTACCCTAGACAGCTCTCACTTTAACATCACAGCAAAAGACAACACCACCATCCATCCTACAGAACACACCAAATTACTAGGAGTAGAAATAGACAAACTGAACTTTGACATTCACATTTCCATGACCATTAAAAAAGTGCACAAAAAACTAGGAGCATTATATAGAAATCAGCAACTACTTACCAAAGCAGCTAAAATTTCAGTAGCAAATTCTCATCTTATCTCTACCCTACTCTATGCCTCTCCAATATTTACTAATTTTAGACAATGTGATCTAAATAAGCTCGAAACCTGCTACAACAAAATCGCCAAATTCCCCACAGGAGCTTCCTACCGTACTCACCACTGTCTCTCACTAGCAGAACTGGGCTGGCTAGAGCTCCCCCACCTCCTTCAATGGTACCAACTCACATTCGCCCACAAACTAATAAACCATCCACTAAAAGTCCCATCCCTCCAGAATCTACTCCAACCCTACATAACCACGAGACCACTAAGATCCAGCCACAAAAACATCCTACAGGTCACAAGAGCCATTAACTCTGTTGGAGAAGCACTATTCTCCTGCACTATAGCCAAACTCTGGAACTCCCTCCCATCCTCAATTACCTCTGTAACTTCTTGCACCCACTTTAAATCCTTACTAAATTCACACTTCAAAACTTGCCAGATATGCCCTTGCAACCCCCCGCCAATACCATTCAGTCCCCCCACCCACTACCTCTCTCAGCCCCCTACCAACAGCCTACTCTTAAGCAAGCTTGGCTACTCATGTTCCCAGCTACCTACCACATAATACTAACTTCTTGTAGCAACAACTGCTAATGGCTATGTAACTCAAAAACAGTTTATATCAATTGTTCACTGATGAATCTCAACTACATTTTAACCATGTTTAGTATATGTCACCATATTTTAAAATTGTACTATGCTCTACAGCTGTTTTACATCTGTTTTCTTCTTGCCTTGCGTCCTTAACTGGACTAAAGTCTATATTTAAATGCTATGTTTTTTTAACTGTATAATGCAAATAATAATGCGGAGCTTTTCTCCCCGGGCCTCCGCTGAAAATGGACCTGTGTCCAGTCGGGCTCTCCCGGTCAACAAATGTAAATAAATAAATAAATGTGTGTGTTTTTTTTGCCGGTGCTGGTTTAATGGGTCTATGTGAGACTGGTGGTGTGATGCAAGTAGTTCCCTTCTCCTCTTGACTGTCTGAACGAGTCTTGGGTTGAGAGAGCTTAGCCTCCAGTTTGGCTGTAGAGCTGCATCTCTCGCATGTATTAGTGTTTGGTGGTAGGAGGAGAGGGTTGTCTGTGTACATGAGGCAGTTGTAACATTGCCTCAAAATGCCCAGATTCACCAGGTGGACTGGAGAGTACACCTGAAACTGCCCTTTGGACATGCCTGGATAGGTACAGTGAACTGTTTTAATGGATGGCTGGTAAGGTCGAATAGAGAGCCTTGTCCTTCTGTACAGTACAGGAGGGTCTAGTGCTAGGGTTTATAAGTGCTTGCTATAAGTTTTGAGCAAGTGCCAGGCTGAGAAATGAATGGCTTGAGTGCGTAAGTTGAAAGTTTGTCCGGTTCCAAGTGAAAAATTGAAGAGGAAACTTTTGTGGAGCCGGGAATAGTTTAACCCTAGCTAACTGGTGCTGCCCGGCGCGCAAAACCGGGCAAATGACGTTTTTATAGCAGGAAAATAAGAGAGATAGAAATTAACCCAAAATGGACAATAAACTATTAATTTCTGGGCTGAAACCACTCCTCCAGGAACAGAAAGTCTGCGCAAAGCTCCCCTCTCTCACAGATGAACAGAGAAACGTCCTTCTATCCAAGTAAGGTATGGGCAAACACAGAGATTTGTAACACAGCCCTGAAGTCAGCACTAACCTGAAAACTGGACTATACTAGCTTAGAAAGGCAGGAAACGTGTGTGTGTGTGTGTGTGTGTGTGTGTGTGTGTGTGTGTGTGTGTGTATATATATATATATATATATATATATATATATATATATATATATATATATACACACACACACATATATATATATATATATATATATATATATATATATATATATATATATACACACACACAATTTTTTTTCCCAGAAAATAAAGCAGATACAATAAAAAAAAAAAAAAACTTTAAATGCACAGAAAAGGATACTTATTGTTATATACCGCAGATCAGAGTTGTAGTCAATGCCCCTAGTAATAAGGTGAGAAGAAACACAAATACAGTAAAAGCAGATGAATAAAGTGCAATATATATTATATATATATATAAAAAAAAAATATATATATATATATATATATATATATATATAATTAACCAACAGAAAACAAACAAACTGATTTAAACAAGTTACCCAATTAACAAGAAAAAAAGCTCAAAACTGAGCCCTGTTCCAGCAGTCTTCAATCAGACAAGTTCTAACTGCACACTCCTGCTACTAGGGTGCAGGGGAACCTTCTCCAAAAAAAGATGGCCTGGATCAGTGCTCAAGTTATACAAACAAAGCTAGATTCAGCTGGCCTGAATCTGGTCTATGCTACAGCAACAAGGCGCACCAATTTCAGAAAGAAACAGTTCAAATAAGCAGGCACAATAAGCCTGTGGCCAGAAATTCCTAGCTCAGAAGGGCAGAATCCAGCCTCTTCATTCTTACCCCATCTGTCTAAAGCTCTAGAATCCCTGTCTTAAGGGGGTAGGGTTTTTGGGTGTAGTAGCCTTAATGCCTTTAGGTCCCTGGGAAATGGTCTCTGGATTCGCAGGATTCTTAAAGAGAAATTTGTGAGAGTCAGGTACTCTGTAGTACCGGTCAGGTTTTCTAGGAGCTGGTGGTAAGGTGTCAGGAGTAAGACTGGACTCCAAGAAGATGACATCTGCAATATCCAGGACAGAGGGTATAGCTAGAGGCCTGTGCTGTGGCAAATCTAAAAATTCCATGATGTCTCTTTTTGGACTGAGGATAGTCCTGGCATTCCCAGCAGAAATGCTATCTTAAGGTATGCAAAGTTTCACCAAAAGAAAAATCCTCTGGAGGGAAGGCAGAGGGAATGGATTCCTCTGCATCTGAATCCTCATAGGTAGATAAGGATATGTCCTGGTAATCAGAAGGGTCAGAGTCATCAGACTCCTGGTCTGTAGAATCAGAAGGAAATTCAATTATTTGTTTTTTGGCAGGGGGGGAAGGCTGGCTTCTCCTAATTAGAGTAATAATGCACTTTGGACGTCGGTTTTCTTGGTGCAGTATGAACTCTGGGCCTGTGAAACTCAGTTTTAGATGGAAATGAAGTTGTCGGTTTAATATGAATATCGGTAGGTCCGAATACACCCTCAAAAGCCGATGCCTGCACAGCGACTCCGGAGCTATCCAAGGTAGAGACATCCGCAGGTTCCATAGTCAAAGAAGCATCTCGCGGCATACCGGACTCCGAATGGGTCTCAGCAGAGGCATGCGAATCAGTAGAAATGGGCATCAGGGGCTGCAAAGGCACCTCACAGAGTACCAGCCGACTGGCAACTAGCTTAACGGAAGCGTCGTCGGCAGTTTTTGACCTATGCGGTCTGTCTCTGTGCTTTTTCGGAAGATCAGTTGTCGGATGGCTTACCAAAACCATTTTGAAATACGGAGAACGAGAATGAAAGAATTTAGCTACAAAAGTAGCCCGATGACGAATGGTTCGAGCGTTAAGGCAAAAAAAACGGCAGTGAGGGATGTCGTGGCCTGGGCCTAAACAAGTGATGCAGTAAGAATGAAAATCTCTGTGAGGTATTTGCTTTCCACAGGCAAGACAATTGTTAATTTTTTCTGACCGGTTAACAGCAAGAAAAAAGAATCCCCAACGGGGTACTTGGCTTTAGAAGACTTCAGGTCTGAAACTCAAAAAAAAAAAAGAAAATTTCAGGTAGCGGCCGACCGGCACTTGCGAACTGCTTCTGCTTTGGGCTCCTTCTCGGCAAGAAAGACTGATGTAATGGCATCGGCTGCATGTTTTATACCCCCTGATGATCTGACGTCACGGAAGAGGCGACAGCATCTGACGCAGAAATTCCAAGAGTCTAGTATTTGGGCTGAATGCTACCAGCAGGCAGATAACCCAAGTGTGATGACTGAAGAACATCTGCTTCTGCTACGGGCTCCACAGCAAGAAAGACTGATGTAATGACACTGGCTGCTTTGCTTTATAGCACTGACGTCAGACTACAGGCGACTGCAGCCAACACAAAAAAAATTGATGCTGGTATTCGGGCCGGAAGAGGGCTACCACAGCAGGGATAACCCACAGGTGATGAGTGCAATAGTGAAACATGAAGAACTTCAGATAAGAGCAGCAGGCTCCTTGCATCTCTGACTGTTTATGTACTTGGTTGTCCTGTGGCTCGAATTCTGGATATGCACAGTGGTCCTTGACATAAAGTGGATTTACCAGAATCACTGGTGATCTTTTTCCTTTGACTAACTAATCCTTGTAAAAGGTTAGATATAGCTGCCTAGGGTTAAATGCCTGAAGCTCCAAGATTCAACCAGCAAAGGTGGCAATCACCAAGTTTTAAGGAAACAAAAGTACAGCTGTGTGAGGGTCCTCAGTATAATCACAGATGGTTGCATAGAAGATAATGTGAACACAACTTGTCACTGGCTAGTGAACATATGAAAGGTTAAAAAACAAAATAATGCCAATCATCCCATCACACACTCAAGATGGTATGGACTGGGCTAATACCACAAATACACACAATTTTGGCAGGCGCAGGGTTCTAAAAGTATGCCTTAGTCACCTTCACAAACCCAGTGTGCAAAATTCTCTCTCCCCTGTTCTCTCTCACACACAAAGATATAGGCCTAAGCACATAAGCAAAGCAATATTTTTTTCTCTGACTAGTTTTTTTTTTTTTTTTAATGTCTCCCTTCCCAACCCTTTCAAGCAAAGATAGTATTAAATTACTGTATCTAGCTTCAATACTTACGGACTCCTAGTTCCTGTAGCACAGAGGGATAAAAGCCCTGACGACTACTCAACTGACCTGAGATTGATAAGCAACATGAGCACCTCACAGAGATGGTAAGAAGGACGAGTCTCTCTCTCCTGGAAGGAGTGAGCTGCTGAAGGCAGATCAGTGAGTGGGGCTCAGACACACTGCTGGGTTGGCCATGAGGGATGGCTGCTAAGGGCCTGGTGCAGGCACATCATCCAACACCATGCCATGCGGTACACCTAGCCTAAGTATAATAAAGTCAGCATGGAGTGTGTTAAGGCAAGTTTGTTAAGGAAAAGCAGCAACTGAGCACTGTCCAGCATACATGGTACAATTTCTAACTTGTCTCCATGCCTTCTTCCCAGTCCACCACAGACACCCTTGTGGGGCGTGGGAGCACCTACGATACTAAGGATTTCCCAGTCCCCTTCCCTCCTGTAAGGTGATACTCGGAGGAGGATGGAGCCATGGAACAGAGAAGAGTACCTGATCAAAGGACTCTTATTAATCTAAAAGCCTGAACAGCTGCACTGTAAAATCTACACTAGTTCAAAAGGCATCATGTAACTTCTCTGGACTAGTGTCCCCACAAAAACACATGTACGTGCGTGCACACACACTGGCCTAATACCAACGATAAATTAAATGGCAAACACAAATCATACTCATCTCCAGGAAGGAAAACTGTGGAAGAACTTTCCACAGCAATGATCCTTGCATCTCAATAGCCATGGTTCTGCATCAGTCATTATTTTGAACAAATATGGTAATGGTGAGTACCCTCACATAACTAAAGTTATTCATCATAAGGAACACTTCTGCAAAACATTCACAGAATGAATGCCAGCATTACCAAGCTTGACTGGCAACTGACCCCAAACAAAGGCAGATGATCAAGTTGGACTGATAACATCAGTGGTGACTGCTAGTGGATGGTTTGAACAGGAATTGCACAATTTGTTAAAAAGTTAAAGGTGTGACACATTGCACATTCCCTATGAGTACATAAGTAATCTGAGATATTTTTCTTGACTACAAGGAAAAGCTAATGAACATTATCAAACAGCTTAAGACAGCAGACAATTAGTAATTTAGTCTGAGACGTTCAAAGGGTTAAGATGACTCAATGACTCTAAATGAAAGCAGGATGAATATGTGCATACTGAGTATGTGCTCTGGACAAGAGCATCGCGTACAGACTTTCCAAAGATGGCAGAACCGCCGTATGGGGCGTTAGTAAAAGACTCCTTAAAGGGCTCCGAGAATGCACAGAACTGGAGCCAGGCATGATGCCTGATGGCAATGCCCATCCCAGCAGCTCTAGCAGCACCCTCAATAGCATGAGAGAGAAGCTGCATAGAGGTGTTAGCAATCGACGTGAGGGTGGCCACATGAGAGAAGAAAACCTTCTTGTCCTCCGCTGACATGGACCCTGGGGTAGACCCAACAATCTCCTTGACTAGGTCTCACTGGAGTCTAATTGTGTGTGCCATATAGTTCAGCGCATATACTGAAAACATGGCTGAAGCGTACACCTGCTTCCCAAAGCAGTCCATCGTCCTGGACTCTCGGTCTGGCGGATCAACTGTGGAGCTCTCCTGAGCGAGCTCCTTCTTAGGGGCCACTGCCACTACCATGGCATCGACGGGGGATCCCTTCATCCAACAGGTCCCATCTGAGGGAGCACTCAATATCTTGTCAGAATATTTGGGGATTAGCTCCACAGTGTCAGGCTTTCATGCCTGAGATGTAATTAAATCCACTAGTTGATCCACGGGAGGGGACATCCAGGATGTAGAAGGTCCTGCGCTAAATGCCTAAAGGAACACTGACTGGCCCGGGTTGGGTTTCTGGGCAGACCACCCCCTTCGCTGCTGAAGGGGAACCTTCCCCTTCCTCCAAATCAGTGTCCTCCATGAGGGACTCCGGTGGGGAGTCAATGTGCCTCCTTCTACACATGTTTTCGAGGCATCTCCTCAGGGGGAGTTCTCTGGGGAGGACTTAAAAACATCTGGCTGCTCCCTGGGGCAAAGAGATGGCAGGCTGTCCCTGAGGTAGCAGGATGACGGAATCCATACCACAATCAGAAGGAGCCAGGGCGGACTCCTAACACAAGATAGTCAAGGGTCTCGATGGGATCTATAGAACCCTCTACACCAAGTCAAAGGCAGGAGGAGAATGAACTGTCTGAGAAGGGGCTACATACAGGTCTGCAACCCTCTACATCAACAGGGGAGCCAGAGCCGAACCTCTAGGTGCTGAGACTCTGATTGGAAGGCTTTGCTCTGAAAAACTCAAGAGCCAAAACCATCCCACAGATCCGGCGCCAAGAGGTGGGCAGATCCAAACCCGTCGGATCCAATCTGCCGAAGGTAACGGCCGGTGTCAAGGTACCATGGGAGCTGACCCCTGACATAGTGTGTCCTTGGATCCGAAAAACTACAAAACTGGGGGTTGGATCAGAGGAGCAGTAATCAGAATGAAGCTGGACTGCATGCCCCCCACTCTAGCGGGAGAGGGGGCAGGCAAAATCACCATTTGTACCTGGGTGCGGATTAATCTCCGCATCATCCTGTTCACATTGGCTTCGGAAAGAGTACAGGTGGATCTGGATGAGGAGGCCACTGACACCAGTCTACAGGAGCAGTGGGGTGATGCCGAGGCCAGGGAATGGCTCCAAAGCACCTCCGGCTCCAGGGAGAAGCGAAGGGAATGTAGCCGGGGAGAGACTGTTCTCAGAACTGAGCTAATTTTGGCTGGGGGACCTGCAGAGGACAAGTGGTCGGGGGGGCCACTTCCTAAGCTTGTCCCTATGCTTATGTTTGTCTCTGTCCCAGTCCTCTTAGCGGGAGATTGAGTTCCAGAGGCCAGGGCGGAGATGGAAAAAGTGGGGGTAGCAGTAAAACTAGAGGCCTGGTCCCCAGTGGTAGGAGGGGGGAGGAGGTCTTTCAGAATCAGTTTGTTCCTCCTGTCTATCAATGCATGGGGATTGAACCCCACGCAGATCGAGCAGGAGGACTCAAGATGGGTGACCCCTATACATTCAATGCACAGTGTGTGGCCATCAGCTGGGGAAAGCTTGTGGCCACACTCCGTGCTCTTACGAGATCCCGGTTTGGGAGTCTCCGATATACCTAAAAAGGAGAGGCGCACACACACTCTCCTAACGATAGAAAGGAAGTTATTTATTTATTTTTTTTATTGATGTGAATGCGGAGGGGAGGTGATAGAAAAGGTAGAAGGAAGAGACTTGAGGCCCACAAAAAATACAAACTTATTCAAAAAGTATATCAGGGCAGCGGATCACGATGCTCATTCGAACGTGACAAAAGAGATCTGGGGGAGGAGAGAGACAGACATTATGTGTATGGGAGGATCTTGGAGCTCAGATCAGATACTGGAAATGCGGCTGAGTCGGATCTGGTCAGATCAGAGTACCTACAAGTTGAAGGACACATGAAGACAACAACTTCAGATCATATTTTTTTGCAGGGTGGTAAGGACCCCCCCCCCCCTGCTAACTACATATACCAACTCAGAGAGCTATCACTACAGGGAAATGCCCAATCCCTGCTGTGCCATGATCTCAGATAACCAGCTACAGCCCTGTTTCAATGTTCTGCTGCTTCAATGATTTGGTTTCAGCATGTGATGCACTGATGTTGTACCCAGTCAACAATTTAAAGTAGACCCTATATACAAACACACACATTTTACAATGAGGACTACAGGGTTTGTGTCATCTGGTCGCTTTAACGGCACTTTTGTATCATAATAAATGCAAGCCATACATAAAATAGTTTCACTTATGTGTACCACATATACTGACAGCTATTTGGTCGACACTGCTACAAATGGCATTAGATCAATCAAGACGAGAGTTGTGATATGTAACTTTTCCAAACACTTACGGCTTAGTGAAGTTGTTTCCTTAATAAAATGCTCACTAAAGATGAACTACATGCAATTTCAAATGTGTTCTAATACATGGCTGGCATGATAGCTAGTAGCATTCTACATCAGGTATCAAATCCACAACTAGCAAATGACCAGTACTTGAACACAGGACAAGATTATGCTAAAAGCGAAAATAGCACGTAAGCTTGCAGTATTACTGCAATTCTGTGATTTCCCTGAGCTAAGTTTATAACACACCAAGCATTACACTTCTCATACAGAATGCAGCACCGCAGACATGCACTTCCTGTTCATTCTTTGCAGAGCAGATGCTTCCAGAACAGCTGAATACAAGGAACTAAAAATGTGCAGATATTCACCCTTGCTCTTCTCTGCAGGATCTGCTCAAAAACTCCACAACAGTACCCAATGAGCACAAACACATACTTGTGCGCACGCATGCACGCATGTACACACACACACTTACTCACTCTGACTGAGCATCGACTATGAACATCTGAAAAGGTAGACTGTCATACATAGTACCATTCAGCAGGGAGGACCAACCCTACAACCCTTTTGTTCCTTCCAGGAAGCTCAACTGGTCCATTAATTTCCCAGCAGTGAGAGTTATGAGATAGGGCAGAGGTCAGTAACAGCAGCTTACTGTTGGAACTCTTTCACTTCAGTGACTCCCCTTGAACTCTACAATACTATCTGTCTTCAGGAAGGTGTGCATGCCTCCATCTACATGCTGTCTTCCAAGATTGCTATATACACTAAATTGTTTGTCGGTAGGTGCTCTGTAGGCTCATGTTCCACAGGTGTAACACTCAGTGTTCCCTACTATGTGTCACGCAAGTGGTTTGCCAGAGCTGCCTTCCTTTTCCCAGGAAGGGAGATCTAGGGATGGCCATTAACTCACATCCTCCCCTCCCCCATCCCAGGTTCACTGGTAGTTCATAGGCATAAGGTCCACAAGACTACTGAGCAGCAGAGCCCAATTCACCAGCTATGCAAATGAAAGCTGAAGGAATCAAACTGAACATAGGTCATCTAGGTCACAGTCACAGCAGCATCATCCCTTTGTGCCAGGCAGGTAAAGTACAGTTGTGTACACTTACCATAAATGTAGATGTTCGAGTGTATTCACTGTTGCAATCATCACATTTCGGTTATGTGCTTGCAGTAGCCCTCATTTGACCTGATTATCAAAGTCTTGGGTCCTGCGTCAGTTGCTGTCTCATCTTCCGTGACGTCAGGTAGTCAGGGGTATAAAGCATGCAGCCAACGCCATTACATCAGTTTTTCTTGCCCCAGAAGTCAGGTGCCCCCATAATGGGAAGAAATTATATACAATGTTACACCTCCAACAAAAAAGCAAATACACCAAAAAGCTTTTAAGTATAGTAAAGGAGAATAGAGGTATAGCCAAAAGAAGTCGGGGGCTGGAGGGAGGATAACCAGAACTGCAACAGTGAATACACTCGAACATCTACATTTATGATAAGTGTACACAACTGTACTATGTTTTTCGTGTTTCACTGTTGCAGTCATCACATTTGGGTAGATTCCCAAAGCTAAGGATGGGAGGAGGAATTTAGATAGCATTAGGACCAGCTATAAGGCCCTGCAAGACTGCAGTGGCAAAGCCAGCTCTGGATTTAGAGAAACTTGACAAATGGTAATGCTTGGTGAAAGTATGTACAGAATTCCAGGTGACAGCTTCTAGGATGTCTCTGGTAGGGACACCTCTGAGAAAGGCTGTAGAGGTAGATGCAGCCCTGGTTGAATGGGGTCTAATCCCCTGTGGGATAGGTTTTCCACGGTACTTATAGCAGAAATGAATGCAATGGCCTATCCATTTAGAAATGGTTTGCTTTGAAATAGCCTTCCCCTCTGCCCCTGCAGCAAATGCCACCAGCAGTTGTTCAGATTTCCTTTCAGGTTTAGTTCTGCCCAAGTCAAATTTAAGTTGTCTGTGCACATCTAAGGAGTGCAGCATCCATTCCCCTTTGTTCTGTGGATTAGAAAAGAAGGTTGGCAAATGAATGGACTGATTAAGAGCCACACTGGATACCACCTTAGGCATGAAAGAGGGACTGGTCCTGAGGGACACCCTGTCCGCATGAAAGATGATGAAAGGCTCCACTGCCATAAGGGCCTGTAATTCAGATACCCTTCTTGCTGAAGTGATTTCTAAAAAGAAACCTGTTTTCCAAGAAAGGAATTTTAACTGCGCGAGTTTTTCCAATACAAAATTAAGGTAACAGGCTGGAGCTGGGGCTCTCCTGGGTGATCTTGAGTTTTTGGCCCCTCTGAGGAACAGCTTGAGCAGTGGGTGGGGTTCTCTGTTGTAATGAGCTGAAATGGCTGAGAAGTGAATTTTGATGGAAAAGGAAAGGCCCTTGTGAAGCATCTCAGTTAAGTATTGAAGAATCTGAGATAAATTGGGCGCTACTGTGACCATCCCTTGAGTTAGGTTCCAGGCACAGAACCTTTTCCATTTTTCAGCATAAGATTTTCTAGTACTAGGCCTCCTTGCCTCCAAAATAACATCCAACACTTGTTTACTGAGGGATGGTAACGGAGAGATTGGGTAATTAGCCAGGCTGCCAGACTCAGGGTTTGAAGCTGGGGGTGTAGAATCTGGCTCTCCTGCTGAGACAGCAAGGTAGGGGTCTGAGGTAGGTGCCATGGGGCCAGCTGTGACACTGCGCAAGAGGGGGTACCAGTGTTGGCGTTGCCAGTCTGGTGCAATCAGTATCATCCTTGGTTTGTCATGTTTGATCTTTAGTATTACTTTGGAAAGGAGAGGCAGAGGAGGAAAGGCATAAACTGATAGATTTTTCAGGCTGAAGGACAGATCATCCATTTTCCAAGCTTGTTTGTGAGGAGTCCTTGTGCAGAATTTGTCCAATTGGTAGTTCTGGGGGGAGAGAAACAGGTCTATATCTGGGATCCCCATTTGTTGATCAACATGTTGAAAATCTTTGGTTCCAGTTTCGACTTGTGTGGGTCCATGAGATTTCTGTTTAGTTTGTCTGCCAGTGCATTTAATTTTCCTGGCAGGAATTGAGCCTGTAGATGCACTTGGTAGCTCAAGGCTGTGTTCCAGAGAGCCATTGCTAGTCTGCAGAGAGGGTAAGAATGGGAACCCCCTGCTTGTTTATGTACCACATAACAGTGGTGTTGTCCGTCTTTACCATTAATTGTCCTGGAAGAATGTGGTCCTTGAAGGCTGTCAGAACATTCTCTACAGCTAACATTTCTTTTTGATTGATATGTAGGTGCATTTGACTTGGGTTCCATTTGCCCTGAATGCACTTCCATGCCAGGTGAGCCCCCCTTGCATAGTCTGATGCGTCTGTTAGGGTTTGGGTGGCAGGGGTAGAGTGAATGGTAGTCCCTTGTTTTGGTGGCAGGCCTCTGCCCACCAAAGGAATTCTAACCGTAGGCAATGTATGACAGGAATCATTGCTTCTAGATCCTGAGAATGTTGACGTCATAGGCTATTTTAGATACCACTGTAGTCTCCTCATATGCAGTCTTGCATATGGAATTAGTAAATGCACGAGGCCATGAACCCCAAGGCTTGCAGTATTTGCCTTGCAGATAGCAGGGTTTTAGTGGCCACTAATTTGAAGTAAGTTGTCAAATGAATTTGTTTCTCTGGCGTGAGGAAAGCCATCTGGGAAGTTGTGTTCAAGCTTGCTCCCAGGAATATAATTTGTTGACAGGGTACCAGATGTGATTTATTTTCATTTATGGTGTACCCCAGACAAGTTAACACCTTTTGTACAAATGCCAGATGATTCAAAACTATGTCCTGGCTTTCTGCCTGAATTAGACAATCGTCCAGGTATGGGTATATCTGAATATTTCTTTGCCTGCAAAATGCAATGACTGGAGCTAGGCACTTTGTGAATACCCTGGGCACAGTAGATAAGCCAAAGGGCAGTGCAGAGAACTGAGAGTGCATGCAGCCTGCTTTGAAGCGTAGGTATTTTCTGCAAGATTCCCTGATTGGGATGTGCAGGTAGGCTTCCTTTAAATCCAGTGTTGCCAACCAGGCATCTTTGCCTATCATGGGAAGCAACTGCTGAAGAGTTAGCATCTTGAATTTTGGAATCACCAAAAAGGTGTTTAGGATAGACAGATCCAGGATAGGACACCGTGAGTTGTCTTTTCTGGGTACCAGGAAACGTCTTGAGTAGAAAAGTACAGTTTTGTACCTACCATAAATGTAGATGTTCGAGGATTCCCTTGCTGCAGTCCTGACTATTGGGTATAGTCCGCGTCCCAGTCGGCCCGAATACCAGAGTATAAGGCTGGCGTCGGTCATGGCGCCATAGACTGGCGCCAGTACGTCAGGGTACTAATCCGCATGACCGACGTCATTTCCTCAGTCTTTTCTTGCCCCAGATGTCAGAAGACCCAAAAAGACAAGTCCCAAAAACAACCTGCACCAAAAAACATGTACAAAATATACAGTAATATATATATAAAAAATATAAGCATGTAAACTCACCTACACAACCACCCTGAAACACAGAGGGGAAGGAGGGAGGGTAAATTGGACTGCAGCAAGGGAATCCTCGAACATCTACATTTATGGTAGGTACAAAACTGTACTATGTTCTTCGTCTTCCCTTGCTGCAGTCCTGACTATTGGGTAGAATCCCAAAGCAGAGGTAAGGGAGGCTGGCAAATTATAAAGTAGCAGGAGCTGACAACATGCCTTGTAAAACAGCTGTGGCAAAACCAGCTCTAGTCTTAGAGTATATAGGCAGGTGATAATGCCTAGAGAAAGTATGCACTGAACTCCAAGTAGCTGCTTCCAGAATATCCTTAGTTGCCACCCCTTAGAAATGCTGTTGAAGTGGCAGTAGCCCTAGTGGAATGAGGCCTAATCCCAGCTGGAATCTCCTTGCCATGATGGGAATAACAAAATGCAATGCAAAAGCCAATCCACCTAGAAATAGTTTGTTTTGACACAGGCTTGCCCTGTGAACTCAAAGCAAAAGAAACAAGTAACTGCTGAGACTGCCTAAAAGTCTTAGTCCTGCTCAAATAATAACGCAATTGCCTGTGTACATCTAAAGTGTGCAAAATCTTTTCCCCTTTATTTTGAGGATCTGCAAAAAGTAGGCAAATGAATAGTTTGGTTTAAAGCCACACTAGAAACCACCTAGGCATAAAGGAAGGATTAGTACAGTAATGATACCCTGTCCTTATGGAAAATCAAAAGGGCTCTACTGCCATAAGGGCCTGCAACTCAGACACCCTTCTTGCAGAAGTAATAGCCAACAGAAAAGCAGTCTTCCATGACAAATATTTCAATTCAGCAGTAGCTGCAGGCTCAAAAGGTTGTAGAGTAAGTTTTTCCAACACAAAATTGAGATCCCAAGCAGGAGTAGGAGCTCTACGTGGGGGTCTTATATTCTTGCCCCTCTAAGAAACTGCTTGAACAAAGGATGCGAAAACAAAGGTGGGTCACAATCATAGTGAGCTGAAATTGCTGCAGCATGAATCTTTATGGAAGAGAAGGACAAACCTTTGTCCAATAATTCAGTAAGATATTGAAGAGCCACACTCAAATTAGGCTCTGAAATCTCCAAAGTCTTTGCTGTACTCCAAAATAAAAATCTCTTCCATTTTTCTGTACACTCTCCTAGTACTAGGCCTTCTAGCTTCCATAATCACATTTAAAACTTGTTGAGGAAGCTGAGACCTACCGTTTCAACACAGAATATGCCAAGCTGTGAGATGAAGAGATTGAAGCTTGACATTGAGCAGATGACCGTCCTTCTGAGATAACAGATGAGGAATCAGAGGTAAAGGCCATGGAGGCTTCTTTACAAGACTCCTTAGAAGTGGGTACCAGTGTTGCCGAGGCCAATCTGGAGCTATCAAAATCATCCTTGGCCTGTCTTGTCTGACCTTTAGTAATACCTTTGGAAGAAGAGGTAGAGGTGGAAAGGCATAGACATGAAGGTTTTTCCAACTGAAAGACAGAGCATCCACTTTCCAAGCTGTGTGATGAAACCCCTTTGTGCAATACTTTGGCAGCTGGTGGTTTAGTGGAGAAGCGAACAGATCTATGTCTGGAGTTCCCATGACACTGTCAATTTCTGAAATACATGAAGATCCAGTTTCCACTCGTGGGGATCCATGATTTGTCTGCTTAATACATCTGCTAGGGAGTTCTGTGCTCCTGGCAGAAACCTTGCCCTGAAGAGTCAGTTGCAGGCTTAGCATGATCTCCCATAAAATCATTGCTTGCCTGCATAGAGGATAAGAATGTGTTCCCCTTGCTTGTTGATGTACCACATGACAGTTGTGTTGTCTGTCAGAATCAACACCTGCCCTGGAAGAAGTAACTCCTTGAACGCCATCAATGCAAACTGGACTGCTAACATCTCCTTCATGTTGATATGTAGATGCTGTAGTCTGGCAGGCCACTTGTCTTGTATCCACTTTCCATTTAGATGAGCTCCCAAGCAGTGTCCGAGGCATCTGTCGTTAAAATCTGACTCCGCCTCTGGCGGGTCACAGAGAGTCCCTTGTTTAGGTGACATTCCTGAGCCCACCACAAGAATTCCTTTTGAAGGCAAGGTATTATTTGAATGACAGTGTCCAAATCTTGGCAGTGCTGTGTCCATACATTTTTGAGATACCATTGCAGCTTCCTCATATGCAGTTTGGCATTGGGAAGCACCAGAATACAAGATGCCATGAACCCTAATGCTTGAAGGACTGTCCTTGCAGTCAGCACGGACTGATGAGATAGTTGATGGAAGTAAAGTGACAGACTCTTTTGTTTGTCCGGGGTTAAAAGGCCATCTGGGCTGCTGTATTCAGTCTCACACCCAGAAAGCACATGTCTTGAGAGGGTACTAGACTGGACTTATTTCGTTCACAGAATACCCTAGGCATCTTAGCACTGCTATGACATATTCCAGATGCTGTAGAAGGTGTTCCTTTTCTTGAGCCAGAATCAGGCAGTCGCCCAACTAAGGATAGATTTGAATGCCTTGAAGCCTGAAGTAAGCTATCACTGGAGCCAGAACCTTTGTGAATACTCTGGGCGCAGTAGATAAGCCAAAGGGCAATGCAGAGAACTGATAATGAAAATCTCCAGTTGAAACCGCAGATACTTTCTGCAACTTAGCCTTATAGGCACATGAAGGTAAGCTTCCTTGAGATCCAAAGTTACCATCCAGTGATCCTTGCCTAGCAGAGGTAAACAAGTTTTTCTTAACCGGGGGGTTCCAAAAACCCCCATTTTTTTTTTTTTTTTTTTTTTTCCCCCCCCCCCCCCCCCCCCCTTTAAACTTTGGGAAAAAAAGTCCAAAAAATAAAAGGTTTTTTTTGGGTTTTTGGGGAGGATAAAAAATTTTTAAAAATCCCCCCCAAAATTGGGGGGCTTTTTCCACCGTTGGTTCCCCCCTTCCCCCTTTGGGGTACCCCCCAAAGGAAAAAACCCCCGGCGAAAAAATTTTTTTAAAATGGTTCACTGGTAGTTCATAGGCATAAGGTCCACAAGACTACTGAGCAGCAGAGCCCAATTCACCAGCTATGCAAATGAAAGCTGAAGGAATCAAACTGAACATAGGTCATCTAGGTCACAGTCACAGCAGCATCATCCCTTTGTGCCAGGCAGGTAAAGTACAGTTGTGTACACTTACCATAAATGTAGATGTTCGAGTGTATTCACTGTTGCAATCATCACATTTCGGTTATGTGCTTGCAGTAGCCCTCATTTGACCTGATTATCAAAGTCTTGGGTCCCAAGGCCAGTTGCTGTCTCATCTTCCGTGACGCCAGGTAGTCAGGGGTATAAAGCATGCAGCCAACGCCATTACATCAGTTTTCTTGCCCCAGAAGTCAGGTGCCCCCATAATGGGAAGAAATTATATACAATGTTACACCTCCAACAAAAAAGCAAATACACCAAAAAGCTTTTAAGTATAGTAAAGGAGAATAGTGGTATAGCCAAAAAGAAGTCGGGGCTGGAGGAGGATAATTAGAACTGCAACAGTGAATACACTCAACATCTACATTTATGATAAGTGTACACAACTGTACTATGTTTTTCGTGTTTCACTGTTGCAGTCATCACATTTGGGTAGATTCCCAAAGCTAAGGATGGGAGGAGGAATTTAGATAGCATTAGGACCAGCTATAAGGCCCTGCAAGACTGCAGTGGCAAAGCCAGCTCTGGATTTAGAGAAACTTGACAAATGGTAATGCTTGGTGAAAGTATGTACAGAATTCCAGGTGACAGCTTCTAGGATGTCTCTGGTAGGGACACCTCTGAGAAAGGCTGTAGAGGTAGATGCAGCCCTGGTTGAATGGGGTCTAATCCCCTGTGGGATAGGTTTTCCACGGTACTTATAGCAGAAATGAATGCAATGGCCTATCCATTTAGAAATGGTTTGCTTTGAAATAGCCTTCCCCTCTGCCCCTGCAGCAAATGCCACCAGCAGTTGTTCAGATTTCCTTTCAGGTTTAGTTCTGCCCAAGTCAAATTTAAGTTGTCTGTGCACATCTAAGGAGTGCAGCATCCATTCCCTTTGTTCTGTGGATTAGAAAGAAGGTTGGCAAATGAATGGACTGATTAAGAGCCACACTGGATACCACCTTAGGCATGAAAGAGGACTGGTCCTGAGGGACACCCTGTCCGCATGAAAGATGATGAAAGGCTCCACTGCCATAAGGGCCTGTAATTCAGATACCCTTCTTGCTGAAGTGATTTCTAAAAAGAAACCTGTTTTCCAAGAAAGGAATTTTAACTGCGCGAGTTTTTCCAATACAAAATTAAGGTAACAGGCTGGAGCTGGGGCTCTCCTGGGTGATCTTGAGTTTTTGGCCCCTCTGAGGAACAGCTTGAGCAGTGGGTGGGGTTCTCTGTTGTAATGAGCTGAAATGGCTGAGAAGTGAATTTTGATGGAAAAGGAAAGGCCCTTGTGAAGCATCTCAGTTAAGTATTGAAGAATCTGAGATAAATTGGGCGCTAGTGTGACCATCCCTTGACTTAGGTTCCAGGCACAGAACCTTTTCCATTTTTCAGCATAAGATTTTCTAGTACTAGGCCTCCTTGCCTCCAAAATAACATCCAACACTTGTTTACTGAGGGATGGTAACGGAGAGATTGGGTAATTAGCCAGGCTGCCAGACTCAGGGTTTGAAGCTGGGGGTGTAGAATCTGGCTCTCCTGCTGAGACAGCAAGGTAGGGGTCTGAGGTAGGTGCCATGGGGCCAGCTGTGACACTGCGCAAGAGGGGGTACCAGTGTTGGCGTTGCCAGTCTGGTGCAATCAGTATCATCCTTGGTTTATCATGTTTGATCTTTAGTATTACTTTGGAAAGGAGAGGCAGAGGAGGAAAGGCATAAACTGATAGATTTTTCAGGCTGAAGGACAGATCATCCATTTTCCAAGCTTGTTTGTGAGGAGTCCTTGTGCAGAATTTGTCCAATTGGTAGTTCTGGGGGGAGAGAAACAGGTCTATATCTGGGATCCCCATTTGTTGATCAACATGTTGAAAATCTTTGGTTCCAGTTTTGACTTGTGTGGGTCCATGAGATTTCTGTTTAGTTTGTCTGCCAGTGCATTTAATTTTCCTGGCAGGAATTGAGCCTGTAGATGCACTTGGTAGCTCAAGGCTGTGTTCCACAGAGCCATTGCTAGTCTGCAGAGAGGGTAAGAATGGGAACCCCCTGCTTGTTTATGTACCACATAACAGTGGTGTTGTCCGTCTTTACCATTAATTGTCCTGGAAGAATGTGGTCCTTGAAGGCTGTCAGAACATTCTCTACAGCTAACATTTCTTTTTGATTGATATGTAGGTGCATTTGACTTGGGTTCCATTTGCCCTGAATGCACTTCCCTGCCAGGTGAGCCCCCCATGCATAGTCTGATGCGTCTGTTAGGGTTTGGGTGGCAGGGGTAGAGTGAATGGTAGTCCCTTGTTTTGGTGGCAGGCCTCTGCCCACCAAAGGAATTCTAACCGTAGGCAATGTATGACAGGAATCATTGCTTCTAGATCCTGAGAATGTTGACGCCATAGGCTTTTTAGATACCACTGTAGTCTCCTCATATGCAGTCTTGCATATGGAATTAGTAAATGCACGAGGCCATGAACCCCAAGGCTTGCAGTATTTGCCTTGCAGATAGCAGGGTTTTAGTGGCCACTAATTTGAAGTAAGTTGTCAAATGAATTTGTTTCTCTGGCGTGAGGAAAGCCATCTGGGAAGTTGTGTTCAAGCTTGCTCCCAGGAATATAATTTGTTGACAGGGTACCAGATGTGATTTATTTTCATTTATGGTGTACCCCAGACAAGTTAACACCTTTTGTACAAATGCCAGATGATTCAAAACTATGTCCTGGCTTTCTGCCTGAATTAGACAATCGTCCAGGTATGGGTATATCTGAATATTTCTTTGCCTGCAAAATGCAATGACTGGAGCTAGGCACTTTGTGAATACCCTGGGCACAGTAGATAAGCCAAAGGGCAGTGCAGAGAACTGAGAGTGCATGCAGCCTGCTTTGAAGCGTAGGTATTTTCTGCAAGAGTCCCTGATTGGGATGTGCAGGTAGGCTTCCTTTAAATCCAGTGTTGCCAACCAGGCATCTTTGCCTATCATGGGAAGCAACTGCTGAAGAGTTAGCATCTTGAATTTTGGAATCACCAAAAAGGTGTTTAGGATAGACAGATCCAGGATAGGACACCGTGAGTTGTCTTTTCTGGGTACCAGGAAACGTCTTGAGTAGAAACCTTGTCTCTTTTCCTTATCTGGTACAGTCTGAATAGCCTTTAATCTTAAGAGAGAGAGTACTTGCTTTTGAGCCTCTGCCCACTGATTTGGGGGTAGATCTGGCCAACTGTTTGGGGTTGGTAATGTGTGGAAGTGAAATCTGTATCCTTGGGAAACTATGTTTAAAACCCATTTGTCCTGTGTAACGAGTTCCCAGTTTTTTGCTTGCAGAGCAATCTTTCCCCCTAAAGGAGCAGTCAGTTGAGAAGTGCTTGGAAGTTTTAAAGTTAAAGTCATTGAGACAGCTTACCATAGGGGGGAGTCTTACTACTCCCTGATTTGGAAGTGGGAGCCCCCCCCACTGCTTAGTCCTGTGCGTACCCTGGGAATGAAGCCTGGATGTTCATCTGGTTCTGGGTTTCAACTGAGAAGGCCTGGAAGTGGCAGAAAAGGACCAATTTTTTGAGGGCCAATGCCTACTAAATCTAGGAGGCTGCACTTGTAAGAAATCTTTAACAGTTTGCACAGATTTACCTTTTTCCTCCATTTTTAAGAACTTCTGCTTTGTCGCCAAACAGGCAGTACTGATTTAAGGGAGCATCCAGCAATTTAGTTTTAACATGATCTGGCAAAGATTGCTCCTTAAGCCAAGCATGCCTTCTAAGTACAGACCTGGTGACAGCAGCCCTGCAAGATGCCTCAAGTGAATCAAAACCACATTGCAAAGTATGTTTCATGTTACCTGTTCAGCAAAATGCATTAAATCCTGTAAATCCTTACTTTCAGCACAATCAGGAATCAACATCATTTTCTGTTTAAACAATTCAATAATATGCTGCTGATACTTTAACATATGAAACTGGCAATTTAAGGCCCTGATGGCCAAGGTTGCAGAAGTGCATACCTTCTTACCCCATCTACCCAGGGCCCTGATTTTTGGCAGTAGTAGCCTTAATGCCCTTGGGTCCCTGTGAAATGGTCTCAGGATCCGCAGTAGGATTTTTAAAAAGGAACTTGTGAGAACCAGGAACCCTGTAATATCTATCAGGTTTTCTGGGAGCAGGAGGTAGAGAGTCAGGGGCCAAGCTAGATTCCAAAAAGGCATTGTCAACAATGTCCAGCGCAGGAGGGATAGCTAAAGGCCTGTGTTGGGGCAGGAGTAAGAAATCTCTAAGCCTCTTTTTAGAATCAGAGTAATCCTGGCTTTCCCAATGAAAATGCTCCCTAAGAGTATGCAAGGTTTCACCAAAAGAAAAATCCCCTGGGGGAGAAGCAGAGGGAATAGTCTCCTCTGCATCGGAATCCTCATAGATAGATAAGGGTAAATCCTGGTCATCAGAGGAAACAGAAATTTCAGAATCCTGGTCAGAAGTATCATAAACAAATTCAGTCCTAGGTCTCTCAGAGGGGGAAGGCTGGCTTCCCCTGATTAAAGTAGTAAGGTCTCCAGCCACTCTTATCATTTGTTTTTAGGCATAGAGGCCTGACCATGTGGTCTGGGTGTCAGTTTCCTAAGCATGGTTCATGTTTTAGGCCTAGAAGAAGAAGAAGAAGATGGCGTTGGTTTAATATGCAAGTCAGTAGGCCTGAATACACCCTCAGAAGCCAGTGCCTGCACAGCAGCTCTGGATCCATCCAAGGTAGAGACATCCGTAGGTTCCACAGTTGAAGCATCCTGCGGCATACCAGACTCTGAATGGGTCTCAGTAGAGGCCTGCGAATCTGAACTAGCAGCTATCAGGGTCTGCAAAAGCGCCTCACTGAGTACTGGCGACTAGCTTAGGAGAAGCATCGTCTGCAGCTTTGGACCATGGCGGCCTGTCTCTGTCTTTATCTTTGCGTTTTTTCGGAATGTCAGTAGTCGGGTGGCTTACCGAAGACATATCTGGATATTTATAAGCAAAAATGTACAGACGACGAATAGTTTGTGGTTTAAATAAGGCACAAAACCGACAGCGAGGTACGTGGTGGTCAGGGCCTAGGCAAGGAATACAGTACGAATGAAAATCTTTATGAGGTATTTCTTTTCCACAAGAAATACAATTATTGACTTTTACTGACATTGGTTTAGAGCAAGAAAAAGTTTCCCCAACAGGGTACTTAGCTTTTAGTTGAAGACTTCGGTTCTGAAACTCGAAAACGAAAATTTCAGGAGTTGGCCAACCAGCACTTGCGAACTGCTTCTGCTTCGAGCACCGCACGGCAAGAAAGACTGATGTAATGGCGTCGGCTGCATGCTTTATACCCCTGACTACTTGACGTCACGGAAGATGAGACAGCAACCGACACAGGACCCAAGACTTTGATAATCAGGCCGACTGAGGGCTACTGCAAGCAGATAACCCAAATGTGATGACTGCAACAGTGAAACACGAAGAACATTGTACACACAGTTACTACTACTACTACTACTACTGACTACAGGGACATAATTTAACAGTTCTTTAGCAAAAAGCAATACCCTTCTTAATTCTGCAGTGTTGCAGGAATAAACCATAAGCATCGTGACAATGAGCAGAAGCACAGTGTCAAGTATAAGTGAGCCTCTAACCTGAAAATGTGCTACTCTGCTAGAAAAATCAAAAGCCACCATCCAAGCATCTGAAGTGACTTTTTACAAAAGTAACACTACCAGATTTGCCAGTACGTGAAGGTCCATTGCTGACAAGGAAAAACAAACACTCTGGACAAAGCCCAACAGACTGCACAGAAGAATGTTGTTGCAAGTACTAACACTTACCAAATGCAAGGTACTGTTTTCACAATATACAGTGCAGACTGCTGTACAGCTGAAAAACATTTTAAGAATGGTTTTCAATAAAACTTTACTAACAAGAAATGTAAGCAATTCAACCCTGATCCCAACAACTGAGCAATGTATAATCCATTAATTAAGCTCTTCTGGAAGAAACAGATTTTATGTACAAGTTAAAATTCGATACTACAATAATAAGCTAACAAATAAGGATTATAGTGAAAAGAAACAGTAAAATCATCCACTGTTATTAGCTTCCTATGAAAACCTGCTGTATTCTCAAAACTTTGATGCTCTTAAGTATTTTGTTTACAGAAAGTACTAGTAAAACAATTAATTCTCAAAACTAGTTCAAAAACTAGCAAGGAAATAATGGATGCAAAAAATGAAAAATCCATGTATCTGCCAGAAATGAACTCAAATATCTACCGTTGCCTGCAATATGTTTGACTTGAGTTCAACTGTAGCACGAAGAGCTGGAGGACAAGCAGAGGACAGGACCTCTTTCCTTGGAGGAGATGGTAGATTCTAGTAGCTAGAGAAACCTTCACTCATGATTGGTCAGTGTCTCAACCAAAGCAACTGCAGACAAAATCTAAACTTGAGGGATGGTGAACACCATTATGGGGTGTACTGCAGCATTTCCTGTAATACATAAAAGTGCAGCTTGGCTATGTGGGGGTGTTAAAACAAACATTAAAAATATTTTCTGGTGTACGTGGCTGCCTGGATCATTTGTTTATTTAA
Source organism: Protopterus annectens (assembly GCF_019279795.1). Taxonomy (NCBI): domain Eukaryota; kingdom Metazoa; phylum Chordata; order Ceratodontiformes; family Protopteridae; genus Protopterus; species Protopterus annectens. Next base: position 1,300,292,059 of record NC_056737.1, on the reverse strand, counting down.
CATTTGTTTACCGGGAAAGTCTGACTTGGAACTAAGCCAATTTTCAGAGGCCTGGGAAGAATTGCTCTAGACACATATCTTTGAAACGTGGGAGGAAACCTACACAAAGGCAGGTAGGACATGCAAACTCCACAGAGAAGGCACCCCAGCCGAGAATTGAACCGGAGAAACTCTTGCTGTAAGGCAACAACGCTACCGCTGCACCACTGCACCGCCCTGGCCGTCATATACTTATCAATAACAAAAAGTACAGTTGTGTACACTTACCATAAATGTAGATGTTCGAGTGTATTCACTGTTGCAGTCTTAACCAATGGGTTATCCGGCTCCCGGTAGCCCTTGATCAGCCAGAATACCAAAGGTAAGTAAAAATGACTTTGGCTGTCAGTTGTAAAGGATGTCTGATACAAAAGGAGGCAGCTGACGTGACATAACAGTCAGAAGCCCCCAGAAAACAAGGCTTAAACCAAATTTTGCCTGTACCTTAGGAAAAGAGAAAAAGGGGGAGGGAGGGAGGGAAAGAAGGACTGCAACAGTGAAACACGACCATAAATGTAGATGTTCGAGTGTACCAGAGAAATGGGAAGAGGAACCAACAGAATCAAGGATTGGAGATAATGCCCTGCAGAACAGCAGTGGCAAACCCTGCCCTGGCTCTTGAAAACAAAGGCAAATTATAATGCTTTGTGAAATTGTGAACAGAAGACCATGTGGCAGCCTCCAAAATGTCTTTAGTAGGGGCACCCCTTAAAAAGGCTGCAGAAGTGGAAGCTGCTCTAGTTGAGTGGGTCCTAATGCCTTGAGGAGGAACCTTGCCATGAAAAGAATAACAAAAAGTAATACAATGTGCAACCCATTTAGAAATGGTTTGCTTCGAAATAGTCTTGACATGGTTTCCAGGGGCAAAATTGACCAATAACTGTGCTGATTTCCGAAGGTCTTTAGTCCTATCCAGGTAAAACCTGAGCCGTCTATGCACATCAAGAGAATGTAGGATTCTTTCATCTCTATTTCGAGGATTAGGAAAGAAGGTAGGAAGTTGTATGGACTGATTAAGAGTCAGGCTTGAAACCACCTTAGGCATAAAGGAGGGGTTGGTTCTCGGAGAGACCCTATCTGCATGGAAAATAAGAAAAGGCTCCACAGCCATCAAAGCATGCAGCTCCAAAACCCTCCTTGCTGAAGTTATAGCCAAGAGGAAGGCAGTCTTTCACGAGAGAAACTTTAAATCTGCAGTGGCAGCTGGCTCAAAAGGAGGAAGAGTGAGTTTCTCTAGAATAAAATTAAGATCCCAGGCTGGAGTAGGTGCCCTTCTGGGAGGTTTTAAGTTGCAAGCATCTCTGAGAAACATTTTCATCAGGGGACGAGAGAAAAAAAGAAGTTATGTACTCACTATAACGTTCCATGTTGGTAGTCCATCTCACCCTTCATTTTTACATATGGGTTCGGAGCCGATCCTTGGCTCCAACTCGGCCGATTTACAAGCTGGAAGACTTCTGGTTGGCTCGTGGCTAAGCTGGTATCCCATGGTGCACCAGTACAATCCCCAGATCTTGTTTGCTGCTCACTAGAATAACAACCATAAAAACAACCAATACTAAAGGGTCTCCAACCAAGGGTAACCAAATTGCTACTTCCAGATCTTCCAGGATGGGGGCAGGTTGGTAAAAACGAAGGGTGAGATGGACTACCAACATGGAACGTTATGGTGAGTACATAACTTCTTTATGTTAGGTAGTCCAATCTCATCTTCATTTTTACATATGGGACAGCGCCCCTAGCACCTTATTCTTGGGTGGCTCATTGGAAGATACTCGAGCACTGTGGAGCCAAAGGATGCTCTACCCCTGGATGCCAAATCCAATCTGTAATGTGTAATAAAAATGTGAGGGGTAGCCCACATAGCTGCTGCAGAAATATTATCAAGTGGTACCCTGGCTTGAAAGGGTGCAGAGGTAGACAGCGACCTGGTAGAATGAGCCTTGATCCAGCAGGGTAAAGGTTTGCCGTCCGAGCTATAGATAAAGGCTATACAACTGGAAATCCAATTAGATAGTGTCATTTTAAAAACTGGTAAGCCCAATCTAGAGTCAGAAAAGGAAATGAACAATTGATCCGATTTCCTGAAAACCTTAGTCCGCTGTATATAAAAACGTAGTTGTCTATGACCATCTAGCTGAAGGAAACGGTACTCGCTGCATTACAGTGGTTAGGGAAGAAAACTGGGAGTTCTATTGATTGGTTTAAGGTAGCATTAGAACAAACTTTGGGGACAAAGGAGGGATTAGTACACAATGGCACCCTGTCTTTGTGAAAAATCAAATATGGTGGCTTAATAGACCAGGCCTGTAGCTCCGACACCCGTCTAGGTGATGCGAGAGCTACCAGAAACAAGGTCTTCCAAGACAAAAATTTTACAGAAGATGCGTGGGAAGGTTCAAAGGGGGAAGATGTCAATTTGGACAACACAAAATTTAAATCCCTAGAAGCCACTGGTTCTTGCAGAGGTGGTCTCAATAGAGTGGCCCCTTTCAAAAAGGTCTTGCACAGCTTATGAGACATTAAATTGGTATCTGGAAAACCTAAGTGAAAATGAGAAATTGCCGCCAATTGGACTCTGATAGTGGCAGCGGCAGATCCTTGCTGAAAAAGCTCAGAAAGAAAATCCAGAATCACAGGGATAGAAGCAGTGTATGGGGATCTACATTCATTCTCTATGCCCAAACAGAAAATCTTTTCCATTTACTGCCATACAGCCTCCTAGTTGAAGGTTTATGGGAGGACATATGAATATGTGACACTGAGGATGATGCATCATGAAGCCTGACTAGGGATGGAACTGGAGCAGCCACGCTGTCAATTTGAAAGTGCGGATTGAGGGGTGTAGCGTACCCGACATGTGAGTCAATAGATCTGGAGCTGGGTCCAGAATCCAAGGATCATCCAGGAGGAGAGGCTCGAGGAAGGGGAACCAGACCTGACGAGGCCAGTAAGGAGCAATGAGGATCAACTTGCTTCCCAGCTGACTGGCTTTCCGAATCACTTTGGAAATGAGAGGGACTGGAGGAAAGGCATACAGAAGTCCCATGGGCCAATCGTGAGCCACAGCATCTCTGGGAGTCTCCCCCAGAGGGGGAATGAGGGAAAAATAGCTGCTGCATTTGGTATTGACTGGGCTGGCAAAAAGGTTGCAGAAAGGCTGTCCCCATTTCCTTAAAATCTGATCCACTGTTTCCCATTTCAGAGACCACTCATGAGGCATTAGGATTGCCCAGCTGAGCTTGTCGGCTATCACGTTGGTTGTCCCTGGAATGTGCGTTGCAACCAGAAAGCGCTGGGAATTAATCTCTCATTCCCAAACTCGCATGACCTCTCGACAGAGTGGGTAAGATCTGGTACCGCCCTGTTTGTTGATATACCAAACCACTGACATGTTGTCTGATTGTATCGCAATTGTCCCTAGAGGAAGAAGGTCTTGAAGTGCTTGCAATGCCAGAAGCACCGCCCTCATCTCCAGAACAATGACATGCAAATGAGCCTCGTGTTCTTGCCATGTGCCTTGGACAGTCCTGCCGAGATAATGCCCCCCCACCCAATCTGGGAGGCATCATTATTAGTAAAAAATCATTATTAGTAAAAAAATACGAGCACTCATAAAATCAACTAAGGCCAATTTTGAGAGAAAAATTGCCATGGATTCAAAGGACAATCATAAGGCCTTTTTCAGCTATGTTAGGAACCTGGGTGGAAACTCACAGATATGCTCAGAATTAGTCCAAAATGATACAAAAATCACTGAACCCACAGACATTGCCAACATACTGGCAGACAGGTTCAGTGCAAACTTCACCCCTCTCCCCTAAAGGAGAGATAACTATCCCAGCCGAGTGTAGCCTCCCGGACATCTCAAATGCGCAGGTGAAAGCTGCTCTCTAAAGCTAAAAACACAGCATCAATGGGACGGATGGTGTCCCCGGCTGTGTGCTACACGAGCTAAATGAGGAATTAAACCCGCATAAGGCAGCTGTTTAATCTCAGCCTTACCACAGGATACGTGCCCAAGGAGTGGCGTGCAACTGTGGTCCCACTCCACAAAGGTGGCGCCTTCACGGACCCTGGTAATTACCGCCCATAAGCTTAACAAGTCTAGTCTGCAAAGCTATGGAGAGGATCATAATGGAGCTCATAAACAAAGATATAGGGACTTGCAGACATTGGACCCGACCCAGTTTGGCTTTGTCAAGGGAAGATCATGCCTTTTGAACTTGGTCGACTTCTTGAAATAGTCACCAAGGCCATTGATGAGGAAAGGCAGTCCATACAGCCTACCTTGACCTTGCAAGGCTTTCGACACAATACCCCACTCGGGTATTGTAGAAAAACTTACCAGCTTAAATGTAAACCCATATGTCACAAGATGGGTTGCAAACTGGCTTAAGGACAGAACCCACAGGGTTAGAGTTGCTGGCGCTGTGTCAGACTCCAAGCCGGTCACAAGTGGTGTCCCACAGGGCTCGGTCCTTGGCCCCTATTGTTTGGCATCTACTTCTCAGAAGTACAGGCCAACATGGGAGGACTTTGGCTGACAAAGTTTGCAGATGACTGCAAACTGGGCCATAGTGGAAAGTGCATCGGACACTGATATCCTTCAGAAGGGACTCACGGAAACAGATAGCTGGTGCCAGAGCCATGGCCTGAAGTTAAACGCCAAAAATGTATAGTCATACCCTTCGGGAAAAACAAGGTAACCCCAAGCTACCATATAGGTGGCAATCCACTAAGCACAGAAGAGGTTATCAGGGACCTGGGGACCCAGGTTGACAGTGGCCTTTCTTTTGACACTCACATTGCTAAAGTGGTTAGAAAGACCTTCTACATTGCCCACCTGATCATGAAGGGATTCACATCCAGATCTAGTGAGGTCATTGTTCCCTGTACTCTTCACTTATCAGACCAATGATCGAGTACAATGCCCCATTCGGGATGTATCTCACCCGACATCTGCAGCAATTGGAGAGACCCCAAAAGTTCCTCACCAAAAGGATAAAGGGACTCCAAAATCTGTCATATGCTGCCAGATTGAAGAAACTCCAGCTCTATTCAGTCGCATACCGTCTGCTCAGAGGTGACATGTGCCTGACATACAAGGCCATGTCCAACCCGGAATTAATGGACATGCTCCACCTCAAAAATCCAAATCCACCAAAACCACTAGAGCAAGCGACTTAAACCTTAGCACGGATATAAAAAGGACGTGCTGGAGGGATAGATTTATCACTCAGAGACTCCCTATGCTGTGGAATAAAATCCCGGTCCATGTGAGGCAGAGCACCTCGCTGACTCTGTTCAAGAGAAATCTAGACCTGTGGATGGGAGATCGTAGGTTTACCCCGGGAATCATCTCTGGGTCACTGCTGGACAGAGGCACAACAAACTAATGGGCACAGTATTTTTTCATATAAGGGGTGGCGTAAGCCACAATAATTTGGGCTAGGCTTATAAATGCCTTAGGGCAGATAGCCTAGTATAGACCTATGAACCTATGAATCAGTGGTCACAGTGGCAACGGGTTGGGCCAGAACAAAGGGGGCACACCCATGATCGGTTGATTGGGAGCTATCCACCAAAGAAGGTACTTCTTGCATGATTCCGTTAGCAGGCTAGGATGACTCAGTGGGAGATATTGGAAGGACCATTGGGAAGACAGAAGCCACTGGAGAATTCTCATGTACAACCTGGCTAATGGTACTAATAGAATTGTGGAAGCCATAGTTCCGAGGAGCTGAAGAACCCACTTTGCTTTGACTTTTCGCAACGGAAGAAAACGTTGAACTTGGGAGAACAAGTTTTGTGCCCTTTCGGCGGGGAGACGAGCTGTCATGTTCACTGTGTCTACCTCTGCGCCTATAAAAATCACAGATTGAGAGGGCAATGATGCAGATTTTTTCCAATTCATGGAAATCCCTAGCTGAGCACAAAATTGAATCATGGCGTACCTGTTTTGGAGGAGTAGATGCCTGGTGAGGGCGGTCAGGAGCCAGTCGTCCAAATACAGAAACACCTGGAATCCCTGACGTCTCAGGTGAGCTGTCACTACTGCCATGCATTTGGTGAACACCCTGGGGGCTGTGGTGAGATCAAAGGGCAGAGCGCGAAATTGATAGTAACTGGCTCCCAGCCGGAAGCGTAGATGGCTTTTGGATGCCTTGTCCATTTTTATGTGGTAGTAGGCATCTTGAAGATCAGGGAGCACATCCAAAAGTCTTTCCCTAACAAAAGGAGTATAGACTGCAGTATTACCATCCGAAACTTGCCCTTCTTCACTGATTCGTTCAATCTGCTGAGGTCCAATATTGGCCTCCAATCTCCAGTTCGTTTTTGGAACTAAAAAGAACCTGGAGTAAGTTCCGGATCCTATCTGGTCTGCTGGGACAGGCTGGATGACTCTTTTTAAGAGCAACTTATTGACCTCCACAGTTGCATGATCCCTGCGATTGGGTGGTACATCTGGGATCCTTTTGGGAACAAACGGTGATAGGGAAAAGGCTATGATATAGCCTCTGGTAACAACTCTTTGTACCCACTTGTCCTGGGTGATATTTAGCCAGGCTTCGAAGAAATGGTGGTTCGAATGCAGGACCGCAACCAAACCAATTCGGTAACAGAGTGTCAAAATAGTAACAATGCTGAATTCCCCACAGGCACCACGTAAGTCCAATGAACAAGTTGACTTTTCAAAGGTAAATATACGAGAATGTCACTTTATTCTCCACAAATACGACAAAGCACGAAACAGACGTAGAAATTCACAATAACACAAATCCAACACGAATGTTAACCTAGGTTTCGTCTTAGTATGAAAGACTTCTTTAGAACAACTATTACAACAATTCCCTGGTATAAATACCCTGCTCATTACCAATCAAACATTAATCAACCTACAATTAATTACACTTAATTATTTAAATAATATTTAACTAATTAACCTATATTGCCACAATATATTACTACTTATTATATTACTAAATTATTTATCCAATTGTAAAATAATGTTCTGTGTAAATTATATAAAAATATGAAAATTAATGTTAAACTTTTTTATAAACATGCACATATACAAATGCAAAACCCTGCTCACTTTATAAATAAACCTAAAAACTTTAAAAACTTTAAAATCCATAATATTCTTATGTACTTATAAAATACATTAATATATTTGCATAATATTAACTAATAACAATAATTTACATTAAAATATAATACATAAAATAATGTTGTAATACATGTCAAATGAAACACAATAATTTTGCATCCCCAATGAATATATTAAAAACATATATATGTAAATGATGACGAAATTAATATTCAATAATCAAAATAAATACTTATAATTAAATTCATAATTATGACTTATAAATAAATTAATAAATGAATTCATAATTAGAATGAATCTAACCATTAATAAACCTAAGTTTTAATAAAGAGGCCATACTAATGTTATCATTTAAGCCCGGAAATCTAGTGGCATCGAATTTTAATTGCCACATCATTTCACATACATCCAAATGAATGTCCAAAATATATCCTTGTAGATCCTTATTTATTTGTTGAATAACAATAAATTTAAAATTGTGGCCCGGATACTGTTTAATATGCCTAAAAAGAGCATTGGTATTCTTTTGATGCCTAATATCAAGAAGGTGTTCACCTATCCTATTCTCTAAGGGCCCTACAGGTTTTACCTATATAAAAGGCTGAACATCCATTACATTTTGCCATATATACTACATTTTTAGAATAACAATGGAAATGTCCTTTAAATAACAATATTTCATTTTTCACCAACATTTTATTATTAGTGGTTAGGATATAAGCACAAAGGCTACATCTCCCACATTTAAAATTTCCATTGGGTCTGCATGATGTCCCACCTACTATTAACATGTGTACTTCTCTCTAATAAATTTTTAAATGATCTTGCCTTCCTGTATACATTCATAGGTAACTCCTTCAGTTTCCTACTAACATTTGCATCTAATTTTAACATTTCCCAATTATTCCGAATAGTATTAGTAATAAATTCTGTATCATAGGTATATGTAGTTATAAAGAATAAAGAATCTTTCTTATTATCTTTATTATGACTTCCTTCACTCATATATAATGGGTGATATTTAGCCAGGCTTCTTGGTACAAAGAAATGCGACCCCCAACCGGCCCCAGAGAAGCGCAGTCGGGCTCCACATCAGGAGTGCTGATAAGGCCGTCCTCGAAAGGAATCACGGCCTTGTTGGTATTGCAGACCGCCCCTACCTCTAGGGCGACGTCTGCCATTTCCTCCTCCTCCTCTGCCTCTGAAGGAGGATTCACCCTGTGTGTCAGGAAAGACCTTCTGGGACTTTTTGAACCACATTTTACCACCCTTTTGACCCTTGGGGTATGGTCTGGAAGGGACAGTAAAATGCACTCCCACGGCAGAAAGGGTCTTTCCTTCTTGCTCACACCGAGTGAGTGTACCCTTCACCTTGGAACCAAACAATGAGGAACCATCAAACGGAGCGTTGGTGAAAGTAGACTTGAATGGTTCTGCAAAATTACATAAGCGCATCCAGGAGTGGCATCTCAAGGCAACTCCGAAACCCGCTGCTCTACTTGCTCCATCCGCAGCATAAGAGATAAGTCGCATGGAGGAGTTAACCACAGAATTTAAGGTGGACAACTGAGTAGAAATCTTGTCAGGAACTCCCTCAGTACATGCACCTTGTATGTAAACTCCTAACTCCTTGAGGAGATCCCTCTGCAACCTCGTGAAGTGCGTGTGATAGTTCAGCGATCGAAGGGTAAAGGCCGCTGAACTAAAGATACACTTCCCAAATTTGTCCATCTGTCGAGACTCCTTGTTTGGCGGATGAACAGATGAAGAAGTCTCCGTCAACTTCTCCATGGCCGCCGCCACCACAATGGCATCTACGGGAACGGCCTTGGACAAGAACACTTTACCAAGAGGGGCAGACAAGAACTTTCTCAGTCTCCTGGGGACTGGCTCCACGGTGTCAGGAGTATCACACACCTTTCGACTAACTAGATCCATCAGTTCGTCAAAAGGTGGAGACACCCAAGAGGCAGAAAGTTGAGACCTGAAAGCCTTCAGGTACACAGACTCCTCATCAAAAGGGTTTAACAGTGGGCCAGTTGCACCTTTGCCTAAGGATCTCCAAAATGTCCACAAAGGAGACATCATCAGAGGACGACTTGGGGGACCCTTCCGACTCCTCGAGGTCAGTGTCCAATGTCAAAGACTCATCCTGGGAGACAACACGTTTCCTCTTACATAACCTCTTCCGGGGAGGCTCCTCGGAAGGACATTCTGGGGATGCCTCGGAAGAGTTGGGGCCACCAGCCGATGGTTCCTGAGGCTGCAGGTCTCTGCTGTCTCCAGAGAGAGTAGGGCTGAGACTGAAGTGGGTGCTCTCGGTGGAAGAGTGCTGGTACCACTGGTAGGGGCTGGAGAATGAGAGAGCACGCTCCTCATCATCTCAAACACCGACCTCTCCAGAGATCGATGTAGGGTCCGAGCTCACCCTGGACGAAGCACCTAGAGGAAGGCTTGGAACCGAAGATCGATTCCAACCCTCCGTCGGTGCTGACAGGAGAGCTTCGGCCCCTGGACACGACTGATGGCACAGAGCGTGTCGGAGCCGAACCCAGCTCCAAGGCAGCAACAAAGTGAGCTGGAGCCAGCATTTCCTCTGTTGGCACCCAGCACTCCGGCTCCGAAAGGCCAGTATGGCTCAGAGGAGGAATAGCAGACAAGGGCAAAGCTGGGCCAAGTGGCTCCGGAGCCGACTGGGTCACAGCCAACAATAATTTTGATAAGGCAGACATCTTCAGGAGTCTCAGCACTATCCTCTCCACATCATCTTCTGAGAGGTTTCTGGAAGACATAGTAGGGGATCTTGACCTGGGGGGCACTGGAGACTTAATTGTTATGGAAACCAGTAGGGAGCTTACAGATTGGCTCCGAGTAGCAGAGTCAAATGCTGTATCAATAGGTTCAGAGATCAGCTCCGAAACACCTATAACCAACTCTGACACCACAATGATGCTCTCCATCAGCTCCGAAGGCCGAGTCGTCGAGGAGGCAGATTTGGACTGTTTCGACTGTTTAGGAGGTGGCTCCGAGACACAAGCCAGTGCTGCAGAAGGCCTATTTGAGGATTTTGATTTCCCAGACTTAGAGGAAGCCGAAGAACTGGATAGTGCTTCCTCAAAGCATGGTTTCAATAGACACTTGAGTATGAGTTTGTTCTTTCTCTCCTGTAACACTCTAGCAGAGAAAGCATGGGAGAACAAGCACGATTCCTGCTTCTGGAGCATTTCTCCCCGGGCCTCCGCTGAAAATAGGATCTGTGGAACCTAGTCGGACTTTCCCGGTCAACAAATGTTAAATAAATAAAATAAAAAAATAAATAAAGTGGATGGCCCCTAGGCAGTAGACACAGCTACTTTGGCCATCCGTTAAAGACATCTTTTGGGAACATTTCATGCACTTTTTGAACCCCGAGGGTTTATGTTCCTTACTTTCCTTAGACATTATTACACACACAAAACCCAGAGAGATTGAAAGAGAGAAAAAAAAAGGAGACTAGGCCCTCTAACTAAAACGGGCCTGGCCCTAAGAAGGAGTTACACAAGGACTAGGTCCTCTAATTTAAACGGGCCTAGCCCGGTGTAGAGAAAGTTAGGTCTTCTAATTTAAACAGACCAGAAAGGAAAGCCCACTCACACAAGAAAACCATAAATGACAATAAATTTCTATATTTCTAATAACAGGTAGTATACTAGGGAGGCTGCAATCCTAGTAAATTCACAAGCGGATCCCCGCCAAAAACAATCTCAATATAGCAGAACCAAAAACAATCTCAATATAGCAGAAAACTAACTGCCAATGGTGACCAAAAAAGGTCAGAATAACAACAGACAAGACAACAGGAGCCCCTGTTGACTAAGAGCAGAAAACCGCCAAAAAATAATACTCTACCTAATAATCAAAAAATGCGCAACGGTGCCTAAAACTAACTGGCACACAGGATACGAATAACCACTAGCAAACGAAGTTGCACTCAAAAAGGGCAAGCAATACAATTGCCTAATATATTAGCAACACTAAATATACAATAAAAGTTCTAATAAAGCATTGAAATACAATACTGAATATAAAGAATTTGAAAAACTTAACCAGAGCCAAGAGAAGCACAACCAAACTCGTTGACGCGGCAAACAAGATCTGGGGATTGTACTGGTGCACCATGGGATACCTGCTTAGCCACGAGCCAACCAGAAATCTTCCAGCTTGTAAATCGGCTGAGTCGGAGCAGAGGATCGGCTCCGAACCCATATGTAAAACTGAAGGTGAGATCAGATTACCTAACATTGGGTTGTTCAAAAGAACAATGAGCAGAAATGGCTGAAGCATGGATCTTGACAGAGGAAAGACCACCCTGAAGCAAATCAGCCAGGTATTCCAGGATCAGAGGAAGGGTAAGCTGAGAAGAAGAATCCCCTCTAGCCTGCATCCAATGAGAGAATCTTTCCCATTTGCCAGCATAAGACTTCCTAGTACTAGGCCTCCTGGCCTCCCCTCAGCACTTCAACCACCTGCTGGGAAAATGAAGAAAAGGATGGAGACATACAATGAGCCATGCTGCCAAATGGAGAGACTGAAGATGAGGATGTACAATGTTTCCCTCTTCCTGAACCAAAAGATCTGGCTTCAGAGGAAGATGCCAAGGAGGAAATTGGGAGAGACTGTGAAGCAGTGGATACCAATGCTGTCTGGGCCAGTCCGGAGCTATGAGAATAGTCCTTGGTCATTTGTCCCTGATCTTCAATAATACTCTGGGAAGAAGAGGAAGAGGAGGGAAGGCATAAACTGACAGCAGCGTCCAAGGGAAGGACAGAGCATCCACTTTCCAGGCTCTGCTGTGACACTGTCTGGTGCAAAAAAAAGAGGTAAAAGATGGTTGTCTGGAGAGGAGAAAAGAGCCACTTGAGGAGTGCCCCAACATTGAATGATGCTGTAAAAAACTGCTCTGTTCAGCTGCCACGCGTGAGGGTCCAGGGTCTGTCTGCTCAACTGGTCTGCCAAAACATTGAGCCTTCCTGGAAGAAACTGAGCTAGGAGATGCAGGCCCAGGGATGCTGCTATGGACCAAAGACTCATGCTATGTCTGCACAGGAGGTAAGAATAAGTCCCTCCCTGCTTGTTGATGTACCACATGACTGTGGTGGTATCTGTCCTGACAAGCAGGGACCCTGGAGAAAGAAGATGCTTGAAAGCTAGTAAGGCCTGCTGAACTGCCATCAACTCCTTTAAATTTATGTGCAGGTGCATCGGCTGGGCATTCTAACGTCTTTGTCTGCATCTGCCATCCAGGTGAGCTCCCAAGACGTAGTTCGATGCATCTGTGGTAAGAACTTGAGTGGCAAGGGGTGGGTGAAAAGGAATGCCTTTGTTTTGTAGACAAGCTGTTGCCCACCATAGAAACTCTGTCTGCAGACATGGAAGCAGAGGAATTATCACATCCAGGTCCTGTGTGTGTTGACACCAAATGTTCTTGGGGTACCATTGCAATTTCCTCATATGCAGTCTTGCATATGGAATCATGAGAATGCAAGAGGCCATGAATCCCAGAGCTTGCAGGTATTTTCTTGCAAGGAACTGGGTCAGGCTTGCCAAGTCCTTGAAGTAAACTGAAAGAGTTGTCTGCTTCTCCTGGGTGAGATATATCATCTGGGCGGCTGTGTTCAGACTCGCTCCCAGGAATGTCATCTTTTTAGATGGCACCATTTTTGATTTTTCCTCGTTGAGTGTGTAACCCAGGGAAGAGAGAAGAGTCTTTACAAATTCTAGATCCTTTAACAGCTTTTTCTGAGAATTCGCTTGAATTAGACAGTTGTCCAAGTATGGAAAAATCTGAATTTTCTTCTGCCAGCAAAAAGCAATGACTGGAGCCAGGCACTTTGGCTTATCTACTGCTCCCAGAGTTTTCACAAAGGGCAGTGCAGAGAAATGATAATGTTGCTTGCCCACCCTGAAATGAAGGCAATGCCTGCAACGTTCCCTGATAGGGATGTGCAGATAAGCTTGAGATCTAACGTTACCAGCCAGGAATCATTTTGCAACATTGGCAGCAACTGATGCAGAGTGAGCATTTTGAACTTTGGAATTATAAAGAAAGAGTTCAGGATGGATAGATCTAGGACAGGATGCCAGATGCCTTCTTTTTTTGGAACTAGGAAAAGTCTGGAATAGAAATCCTGGCCTACCTGCTGAGCAGGAACTGATTCTATTGCTCCCAGATACAACAGAAACAAAATTTGCTTTTCTACTTCTGCCCTTTGGTTTGGAGGAGTGTCCGGGAATCCTTTGGGTACTGGAAAGGTGTGGAAAGAAAACTTGTGTCCTAGAGATACAGTTCTGAGTACCCATTGTCGTCCGTGACGGTGGCCTAGATATTTGCAAAAAGGGCCAACCTTCCCCCTAAAGGACTCTCCGGGCAGGCAAGAACAGGCAGAAGTTGGACAGAGTCACTGAGAATGTTTAGACTGAGATGCAGGCTTAGACCTTCCTGCCTTGGAAGAAGAAGCCTGCCAATGCTTAGACCTTTGAGGGGTAGCCACCTGTCCCCTAGAAGATTTGTAACTTCTAGTCCTAGAATGGTTCTGTATGCTGGTATCAGGGAACGTCCAACTCTTAGAAGGGTAAATCCTGCTAAAGCGAGGAGGCTGAACTTGCAAAAAGTCTTTAACTGTCTGCATAGACTTGGCCTTGTCTTCCATCTTCTTGAGCACTTCCTCTGCTTTGCTGCCAAAAAGCTTAGCCTTGACAGGCTCTGATAGGGGCTGCTCCCTGAGCCAAGCATGCCTTCTAATAACAGAACCAATAGCTGTAGCCCTACAGGAGGCTTCTAGAATGTCAAAACCACAATGTAAAGAATACTTATTGACTACATTGGCAGAATTCAGCAAATCCTGCATATCCTTACTCGTAGCCAGCAGAGGCACACTTGCTATCCTAGACTTAATAGCTTCCAAGATGTGCTGCTGGTACTTCAGCATATGAAAGACAATTAGTAGATCTAATAGCAAGAGTGGCAGAGGTATAAACCTTTTACCCCACCTATCTAGGTTCCTAGATTCCCTGTCAGAAGAACATGATTTTTAGTAACAGTGGCCTTAACTCCTTTAGGGCCTTGAGAAATAACCTCTGGATCAGCCAACGGATTCCTGAAAAGAAACAAATGAGAATCAGGGACTCTATAGTACCTGTCAGGTTTCCTTGGAGCAGGAAGTACTGAATTTGGAGTCAAGGAATTTTCCAGAAAAACATCATCAACCACTTCCAACACAGGTGGAATAGCCAAAGGCTTTTGCTGAGGCAAATCCAAAAACTCCCTAATCCTTTTCTTAGAAAAGGGATAATCCTGACTTTCCCATTTAAAATGCTCCCTGAGAGTATCTAAAGAATTACCAAAAGAGAAATCTTCTGGAGGAGAAGCAGAAGGGATGGACTTCTCTCTGTGTCTGAATCCTCAAAAGGAGAGAAAGTCTGAGAAAACTTCATCAATAGAAATGCTAGACGTATCAGAACCTGAATAAGACAAAGCCTCAGGAGAAACATCCCTACCTCTCTTTGAAGGAGGAGACTGTGAACCCCTAATAAGAGTCAAAAGGTCATCAGCCATTTTAACCATTTGAGAGTGAGGGGAACGAGAGGAAAATGGACACTGTTTCTTCACAGGCTTACGACTGGAAGATTTACCTGCAAGTCTGAAGGACTCGGGAGGCCTGGCAACCGCCGAAGTTGCAGCCGAAGTGGTCGGTATGAGCTTGCTGTAGACAGAAGGTCAGAAGGCAAAATGGAAGGCGGAGGCCTTGGGGCCTCTGAAATGGTCTCAACCGAGGCCTGCGGTTGAAATCTGTGGGCTGCAGGGACTGCAAAGGCACCTCACTGGCTACTGCATGACTGACTACCAACTTAACATCATCAGAGGACTTGACCTTCGGAAGCCTGTCGCAGTCCTTATCCTTACGTTTCTTGGGGATATCCGAAGCCTGAAGACCAGCGGACGCCATACTGACAAACTTCGGTCAAACTACAAAATGTTTAGCTAAAAGCTTAGCCTGATGACGAATAGTACGCGGATTAAAGGAAGCACAGAGCTCACAATTAGGAACGTCCTGGTCAAGGCCTAAACAAATAATACAATAGGAATGAAAATCTCTATGGGGAATCTGCTTTCCACAGGTAAGACAATTATTAACCTTTTCTGACATTCGTTAAGGCAAGAAAAGAGGATCCCCAACACGTTACTTTAGCTGTAGTTGACTTCAGCTTTGTAGTCAGAAACAAAAAAGGTAAACTGCCAACCGGCACTCGTGCAAGAAATGCTTTTTCTTCGGGCTCCGCGCAAGGAAGACTGAGAAAGTGACGTTGGCTGCCTCCTTTTGTATCAGATGCCCTGACGTCCTTTACAACCGACGACAGCCAACGTCATTTTTACTTACCTTTGGTATTCTGGCCAATCGAGGGCTACCAGGAGCCGAATAACCTACTGATTAGGACTGCAACAGTGAAACACTATGCACATCAAGAGTTATTTCTTCCTGGAAAAAGAGATTCTATGTTTACTGGGCGCAATGATGGTGGTGGGAGTGGAGAGGAGCTAAAATAAAGTTTGGAAGTTACTGCTCTGAGGTATAACAAACAGAATGGTGTCCCACAAAAAAAGAGAGAAAATTATGTTTAATCTTACACTTCTTAAATTGGAAAGCAAACAAAAAACGTGGACATGTATGCTAAGTCTGAATGGGCCCTGCATGCATTAATTCCAGAGATATCTGTAAGTGTTCACTATCCTTGTATAATTATCATATGAGAATTAACTGCACATTAGAAACAACTCACTGGGCATTCCCTACAATATCAACTGCGATCACTGGAGTTAATGTTAAGATATGTATTTCTGTATTTACTTACTTATCTTTTGTTTACTACGAGAAGCTGAATGGGCTTACAGTTCCATTTTCAGTGGAGGTCTAGGGTGAATTGAGGGGATAAAGCCCCAACTATGACACTGGTGACAAGTTTGATTAGTGATCTGGGTGCCTACAAAAGCTGGCTAGGAGGGATGGGAAGGAATCATTTTTGCTTTATCCTGCTTGCTACAGTTCCATGTTGACCCAGCTCACGGTCCCATAGTGCACTCACACTACGTAGCCAAGGGAAACTAGTGTGTGGAGCCAAGCTTCCCCATTGGGAGGTAGCGCCTGTGACCTCAGAAAAGCCAGCCAGGGGTAGGCTGTTCCTAATGGGAAAGGAAAGTCCATCTTCCAGGACCAATAAGCTGGAATCCTCTGCATCTGAATCCTCATAGGTAGATAAGGGTATATCTTGGTAATCAGAGGGATCAGAGTCATCGGACTCATGGTCTGTTGAATCAGAAGGAAAATTAATTATTTGTCTTTTAGAGGGGGAAGTCTGGCTTCCCCTAGATTTATAAGATCTTCAGCCATTCTAACCATTTGTTTCTGTGGAATGGGAGCTTGAGCATGCGCTTTGGTCGTCGGTTTTCTAGGCATAGTGCGAACTCTGGGACTGAAAGACTCCGTTGTTTTAGTCTGAAACAAAGTAGTAGGTTTAATATGAACATTGAAAAGTCGGAATACACCCTCAGAAGCCGGTGCCTGCACAGCGGCTCCGGACCCATCCAAGGTAGAGACATCTGCAGGTTCCATAATCGAAGAAGCCTCTTGCAGCATACCGGACTCCGAATGGGTCTCAGCAATCAGTGGCCCGCATATTTGTAGAAGCGGGTATCAGGGACTGCGAAGGCGCCTCACTAAGTACCGGTGGACTGGCGACTAGCTTAATGGAAGCGTCGTCAGCAGTTTTGGACCTATGCGGTCTGTCTTTATCCTTACATTTATTTTCAGAAGATCGGTAGTCGGATGGCTTACCGAAGCCATTTCAGAATACGGAGAACGACAGCAAAAGAATTTAGCAACAAAGACAGACAGACGACAAATACTTTGGCCATTAAACAAGACACAAAACCAACAGTGAGGAACGTCGTGGCCTGGGCCTAAACAGGTGACACAGTATGAATGAAAATCTCTGTGAGGTATTTGCTTTCCACAGGCGAGACAATTAACTTCTTCTGAAATTAGAGCAAGAAAAAAGAATCCCCAACGGGGTACTTAGCTTTAGAAGACTTCAGGTTTTGAAACTCAAAAAATGAAAATTTCAGGTAGCAGCCGACTGGCATTTGCGAACTGCTTCTGATTCAGGCTCCTGCGCGGTAAGAAAAGCTGAAGTAATGGCATCGGCTGCATGTTTTATACCCCTGACGTCATGGAAGAGGCAAAAGCATCCGACACAGAAATCCCAAGACTCTGGTATTCGGGCCAACTGAGGGCTACTTACAGGCAGATAACACAAGTGTGATGACTGCAACAGTGAAACATGAAAAACATCTGCACTGAAAATCCTTAAAATGAACACCAAGACAAAGCAACTAATTACCTGCACGTGACAGTGTGGCTGAATTCTGCTCCAGTTCTGTTTCACCTTATGCAAGAAAGTTAAATTATGATTTTCTTCTCTTGTTTTGTCACAGTATGAAAAATAACTTCCAAGTTGTTTTTACGTATATTAGTCTAGCAGGGTCACTACATTTTCCACTGTGGAAAAATAGTATGCTAAGTGGCTACACTTCATTCATCTTTTAATTATGAATCCTCACTCTTCGTGATCATTTTTCCCACAGACAAGTACACATCCATGTACTCAGTACACCTACAGAAATAAAAGAACAAAAATTACTAAACAAAAAGATTACTTACCGCAAGGTAATGGCAACCAGCTCTTCTTCTAAAAGCAAAAGGCCCATCTGGGTCACTTTCTTCTTCAGGCTCCGACAAAGGGGATGGTACCTGATAAATCATTAAAATACATGTAAAACACAGGGAAAGCAACTGCTGTACTGAGATGTTTAATCTGTACCAACATTAAATATAGTTTACAAGTTCTGCCCAGTTTTATAAAAAACTAACTACTGGGAAGGCACTCAGTACATAACCATATAGAAAGTACTGCCATCATTACGCTTTCAATTACCTATTTTTGGCCAGAGGGGTTAGAACAGTTGTGTACTTACCAAACTAGTAAATCATAATGGATTTATCCACCTTAGGTTTCCTAAGCCTTGGATGGATTTATTCTACTGTATCTTTTTTTTTTTTTTCTGCAAGGACCAACACTGGTCTTGAAGCTGTAAAAATACTGACACAGGTGGCAAGAAATTTCTCTGTTTTTTTTTTTAGATAAATACCAAGCCAGACAAACTTTGCATACATAGAACTACAATAAAAATTGTGAAACACTGGCTTTTGTCAGCACAAAACAATAACTATGTACAATTCCTCAAAAAGTAGGAAAGCAGAAGGGAAGTCTCACTGACGCAATGTCCTCTTCTCAAAAAACAGGGCATCTTTTCTTAGGAAGAGAACAGCCTTTAATAGAAACCTCTTCCTTGCTCTAATAGAGGACAAGAAAATGTACCAGCATCTCAAAAACAGGTATGGCCAGGATAACCTGATCAAGAGGAATGGGACCATTCCTAAGAAGGGTTAGGGGAAGGCCTTGAATGTTATCTTTTACCCTGAAATAATGACTTCCCTTGTGCAGAATGCTGTGGTCAAGCTAAATCAGTTGTCTTGGAAATGGCACAGTCTTCCTTTTAGGAAATGAAGGGTAGGGAAAAGGCTGTGGTGGTATAGTCAGAACTAGGCAGTTTTCTCAAGGCTGAAACAAGATCGGTTTCTTTCCCTTTCCTTAATACTTGCTCTGGCATCTGCCACCTTTCCACTGGCTTTTGTCAAAAACATTTACTTCAAGTGTTTAGTACTGCAATATTTTCAGTAAAAGGGGCCACTACTTAACAGGACAGGATAGTTTAGAGACTGGCAGGTTAAACAGTTATTTGGACTGGCTGAACAGTTTCTCTCTTTTAATCCCTTAAAGTCTTCTTGGGAAAAAGATCAGACAACAAATCATTATCCTATGATGCATTCAAAAGCTACCCTTTGGCATCCTATGGAACAGGCTGGGTCTTTAACTACACATCAGTATATAACAGTGTCTACAGCTACTGCTTTGCAAAACTTATTAATGGCATCAGAGCTGAATCTCATGGTGTGTTTTCCCACTTTTTAAGTTTTCAGAGTCAGTTTCAGCATGCAAAGTCTTTCTCCCTCAGAGGCTTGTCCAGCAGGTTGTTCATAGTTTCCTTCAATATACTGCCTTTCTAAAATGATCCAGGAACCTGGTGCCTTTGTCTTTGGAGGGGATACTTAGCCCTGGTGGTGCTAGATTAGACCTCACTGCTGCAATGCACTACAGGGCTGACATGGCTATCTGCTAATGGATTCTTGACTAAAATACAGCTGTCTGTAAAACATTTACCTTAACAGATACTACTGGAAAAGAGGTCAGTGCAACAGTGAATCACAGTATTTATGCTTTACTCACATTCCTGATGAAAACTTTAACAGCTGTGCTTCAATCACTATGAAGCCCAACGTTGGTCCTGTGCCAGCATTCCATCAAGTCCTGGTTGGTATACACAGATTCCATATCAAGTTAGTATTGCAAGGAACTTTCTGTAGGTCTATGAGCTCCATAAGACACTCAGACTTGTGATTGTAAAATGCTATTCCTTTACAACTAAATATATTTAGAAGAATACAAAATTACTGTTAACTCTACAATTTAGAAATCAGAAAACTACATGCATTATTGGGGGAACTGTTATAGTGACCTTATATCAAAGGTCTGCTGTTACAAGTACTGTTAAATACAACTGCACTATTCTTCTTTTAGAAGAGTCAGGGTAGAACAACAAATTACATTTAGGTGGACTCCCAAGCAGTACTATGGATGCAATATCCATGGGGGAAGAAGAGTTACAGAACCTTTTGATGCAGTCTCTTATTCAGAAACTTCTGAAATATGCTGGTGGTGTACCTGCTGCCCAAGCAACTACGTCTCAAAGAGGTTTACTGTATTTGTCACAGAAAAAGGTATGCAATTTCACCCCCCACCCCTGAAATCCTTAATTAGTCCTTCTGCATAGTAAAAGACTTGCATGTGAACATTCAACACACGCAGTTGGTGCTTTCCATCATCTTTGACAGTCTGCAAAGGAAACTGGCAGCTGAATGGACTGACTGATATTACAGAAGTAAGTTTTCTTTTACAGGAGGGTTTGCAACTATAATCATTCCAAAAGAAACAGCAGTAACCACAAGTATCACCCTGAATTATGGGTACCTTACCTCTGCTGAACCTGAAACTGCTGGTTCAAAGGGAAATAAAACATCTTTCCAAGTTTAAATAACAAAAATGAAAATGCACTGAAGTGAAGGACTCTTTCAAAAAGGCACATACAGAAAAGATGAGCTAATACACAAGGGATAGAGAGTAGATCCATTACTGAAGGATTTACTGAACATCAGCAAGTCAAATT
Organism: Protopterus annectens; assembly: GCF_019279795.1. NCBI lineage: Eukaryota > Metazoa > Chordata > Ceratodontiformes > Protopteridae > Protopterus > Protopterus annectens. Next base: position 1,300,271,468 of record NC_056737.1, on the reverse strand, counting down.
GTATCAGAAATATGTCTAGGGATCTAAGGCTCTTCTACAATATCAACAGAATGGTTTGGAAGGAACAGACTTCCCATCTCGCAAAAAAAAAAAAAAAGTTCATCCCCGTTGCTGACTTTCAAAAAAAAAAAAACAAGTAATCTCCATGGTATCCCCGAAGTCTCAAACCCACTAAACAAGTATAGTGGGTCCAAAAACAAAACAGTGTAAGAAACTTCTCTGTGAGAAGACTTTCAGTCCGTATAGCTCTAGTTAATCATTGTATATTAATCTGATCAGACAATAGTAGTAGAAAAAGCAAACAACTCGTCTTAAGTCAAAAAAATAATAATTTGAAATATTGTACAGAATTACTAAGTATACGAAAGTAATCCAAGCAAGGCAGGCAGTCTGTTTCCAGTCGAAAATCACAAGCTAAATCCACTTTGGATGTAAAATAATGCACTAGCCAAACACCTTTCTCTTCATAAAAGACACACAGGTTTTAAGTTCCAGTTCCTGGATCGCATCGACATGGGTGATCTTGAAGGAGAAATCCCAAATATTCTGGAGAAACATGAACTCATGAGGAAATTAAACCTGAACTCTTTTAGTAAGCCTGGACTAAACTACTACTGTTCATTTAAAAGTGTACTGGAACTTAGAAAAATTGCCACATTGTTTACATGACTAATTTTATTTTATTCGACTAGTTGGTTTTAAATACCATATTGAATCAGTTTTAATTTGTGTATATTTTGTTTCCATCATCATACTTTTTCTTTTTCTTTTTCTCTTTTTTCCACTTTATTCAAAATGATGTGTAACAACAATACTAATTATACAATAGTATTTTCATAGATAGTTTTTAGGGTTCTTGTACACAGACCTGAAGAAGTCTAGAAGGACAAAAGCGATCTTTACCAATACGTTATGAAAATAGAATATGATTTTTACAATTGATTTTTTACATGCAAAGTGTATATGTATATATTTATATATATTTTTGATTGCCAAATAGACTAAGGTTGATATATTTCCAGCCATGTAGTATATTGTCTTGGATAAAATCACAGACTTATTAATCTACTTAAATAAGAGGTACCACATCATTATAAATTTTATTTACAGTACAAAAGGGTTACATTATTATGAGAGCTACTAAGTAGGGCAGGACCAGCTTGAATGTCACACTGATGGGGGAAGGGATGTGAATTTAACATGTGTATCAATAACACTTTGTTTTACAGCACAATAAACCACTCCCTTGCCTGACAAAAAGTGCATATATATATATATATATATATATATATATATATATATATATATATATTTATATTTAGAAAGCTTGTGAGAAAATTATTACTCTATTTTTGTTTTACTTGGATCGCTTGTCTGTGTACTTAAAAGGATTTTCGACTGGAAACAGACTGCCTACCTTGCTTGGATTACTTATGAATACTTAGTAATGCTGTACAATATTTCAAATTATACATTTTTTATTATTTTTCTTTTTACTTAAGACGAGTTTAAGTTTGCTACTTCTACTACTATTGTCTGATATGATTAATATACAGTGATTAACTAGAGATATATGGACTGAAAATCTTCCACACATAGACGTTTCTTGCACCGTTTTCTTGATGACTTTCAAGCGCAACTTAGATCTATGGATGGGAAACAAAATTTAGCCCAGAACTTTCCCCGCTCATATGTTCACAGTTGATTACTAAACTATCTATCCCAGGGGCCTTTTTTAAGCCTAGCCATGCTTCCCAAAGGCGAGAATCAAAGCATGTACCTTGTGTTTGCAAGGCAAACACCTTAACCATTATGCCAACCCCCAAACCTGTAGTACTAATGGACAGCTGCAACTCTTAAATGCTTTATCCCCATCATGGGAATGGTTTTAAAAGATTAGGAACATTGGTAAGAGACTGCCTAGATTATCCAGACATTGTAACATAGTCTTGGAGACATACCTATTCAACTTCTATTGCAAGACTGACCCAGTCTTCTTCTTTCATCTTTTTCCCGGTTAGGGGTTGCCACAGCTACTTAACCTAAAATATTTTCCTCTGTTTGGCCTTTGAGCTTCCTTTAATTCTTGAAGGGAATAGAATCTGACAGTAAGAATTAAAATGCAACCATCCATGCTGACAGATTCACAGTCTTAAGACTGGAATGCAGTACACTGTACTCTTGCTGCATGCACAAGTACTTGTGCAGAGGTAACGGCCATGGTGGAAAAGAAACCGGAAACTCCCGAGCAGTATAAAACAAGGCTGTCCGTGGCAAAATATTAGAAATCAGCCTTATCTTGTACTACTTTGAGATTCCTTTTCTGAATTAAACGAAGAGCAGAGAAGGCTTACATAAAGATCTGACTTCAGTGAAACAAGAAATCTTGTGTCTTCTACACTTGTGAGGCATAAGGTAGCACAATATTTTGAACTGACTGCTGTGCTGGGAAGAAAAAAAAGATATACTTCTGGAAGACCCCCATAACTATGTTACTTGAAAAACTACTGCTGCTAATTTTCAACAACTCAGAAAAGATTTTGAGCAACCTGCTCGCAGAGCTGAACAAAGAAACTGAATATATTATCAAATTACACTCTGCTTTCTGAGATTCAAAAATACCAGAACAGAACACTTGACAAATACTCTGTGCTATAGGTAGCCCACACAGCAAAAATGTAACCCAGAACTGATGATGAGCTATCCAGAAATTGAGATCTCATTAAAATGTGCATATAATCATCTTCAATATTCAGTGTAGTGATGCAAAAAATCTTGATCTATGAAAGGAAGCAGACTTCAGCTTCACATCCTGAATTAATTTGTATTTATGAACTAGTTCCGATCTGTTAAATCAAAAATTGGTCAACTGCTTTCTTAACCAGAAGCAGATAAGTCAACTGATGGGATATATGTACCTGAAAAGGCAGACTGTACTATCACTTGTGGTTTCTGGACAAATTCAGCTGCATAACTTGGCTGAATTATTTGTAACTCCCAAATGTCTGTGGTCATCTGTTATCACACAGTAAAATGAGTACTGGGAGGGAAGCAGCTATTCTGAAATTTTTTGTTTGCAGATGCCCTTAGTTGAACTCCAGTCTTTTCTCTTGAACTCTTTTTGCTGAAAGAAACAGACTTGCTCTTTTCTTATAAAATTGTTTGCAATTCTGAGACTGAGATACTGGACTGATGACTCCATTTTACTTTTTTACTTTCAAGTCAATAATGCCATTTGCTAGATGACCACACAAAAATTAATTCACACCATCATTCAAAAATCTTGATTTAATGTTCTCATCTTGAGTTGCTGTTCTAAACACTGACCTGGAAATTCTTAAAAACATCATCCACACATCCTAAATGCACTTCAGTGTATGCATTATTCTCATACACAGTTGTGTAAGAACGTACCATAACAACAGATGTCCTACTGATCACTGATGTGGTATTCATAACAAACGTCCCACTGGGGTACCAAAGTTTTGCCTTCTTGAGGGCGTATGTCTGGATTATGACCTCAGCTCAGAAGTGATGTAATAAACTGGGAGAGAGAGTGTATTTGTGTGTGTGTGTGTGTGTGTTTGCGTGGGTGAGAGTAAGAGTAGTAGAATACGGGGGGATAAGGAAGGTAGCAAGGAATACTGCAAAAGTGATCAGTAGGATATCTACTGTTGTGCTAAATTCTTACACAACTGTACTATCTTCTGACTGAAATCACTGTTGCAGTACTCATAACAGATGAGGGATTTGCAGAGCTGTAGAGAGGAGGAGGATGGAAGGCTAAAGTGAGGCAGTAGAATCCAGGAGACCAGACACAAATGTTCTGGCAAAAGCCACCCTGGACCTAGAGAAGTTATCTACCTAGACCAGGTGCCAGCTTCTAAAATGGATCTGGTATCAACATCCTTGTAGAAGGCACTCAATGAAGCCACTGCTCAACTGGAATGCCCTTTCAGGCAGGAGAGCAAATCTTTCCATGATGAGAATAGCAAAAGGAGATAGCTTTTGAAATCCAGGATGCAATAGTTTGTTTACAAAGAGTCTGTCCCAACTTGGAGTCCATCAAGAAGACAAACGAATAATCTGTTTTCCTGATATCCATATTTTTTATCTAAGTAAAACCTCAACTGCCTGTGAATGTCTAAAGAGAAGATTAGCTCCCCCCTATTCTGAGGATTGGGAAGAAAAGCTGCCAGGTTGATGGCCTGACTGAGGGTGAACTCATTAACCACTTTAGGCATGAAAGGAGGATTTAGCCTTAAGGCTTACCCTACACCTTTAAAGGAAGATAAGAAAAGGGGAATTGGCCATGAGAGCATGAAGTTCAGAAATTATACAAGCTGAGGTGAGGGCCAGAAGAAGCATGGCTTTGCATGTGCAGAAATTTAGGAAGTCAGAAACTGCTGGCTCAAAAGGGAGCAAACTAAGTTTATTCTAACACAAAGTTAAGGTCCCATGGGACAGTGATAGGTTTCCTTGAAGGTTAAAGGTGCAAAACACCTCTCAGGAAAAGTCTGACCTCTGTTCTGGACACAAGACGGGGCTTCAAAAGTAAGCAAGCATTGATAGAAGATAAGTGGGCATTCATGGATGAATAGGCCAAACCAGAATGTAGTAGCTCACAGAGTCATTGAAATACAGTGGGAATTGTCTGACAAAAAGGACTGCAGTTTGTGTTTAAGGCACCAAGCACAAAATATTTTCCATTTGGCCTTGTATGACTTCCTGGCACTGGGTTTCCTGGCTTCTTGTAGAACCTGAACCACCTTTTCAGAGAAAACACATCTTTTAGAGGTTAAAATCCTACCATCCTGACAGTGAGACAGATGTCAGATTGGGATTAAAGAGCTGTCCATTCTACTGGGTGATGACATCTGGTTGCAGAGGGATTAGAGAAATTTCCCTTTGACAGGTGAAACAGGAAATAGAATATGAACCAATGTTGTTTTGGCCAGAAGCAGAAGTTTTGGAGACTCCTCCTAGACATTGATCAGAAGTGTTGGAAGCAGATGCAGAAGAGGATATGCATAGAGGAACTTCCCTGTTCACTGGAAGGAGAAGGCATCTGTTTTCCAGGCTAGTGGAGATGGGATCCTGATGCAGAAAAGAGGAAGTTGGTGATGTTCCAGGAAAGTAAATGTCTATCTGTGGTGTTCCTCACTGAAGCATAGTAACTTTGAAGACCCTTATGTTCTAAGACCATACGAGGGTCCTCTATGTCCCTGCTTAAAGAGTCTGCTACCATGTTCACCTAAGAAGAAATGTATATATATATATATATATATATATATATATATATATATATATATATATATATATCTATATATATATATATATATATATATATATATATATATATATATATATATATATATATATATATATATTGCAGTGAGTATAAGATTCAGGTGGGATGCAAAGTGTAGACCTCCCGTGTCAGCCTGCAAAGGGGGGAGGATCTTGTGCCTCCCTGCTTGTTTATGTACCAAATCACTATGGTGTTGTCTGTGTACACCAACAGCGTGCCTGGCTTTCAGAGATGTGAGAGGGTCTGCAGCACCTGCATAAGTGCCCTGAAATCTTTTAGGTCAATATGCTCTTTCATCAGGTGGGCAGTCCACTCTCATTGAAATTTGTGAGCTCCTACCCAAGCCCCCCATGTTCTGTCTGTGAACAAGACTTGGTTGCGTGGGGCTGCAATGAATGGAAGGCCTGGGTTGACACAGATTACAGATACTACAGTATTTTCTCATGATTATTCTTAACAAGGGGAAGCACAGCAATTGTGGCATCCATGAACCCCACAGCCCTGAAGATCTCTCCTGCTGTGTATGGAGTCTTGGTGGAGTAGCTGGCTAGGGTGTTGACTTTCTCCTGAGGGGTAAAGGCGTGTATGGTGGAAGTATCCATTCTGCAGCTCAGAAAGGTCAAGTCCTGAGTGGATCGAAATTATTTATTTTTTTTTTTGACAATGATGGTGAACCCCAAAAGAGTCAGGAGATGTACAGTACAATGAAGATACTTGAGGAGGATGCCCTTGGACAAAGTCTGGATTAAAAGATTGCCCAGGTAAGGAAAGATCTCTCTGCACTGAGTGTGGAAAAAGACCACCGCTGGATCTAAACACTTTGTGAAAACCCTTGGAGCTGCAGAGACACCAAAGGGCAAAGCTTCTCAAAAGAAGAGTGCCTCTCAAGAATGCTTTGTACAGTTTTGCAGAGGCTACTGAAGAACCTTCAAAATCCCAATATGAAAATTAGATATTGCTGATAACAGAACCTTAATGGTAGAGGAGCTCACTCCTTCTTTAAACAGTAAAGCTGAGAAAGGATTAATATGATTTTGTTGTGCCAGTAAACAAATCTTTTCCATTTACTTGAATAACGTTTTCATATTGAGAGTGTATGGGAAGATAAAAGGATATGGTGGACAGGGGAAGAGAGCATAGGTTTGTCTGGCTATTAAAGGGATTGGAAAACCAGACTGTTAAGCTTGAGGTTTGAGGTGTTTGGGTGAATCATGCCTGTCGGGTGAGACAGAAGATCAAGAATGATGAGGCTACAGGAAGGGAACCAAATTTGTTGAGGCCAGTAAGGTGCAATGAGGATAACTTTGCTCTTCAACCTGGCAGCTTTCTGCAAAAATTTCAGAATTAATGGAATCAAAAGGTAGGCATAAAAGCAGACTGGAAGGCTAAACGTGAAGCACAGAATAGCTCGGTGATTTGCCCTGTGAGGGATTAGGGCAAAGTAGCTGCTGCATTTGCTGTTAAGGGGAGAAGCAAATATATAACAGCAAGGCTGGCCCCATTGACAAAAGATCATTTCTGTCACTTTCTTGTTGAAAGACCACTCATGAGGAAGAAGAATGGACCTGCTCAATTTGTCTACTATCAAACTGGACTTCACCGGAAGGTACGTTGCTATGAGAAAGCGGTTGGATGAGATCGCCCGTTGCCACACTCTGAGTGCTTCTCGACACAAGGGGTATGATCTGGCTACTTCTTGTTTGTTAATGTACAAAACTACTCGCATGTTGTCTGAACAGCAACTGTCCCTGTAGGGAGAGCATTCTGGAGGGCTTGCAACGCTATGAGCATTGCTCTCATCTCTAGGACGTTCATATGCAATTGGCCTCTTTAGGGGACCAAGTGCCTTGGACTGTTTTCCCCAGAAAGTGCCCCCTTCCACCCCAACTGGGAAGCACCCACGTTCACTATGGCCTTGGGCTGAGGAAGAACGAATGGACAAGCCCCTGTAAAACCTGAATTCATTGAATCTGCCACCTGTGATCCTTCTTGCACGCCTGACTGATTCTTATTTGTGCTGACATTCATTGTTAAAGAATGAACCAGTGTGTTGCTAACATCCACTGAAGAATTCTCAAATGAAATCTGGCCAGAGGTTCTAAAGTTACTGCCACTGACATTGCTCCTAGACCTTGAATGACAAAGTGGGCTGAAATCTTAGTACTTCCAATTATTTTTCTGACCTGTCATCTGACCGTCTGTATTCTTGAGAGAGGCTGTCATTGACTTCATTTTGAAAACTGCTCCTACGAATTCCAAATTTTGAGTTGTCTGTAGGTAAGACTTGGCGTAATTTATGGTTATCCCCAAACAACAGCAAATCTGGAGTACCTGATTTTTTGTCCTTACTAACAGATGCCTGGTCGGGGTGGTAATAAGTCAGTCATCTAGATATGGAAACACCCAGAATCTCTGCAGTCTCAAGTGAGCTGCAACTACTGCCATACATTTGGTAAACACTCTGGAAGCTGTGGTGAGGCAAGGGCAGAGCTCTGAACTGGTACTGACTGACTCACAGCCGTAAGCGTAGATACCTTCTGGACTGTCTGTTCATTTTTATATAATAGTCCACATCCTGATGGTCTATCAAGCACATCCAATCATCCTTGCCTAGATAAGGGAGAAGGGATTGAAATATGACCATCCAAAACTGTGTGTGTCAAACTAACCTGTTCAACTTGCTGAGATCCAAAAAGTACAGTTTTGTACCTACCATAAATGTAGATGTTCGAAGATCCACATTGCTGCAGTCCTAACACTTGGGTAGTCCGCTGTCCCTCGGTCGGCCCGAATATCAGAGTATAAGGCTGACGTCGGTCAAGGCGCATTTGACTGACATCAGAACGTCAGGGTACAAATGCGCATGACCGACGTCATATCCTCAGTCTTTTCTTGCCCCAGATGTCAGAAGACCCTAAAAAGAAAGGTCAAAACCCATAGACAACAGCTAAACAACCAACCAGCCTAACACCAAAAATATGTACAATATATGCAATATATACAATATACACAATATACCTCAGATGGATAACCCAACCCACACAACCACCTCAAACTACAGAGGGGAAGGAGGGAGGGTAAATTGGACTGCAGCAATGTGGATCTTCGAACATCTACATTTATGGTAGGTACAAAACTGTACTATGTTCTTCATCTCACATTGCTGCAGTCCTAACACTTGGGTAGAATCCCAAAGCAGAGGTAAGGGAGGATGGCTAAACTATAATGAAGCAGGAGCTGCCAAAATGCCCTGCAACACAGCAGTGGCAAAACCAGCCCTAGATTTAGAGTATAATGGAAGGTGGTAATGTCTAGAGAAGGTATGCACTGAACTCCAAGTGGCTGCCTCCAAAATATCCTTAGTTGCCACCCCCCTCAAAAAAGCTGTTGAAGTGGCAGTAGCCCTAGTGGAATGAGGCCTAATCCCAGCTGGAATCTCTTTGCCATGATGGGAATAACAGAAAGCAATGCAAAATCCAATCCACTTAGAAATAGTTTGTTTTGACACGGGCTTGCCCTGAGAGCACAAAGCAAAAGAAACTAATAACTGCTGAGATTGTCTGAACCCTTTAGTTCCGTCCAAATAATATCGCAACTGCCTGTGTACATCTAAAGTGTGCAAAATCTTTTCCCCTTTATTTTGGGAATTTGCATAAAAAGTAGGCAAATGAATAGTTTGGTTTAAAGCCACACTAGAAACCACTTTAGGCATAAAGGAAGGATTAGTACGTAAAGATACCCTATCCTTATGGAAAATTAAGAAAGGCTCAACTGCCATAAGGGCCTGCAATTCAGAAACCCTTCTTGCAGAGGTAAAGGCCAACAAAAAAGCAGTCTTCCATGACAAATATTTCAACTCAGCCGTAGCTGCATGCTCAAAAGGTTGTAGAGTAAGTTTCTCCAACACAAAATTGAGATCCCAAGCAGGAGTAGGAGCCCTTCGTGGGGGTCTTACATTCTTTGCCCCTCTAAGAAATTGCTTGAACAAAGGATGAGAAAACAATGGTGGGTCACAGTCGTAGTGAGCTGAAATTGCTGCAGCATGAATCTTAATAGAAGAGAAAGACAAACCTTTGTCTAATAACTCGGTAAGATATTGAAGAGCCACACTTAAATCAGGCTCAGAAACATCCAAATCCTTAGCTGCACTCCAAAACAAAAATCTCTTCCATTTATCTGCGTACACTTTCCTTGTACTAGGCCTTCTAGCTTCCAAAATCACATTCAAAACTTGTTGTGGAAGTTGAGACTCTCTATGGTTGAAAACAGAATATGCCAGGCCGTTAGGTGAAGAGAGCGAAGTTTGACATTGAGCAAATGACTGTCCTCCTGGGACAACAGATGAGGAATCAAAGGCAAAGGCCATGGAGGCTTCCGTACCAGACTTCTCAGTAATGGGTACCAGTGCTGTCGAGGCCAATCTGGAGCTATCAAAATCATCCTTGGCTTGTCCTGTCTGACCTTCAGAAGTACCTTTGGGAGGAGAGGCAGAGGTGGAAAGGCATACACATGAAGATTTTTCCAACTGAAAGAAAGAGCATCCACTTTCCAAGCTGTGGGATGAAACCTCTTTGTGCAAAACTTTGGCAGCTGGTGGTTTAGTGGAGAAGCTAACAGATCTATGTCTGGAGTTCCCCAGGACACTGTCAATTTCTGAAATACATGAAGATCCAGTTTCCACTCGTGGGGATCCATGATTTGTCTGCTTAACATATCTGCTAAGGAGTTCTGTGCTCCTGGCAGAAACCTTGCCTGAAGACTTAGTTGTAAACTGAGAGCAGTCTCCCACAAAATCATTGCTTGCCTGCATAGAGGATAAGAATGTGTTCCCCTTGCTTGTTGATGTACCACATGACAGTTGTGTTGTCTGTTAGAATCAACACCTGCCCTGGAAGAAGTAAATCCTTGAAAGCTATTAATGCAAACTGGACTGCTAACATCTCCTTCAAGTTGATATGTAGATGCTGTAGTCTGACAGGCCACTTGTCTTGTATCCACTTTCCGTTTAGATGAGCTCCCCAAGCTGTGTCCGAGGCATCTGTCGTTAAAATTTGACTCGCCTCTGGCCGGGTCACAGAGAGTCCCTTGTTTAGGTGACATTCCTGAGCCCACCACAAAAATTCCTTTTGAATGCAAGGTATTATTGGAATGACAGTGTCCAGATCCTGGCAGTGCTGTGTCCATACATTTTTGAGATACCATTGCAACTTCCTCATATGCAGTTTGGCATTGGGAAGCACCAGAATACAAGATGCCATGAACCCTAAGGCTTGAAGGACTGTCCTTGCAGTCAGCCCGGACTGAAGAGATAGATGATGGAAGTAAAGGGAAAGATTCTTTTGTTTGTCCGGGGTTAGAAAGGCCATCTGGGATGCTGTATTCAGTCTCACACCCAGAAAGCACATGTCTTGAGAAGGTACTAGACTGGACTTTATTTCGTTCACAGAATACCCCAGGCATCTTAGCACTGCTATCACATATTCCAAATGACGAAGAAGCTCGTCCCTTTCTTGAGCCAGAATCAGGCAATCGTCCAAATAAGGATAGATTTGTATTCCTTTCAGCCTGAAGAAAGCTATCACTGGAGCCAGAACTTTCGTAAATACTCTGGGCGCAGTAGATAAGCCAAAGGGCAATGCAGAGAACTGATAGTGAGAAGTCCCAGTCCGAAAACGCAGATACTTCCTGCAACTTAGCCTGATAGGAACATGAAGGTAAGCCTCCTTGAGATCCAAAGTTACCATCCAGTGAGCCTTGCCCAGCAGAGGTAAAAGCTGTTGCAACGTCAACATTTTGAACTTGGGAATGTCCAGATAAGTGTTGAGGATAGATAAATCCAAAATTGGTCTCCATGTGTTCCCCTTTTTTGGTACAAGGAACAGGCGAGAATAAAATCCTAGGCCCCTTTCTGGCATAGGAACTGGCTGTATGGCCCCTATTTGAAGTAACAGAGAAATTTGCTTGTGAGCCTCTATTCTTTGTTGAGGAGGAATGTCTGGCATGCCTTTGAAAGGAGGCATGGTATGGAAATAAAACCTGTAACCGTGATGTATGATATCCAATACCCATCTGTCTTGGGTAATCAAACTCCAATTTTCTTTGAAAAGTGCCAACCTTCCTCCCAAAGGTGCTGCCAGGCGAGAAGGTTCTGGCAGCTAAAAAGGTAGGTCATTGGGTTTGTTTACGAAAGGACTGACCCCTGCCCTCACCTGAAGACTGTGCAGGAGAACTCCCTGTTCTAGGCCTAAAAGAGCCCTGACCTCTGCCCCTGCCCCGTCTAGATCTACCCCTAGAGACTGGGAATCATAAGAAGGATACGTCCACCCCTTAGTAGGCCAATTTCTACTAAACTTTGGAGGCTGAACCTGCAAAAATTCTTTAACAGTCTGCATAGACTTAGCCTTGTCTTCCATTTTCTTTAAAACTGCCTCAACAGGGGAACCAAACAAGACATCAGATTGCAAAGGGGCATCCAAAATCCTAGTTTTAACATGGTCAGATAAATTTTGATCCCGCAGCCAGGCATGCCTGCGAAGAACTGACCCAGTGGCAGCCACCCTAGACGAGGCCTGTACAGCATCGAAACCACATTGCAAAGAGTGCTTACCCACCTGTTCAGAAACATGCACTAAATCTTGTAACTCTTTACAATCAATACCTTCCGCCAGAGCATCAACCTTAGATTTCAACTGTGAAAGGAGAAAATTTTGATATTTCAACATGTGAAACTGGCAATTCAAAGCTCTCATAGCTAGAGTGGAAGAAGTATAAACTTTCTTTCCCCATCTATCCAAGGCCCTGGCCTCTTTATCTGCAGGAACCGGATTCTTGACAACAGAAGCCTTAACACCTTTAGGCCCCTGGCTAACAGTTTCTGGGTCTGCCCTAGGACTCTTAAAAAGATACTTATGAGCTTCAGGTACCCTGTAATACCTATCAGGTTTAACAGGAGCAGGAGGCAAAGAATCAGGATTAAGAGAAGCCTCTGCAAACACATCTTCCACCACATTCAGAACAGGAGGTATAGCCAAAGGCCTATGCTGGGGTAAAAACAAAAATTCCCTAAGCCTTTTCCTGGAATCAGAGAAGTCCTGACCTTCCCATTTAAAATGCTCTCTCATGGAGTGAAGGGTCTCTGAAAAAGAAAAATCCTCAGGAGGAGAAGCAGAAGGAGTAGAATCATCCACATCAGAATCAGAATAATGAGAATACTCCTGCAAGTCTTCAGCCGAAGACTCAGACACATCCGAAGCCTGCTCCCAATCCCCCAACACTGGTTCAATTCTAGGCCTCTTATCAGGAGGGGGCATAGAGCCTCTAATTAAAGTGATTAATTCTTCTGCCATTTTAAGCATGTGCTTCTTGGGCACAGCACCTGAAGAACTGGGAGTGACACCCACAGGAGCTAAACTAGACCTGCCTCTAGGAGAGGCCTTGGAAGCAGAAAGAGAGGGCCTAGACCCCTTAGGAAGGGAGGGGAGTACAGTTATCTGAGAAGCCCCTACCGCCTGACCTGCCTCCTGGGAGGCCACATCCTGTAAAAAGTACAGTTTTGTACCTACCATAAATGTAGATGTCCGAACTGGATAGCATCTGCAGTCATAACAAGTGGGTTGTCCTGTCGTCAGGCAGCCCTGCAGTCGGCCGGATTCCAAAGTCCGGGTCCGGCTTCGGCTGATGTCGCACTCCACCCGGCGTCATCTCTGTTGGTCTTCGGGTATAAAAGCATCAGCACCGCCATTTTCCTCAGTGTTTCTTGCCCCAGATGCCAGTAGCCCTCTTGCAGGCTAAAAATTTGGATAGATGCCAATGTTTCCAAATAGATAGAGGTAAACACAACAATAAGCATATATGTACATATATACAAACAAATACACCATAAAGACTCCCCAACAGCTAGCTATTAGGAGGGTAAACACCCTAGGAGTACCACAGAGGGAAGGAGGGTAATCCTGACTGCAGATGCTATCCAGTTCGACATCTACATTTATGGTAGGTACAAAACTGTACTATGTCCTTCATGGATGCATCTGCAGTCATAACAATGGGTAGAATACCATAGCCAACTAGGGAGGAGGATAAAAGTAGATTATGGTGTGTTTAGGATCCCTTGCAGTACAGCAGTGGCAAACCCTGCTCGGGATCTGGAATATAGAGGCAAATTATAATGCTTGGCAAATGTATGCACGGAGGTCCAAGTAGCCGCCTCAATAATGTCTTTGGTTGCCACTCCTCAGAAGGCTGTGGTAGTGGCTGTTGCCCTTGTAGAATGAGGTCTTATGTTCTGTGGAATTGGTTTTCCATGGAAGGAGTAACAGTATCGTATGCAATTTCCTATCCATTTGGAGATTGTCTGTTTGGAAATAGCTTTTCCTTCCCTTCCTGTTGCATAGGCTACAAAAGTTGGTCAGTCTTTCTGCTATTTTTGTTCTGTCCAAGTAGTAGCGTAGCTGTCTATGTACATCCAAGGTATGCAGTATTCTTTCCCTCTGTTTTGTGGGTTGGGAAAGAAGGTAGGTAGGTGGATTGCCTGGTTTAAAGACACTCTGGATACCACCTTGGGCATAAATGTAGGATTAGTCTTCATGGACACTCTATCTTGGTGGAAGATTAGGAAGGGTTGCACGGCCATTAAGGCCTGTAGTTCTGAAACCCTCCTTGCTGAAGTAATTGCCAGTAGGAAAGCAGTTTTCCATGACAGGTGTTGTAGGTCTGCTGTTGCTGCTGGTTCAAAGGGTGATAGTGTCAACTTTTCTAGCACAAAGTTTAAATCCCAAGCTGGTAATGGTGGTTTCCTTGGAGGTTTTACATTCTTGATTCCTCTGAGGAACTGCCTGAGCAAAGGGTGCGAAAAACAGGTGGATCAAAGCTGTATTCTGCTGAAATAGCTGATGCATGTATCTTGATGGAGGAGTAGGACAGGCCTGAATGAAGAAGTTCGCCAGATACTCCAGAATGTTAGGCATATCTATGTTTGACACATCTTTTCCTCTTTCCGTACTCCAAATGACAAACCTTTTCCATTTTCCAGCATAGTTCCTTCTTGTTGAAGGTCTGCGTGCTTCAAGAATAATGTCTTTAACTCTTTGGGAAAGTTCTGGATTAGCTGCTGCTATGTGATGTTCCATGCAGTCAGTTGCAGCGTTTTAGGTTTGGATGTATGATGCTGTAGTTGTTCTGAGTTAACATCAAAGGCATCAGGGTATTAGCCACATATTGTTCGAGACATGCTCTTCAGTAGTGGGTACCAGTGTTGTCTTGGCCAGTTTGGAGCTATCAGGATTATCCTTGGGCGTTCTTCCTTGATTTTTAGTAGTACCTTGTGTATCAAAGGAAGAGGTCGGAATGCATATGCTCTTAGGCCTTTCCAGTTGAAGCAGAGCCAGTCCACTTTCCATGCTAGTGGGTGGAATGTCCTTGTGCAGAATTTTTGAGCTGGTGATTGAGAGGTGATGCGAATAGGTCTATCTGTGGCATTCCCATTTCTTCGAGATGGTCTTGAAGCTCTTCCGCTGCCGCTTCCATTCCTGGGCGTCCGAAGTGGTTCTGCTTAATATGTCTGCTAGAGTATTGTCTTTCCCAGGTACAAATATTGCCAGTAACTGAATGTTGTAGCTGAGTGACAGGGTCCACAGCTCCAAGGTCATTCTGCATAGGGGGTATGAATGAGTGCCTCCCTGTTTGTTGATGTACTACATGACTGTGGTGTTGTCTGTCCTTATCATCAACTGGCCCTCTTTGAGAAATGGTTTGAACTTTTGGATTGCCAGTTTTACTGCCAGCATTTCTTTTAGATTGATGTGCAGGTGAAGTTGATCCTGTGTCCACAATCCTTGCGCATTTGTCCAGCATGTGGGCCCCATCCTAGGTCTGAAGCGTCTGTTGTGATGGTCTGGCTTGGTTGACATCTGCGAAAGGGTAGGCCTGGGTTTGACTGGCATGCCTGAGCCCACCATAGGAACTCCTGTTTTAAGCATGGAATTAGTGGGATTTCTGTTTCTAGACTGTGTCTGTGTTGGGACCATAAATTCTTTAGGTACCACTGTAGTTTCCTCATATGTAGTCTGGCAAATGGGACCAAGATTATGCATGATGCCATGAAGCCCAAGGCCTGCAGAACTTTTCTTGCTGTTAACTTGTTCAGTTTTGTTAGTGCCAAGAAGTAAAGAGGCAGTTCTTTTTGTTTTTCTGTAGTCAAACAATTGTTAACTTTTTCTGACATCGGCTGAGGCAAGAAAGAGTCCCCAACGGGGTACTTAGCTTGAAGTCTTGATGAGAATTGGAAGTAATCTCTGGATCCGACCGACCGGCACTTGCGAACAGCTTCTGCTTGAGCACGTGGCAAGAAAGACGGAGGAAAATGGCGTCGGCTGATGCTTTTATACCCGAAGACCAACAGAGATGACGTCGGGTGGAGTGCGACATCAGCCGAAGCCGGACCCGGACTTTGGAATCCGGCCGACTGCAGGGCTGCCTGACGACAGGACAACCCACTTGTTATGACTGCAGATGCATCCATGAAGGACATTCAAAGTTTCTCCCTGGGACTCCAGAGAGGCCTCCGTCGGAACCACCGGTTCCACTGACGCCTCTAAAGAACCGGCGTCCGGTTCGGACGACTCCTCTAACCTAGGTTTAACTGCCTTGTCCTTGCGCTTCTTTGAGGAAGCCGGCGTCGGAGCATCCGACGGCATTTTGTAATTGCACCGCTTCCCAAAGACCAACCTGGCACAATCCAACCTCCGCTTTATAGTGCGTTTATTAAACCTAGCACAAAAGCGGCACCCAACAACGTCGTGCTCAGGTCCCAAACAAGGTATACACAAATTATGGTAATCCCTATGCGGTATCTGTTTCCCACAAGAAATACAGTTATTCACTTTTTCTGACATCCGGTAAACCACTGAGGCAAGAAAAACCAAAATATTCCCCAACGGGTACTTAACCAACTCTGACTTGGTCTGAAACTCCGAATTGAAAATTTCAGAGCCGAACGGCACCTTCAACACTGCTTCTGCATCGGACCATGCGGCAAAAAAGACTGAGGATATGACGTCGGTCATGCGCATTTGTACCCTGACGTTCTGATGTCAGTCAAATGCGCCTTGACCGACGTCAGCCTTATACTCTGATATTCGGGCCGACCGAGGGACAGCGGACTACCCAAGTGTTAGGACTGCAGCAATGTGAGATGAAGAACATCTGGTCTCCAGTCCCCTGTTTTCTTTGGCACTAAAAATAACCTTCAGTAAGTTCCGGATTCTATCTGGTCTGGCGGGACCCTCTTGGATGACTTTTTCTAGCAGCTTTTGTATTTGTATTGCTGCTTCTTTCCTCTGACTGAGTGGATCATCAGGAATTTTTTTGCAGATATGGCGGTGGAAGAGTAAAGGGTATTGGATAACCTCTGGAAATAATCCTCTGAAGCCAAATATCTTTTATGTCTAGCCAGGCTCTCTCGCGCAAGGACAGTCAAACCCTAACTGCCTCCAGAGGTGGACAACTGAGCCTCCTATCTGGAGCACTGGTAGGGTCTGTCAGAGAAAAATCTCTGTACTCCATGTTTTGTGGTCCTCCTCTGCCACAGTGGCTGCGTCGTCCATTAGAGATCCCCTTCTTCCCTTAGGGGAACTTTCTCCATGCATATTGTGGAAAGGACTCTGGACTTCCTGAACCACATCTTCTGACCAGCTTGTTGATTCCTAAAAAAGGATTTTTGAGGGGTTGAAAAACATACCCACAGCAGACTGGGTCTCTGCATCCTTCTCACACCCGGATAATGTGTTCTTCACTTTGGGGCCAAAGAAGTGTCATCAGGAGGACTTGAAGGGCTCCGCAAGATCACACACATCCAGGCATGTCTCCTAATGCCTGAACCCGCTGCCCTTGAGGTGCCATCAGCTGCATGCAAAATAAGCATCATGGATGAATTTGAGATAGATTGGAAGGTAGCAAAATGAGAAGCCACAGACAACTGGGCCCCAGCAAAAATGATCCCTGAAAGGCAAGTTGAAATCCCTTTGCAATCTACTAAAACATAGCTCAGTGACTTAAGGGTAAAGGTTGCTGAAGGGTAGACATATTTCCCAAATCTGTCCAATCACGCTAGACTCCCTGTTAGGGGGATGAACAGAGGAACTCTGTTCAGCAAGTTCCTTCTTGATGGCCGCCGCCACAACCATGGCATCCACAGGCACCCCTTCAGCCCAAAATTCTTTCCCTGTAGGTGGAGCTAAAATCCTATCTAGCCTTTTAGATATTGGTTCAACTGTATCAAATTCCTTCCATGCCCGTCGATAGACCAAATCAATGAGCTCAACAGCAAGTGGGGTAACCCAGGAAAGTAGATAGGCCAAGCTCCAAAGGCCTCCAGAAATACTGACTCCTCAGTTGAAGGGTTGATGGAGGTTCCAAATACCTCTCTGTTTCAGGATCTCAAGGATGTCTCCAAATGAGATCTTCTGGAGGTGATCATGGGGACCCTTCGCCCTCATCAAAGTCCGTATCCTCAGTGCCAAACTCCTGTGGAGATTCCAAGTGCCTCCTCTTGCACTTTTTGTTCTTGGGGACATCCTCGGTAGGATGTTCCGGGGAAGTGTCAGAAGAGACTAAGAGCCCCTGCTTGACAGACTGGAGGTCTCAAGCTGGCTGCCCCAGTGGAGTCGAAAGACGAGGCTCCAAGCACAGCGACATCTGGGTGTTGGACTGCAGATATGAGAGGGTTGGGGCCGTCAAATCCTGTCGAGACAGAAAACATCCTCTTTACAACCTCGGAAGCCAACCATCCCGGGAAAGAGAAGACCTTGACACGTAGAAGGCAGGCTACTGGACTGCTTTCTCCTCCCTCCCTGAAAGCTATCTCGCCGAGGAGGAAGTCGTCATTGAGCTATCCAATGCCGAAGTACCAAGGAGTAAAGATGGTTCTGAATCCTTCTGAGATGAACCCAGAGCCTCGGACCAGACAAAGCAGCTCTGACTCAGAGAGATGTTGGAGCCAAGGCACCCAAGCCTTACCCTCAGATCTGAAGCTAACTCTAATCTTAAGATCAAAGCCTGATGGACCCGGGAGACTCGGATACAGGGATTCAAAAGCAGCCAAAGGAATCAGAAAAAGAGTCTGATGTGGTAGAGTGGTTGATAGATGGTCCTTCTGACCAGAAATGGTAGGAGCCTGTACCAAACCCATCTGGATCTGTGCCAAAAAACTTCCTCATCATCTGATCCACATCTTGTTCAGTCAAACTCCAGGATGAACAAGACGAAGCCAGGGAAGGTGACTCAGCACGGTGCCTTTCCATAAAGGGAGATGGGACTCTGGAAGGAACTGGATCCACAGATGGAGAATACCTGGTCCTAAAATAGGATCAAACACAGTTGGCTCTGAAAATTCTTTGGTCAACTGTGAGGATGAATGATCCATAAACCTCTTTCCATATCCGAGGGAGAAGAGGTTTGAGACTTCCTCGAATCCAACTTAGTCCTCTTCCTGGACAACTCCAAGGATAGAGTTCAGAAGAAGAAGCAACTGGAGATTTCAACTTCTTGGACTTAACCTTGGGAGACTGAGCTGCTGAAATAGCTTCTCTGAATGATGAAGGCAACATCCTATCGGAATTAATTTGTTCTTTTTGTCCACTAATCCTTGGGGGTTAAAAATGTGACAGATGGAACAATCTTCTTGAAGGTGCTAAGGCAATAAAACCGTAAACCCAAAGACTGTGGGTGTCTGAGACAGGTAACTTGTGCCCAGACTTCACACACTTTGAAACCAGAAGGGCCCTTCTCAGTCATTTTACCAACAACAAAAAATCAGTGGCTAGACAATTTTTTTTTTTATTTTCTGTAGTAGGGGAGATGGAACAGGAAAAGAAAAGGTATTGCCAACAGTGGTAATTAAGAATACACTAACTTCTTCATTCCAGTAGAATCATTATCAATATAAACCAGTTTAAAACTGCTCTTAAAAGCTTTCTTAATACCTCTTTGCTTTGCAACTGTTTGAGTCCAGGCTACGTTGGTATATGAATGCCTGCTCATGTTGATCCTTCTCCTAACTACTACTAAATCTTAGTTCCTTTTGTTCATACATATTTTCCTGCTTGCTATTATTCACCTTAAGTTCTCTTTTCAGTTGTTATGATAAGCTTTCTAAGTCAGCTGTAAATTACAAA
This sequence comes from Protopterus annectens, assembly GCF_019279795.1. Taxonomy (NCBI): domain Eukaryota; kingdom Metazoa; phylum Chordata; order Ceratodontiformes; family Protopteridae; genus Protopterus; species Protopterus annectens. Next base: position 1,300,251,986 of record NC_056737.1, on the reverse strand, counting down.
ATATGTACTTCATGTATTGTCATATTCAAAATTATAATCATATTTGTTTTTGTGAAATGTGGAGCTTTTCTCCCTGGGCCTCTACTGAAAACGAGTAATTATCCCAGTTGGACTTTCCCGGTAAACAAATGTAAAATAAATAAATGTAACGGAAGACAGAATACATAACAATGATGGTGTGTGTGTGTGTGTGTGTGTGTGTGTGTATATATATATATATATATATATATATATATATATATATATATACATACATACACACACATGTATATATATTTATATATAGCTACATAAATATGTTTATATATATATATAGATATTTATATATAGATAAATATATATAGCTAGATATACAGATATATATATATATATATATATACACACACAGATAAATATAGTAATAGTATCAGTACAAGGATAAGGGATTACTAGAAAGTTGAAAATTAAAGTAGAAAAAAGCAGAAAATGAAGTTTTGGAAAGAGAAATTGCAACTTGGCTGAAAAATAGCGATGAAGCTCAAGAGGTACGGCTAACCACAACCTTTCGTGAAAAGCGGCAAATGAGATCTGAGGTATGTTAGTGGTTGGTGCATTATGGGTAAGGGAGAAAAGCTAGACAGCTTTTTGGTTACCACGAGCTTTAATAACGGCAGAGTTGGAGCTGAGAATCAGATCTGAACCCAACAGGACAGAATCAAAACTGACATTATTAGATCAAACATTTTTGGTAACCATGTTCAAATTGTTCTAGATGCAATCACTACTATACTGTCATGGCAATCTCAGGTCCAAATCAACAAGTATAAAGCTGGAAAGTAACTCTACACTACTGAGAACTATAAGCATTCCTTTAACGACCACAAAAAGCACAACAGCATTTTCAAGTACAGTGTCTGACAAGAAGGCAAAAGATAATGCAACTGGCGGAGAACCTAAAGACTGTTTGCCTATAAACCAACAGCTCCTCATTCCATGAAGCAAAGATGGCAGACATTGTTTTCCACTATCTATGCATTTCTTCAAGGCAGAACACGAGGTAAGGATGCACATTCCAACATGTGAAGGGCTCTTCGTACTCCAGATCTGGCCCCAGGAAAGAAAACAGGGACATGAAAGGCCTGGCTTAGATCACTCCCAGAGTAAAGCTGTGCTTTACGTACATTCAACATAACAGAAGCTCTTCAAGGGGTAGTCAAAGAAACATTTAGGTTTCACCCACTTCATCTGTTTAGACTCCCAACCTGGAATTTAATCAGCTATTCTTTGGCCTATTAAGACTGGTGGTGGAAAGGAAAGTTGTGCAAAATCTTAAGATAACCATAGATGTCCTTCTCTTCCATGTTGCAGTATTCTACTAGTGGGTTTACCCTTCTTTCGATCAGCTTGTCTGGCCAGGTTTCCAAAACTTTTACAGTCCCTCATGGTGCGCTGGACGTCTGACATGGAGGCAGGTATGTGGGCCATAAAGGTGATGTCTGCATGCACCAGCCCTCAGAACATAGAAAAAAGCCCCAGTCGGAGCCAGTCCTGAGGGGCATAGCCTGCCCTGGAGCTGAGGAGAGCAAGTGCAAGGTTAGAAGGGGGAAGGTGGGAGGGAAGAAATACTGCAACATGGAAGAAAAGGACATCTATGGTTATGGTAAGATTTTACACAACTTTCCTATGTCCTTCTATTCCAATGTTGCAGTATTCTACTAGTGAGTGAACACCAAAGCTCACTATATGTTGTGGGGTGCCTGGAAGAGGTCTCCAGGAATCCATGCAGAATAGCCCTGGCAAAACCTGCCCTGGCTCTGGAAATATGGTCCAGCTTGCAGTGTCTGGTGAAGGTGTGCACAGAGGACTAAGTGGCTGCTTCCAGAATGGAGTTAGTGGTGTGTGTAACAAAAGGAAATTGCCCTGGCAATCCACGTTGAAATGGTCTGTTTGCCCACCGCTTTCCCCAGACCCCTGGGGTGGAAGGAGACAAACAGTTGGTCTGATTTGTGAAAAAGTTTAGTTTAAGCAAATAGAATCGGAGTTGTCTGTGGACATCCAGGGAATGAAGGACTCTCTCACTATCTCCCTGTGGGTTAGGGAAGAAGGTAGGCAGTGGATGGCCTGATTCAAGGAAAGGTCGTTGACCACCTTAGGGGTGAAGGAAGGGTTTATCCTGAGGGTAACCCTGTCCATATGGAAAACCAGGAAAGGCGGGGTAGCCATAAGGGCTTGAAGCTCTGAGACCCTCCTGGCTGATGTCAAATCTACTAGCAAGACTTTTTTCCACTTGCAAAACTTTAAGGCAGCCTTGTCAGTCGGTTCAAAGGGTGGTAAAGTGAGGTTTTCTAGCACATAATTAAGATCCCAGGGAGGAGGAGACGGTTTCCTGGGAGGTCTTAGGTGCAAAACCCCCTTTAGGAAGAGTTTGGCTGGTAGTCAGGATGCCAGCAGGGAGTCTATAGGCAGGGAGTAATGGCAGACAGGTGTGCTTTTAAAGAGGAGTATGACAAGCCTGTCTTCAACAGTTCACACAGGTTAAGACAAAATTGGAGCCAAGTCGCTGTCCAGCGGCTCCAACTGTATTTTATGACACCAGATAGAAAACCTTTTCCATTTGGAGAGAAGATTTTCGTGTGTTGGGTTTCCTGCCCTCTTGCAGAACTGAAAATACGTCCTCGTTGTACAGGTGTCTGAAAGGAATCAGAATCCTATCCACTACAGGGAGAGGTGCAGAGACCGCCACTGTGGGTGTATCTGTGTTCCCTTTTGCTGTGAGAGTATGTCCACTGAGGGGAGTAACTTGTGGTGATTGCCCTTGGACAGATTTAGAAGTAGAGGGAAATAGTGCTGCCTTGGCCAGAAGGGAGACACCAGCAAGACTTCTGGTGAGTCCTGCCAAATTTTCAGTAGGACACTCTGGATCGGGGGGTGGGGGGCATACAGGAACCTCCTCTTCCATGACATTGAGAAGGCGTCTGTTTGCAATGCCTTCGGATCGTGAGTTCTGCAGCAGTAGATCTGGAGTTGCCTGTTTATGGAGGAGGCGAAAAGGTCTATCTGTGAAATACCCCACCTGTGGACCAGATCTAGGAACTCTTGACAGCATCCATTTGTGGCTGTCTGATACAGTTCTGCTTACTGAGTCTGCCTGAGAGTTGTGCTGTGACGGAATGTAGGCTGCCTGGAGGGTGATTCCCTGAGAGAGAGCCAGCTCCCATACCTGTAGAGTTAGTCTGCATAGGAGGTAGGACTTTGTCTCTCCTTGCTTGTTCAGGTACCACATCACTGTGGTGTTGTCTGTGAAGATCTTTAGGAGTCCCTGTTGGAGGTAAGGTTTGAAGGCCTGCAGGGCAAGGAGTATTGCTGTCATTTCTCTGATACTGATGTGCACTTGTTTGCATCTGTCTGTCCACAGACCTTGCACTGTCCTTGGACCCAGAGTTGCCCTCCCAGCCCAGGTCTGAGGCATCTGCGTGCATGCACTGGGAAGGGGGGTCATTTACAGGGGCAGGCTTGGATTCTGGGAAACTTGGGCAAGCCACCATTTTAATTCTTGGTGAAGACAGGTGAGGAGTGGGGCCCTGAACTCTAGAGGATGTGAGTGCTGGGTCCACACAGTGCGTAGGTAACATTGAAATTTTCTCATGTGTAACCTTGCTAGAGGTAGCATGGGAATAGTAGCTGCAATGTACCCCAGAAGTCTTAGGAATTCCCTTGCAGTCAGGCCTGATGAATGGAGGGCAGACTGAAAGTGATGTTTGAGAAAGACCACTTTTTCCTCCAGGAGGGAGGCCATCCTGATGTCTGTCCTGATTCTGCATCCCAGGAAGACAATGTCCTGTGTAGGATGGAGATGGGACTTTCGTAAATTTATCAGGAAGCCCACAGACTGTAGCAGGAGGTCCTTGGTGTGACCAGCGAGGGTCTGTCTGTCTGCTGCCTGAATGAGTAGGTCGTCTAGGTATGGGAATATTTGTATTCCCCTTGTCCTGCAGTAGGCAATTACTGGGGCTAGGCACTTTGTAAATACCCATGGGGCAGTGGATAGCACAAAATACAAGGCACAGAAAGTACAGTTGTGTACACTTTACATAAATGTAGATGTTGAGTGTATTCACTGTTGCAGTCATCACATTCGGGTTATCTGCCTGCAGGCAGCTCTCAGCTGGCCTGAATACCAGAGTCTTGGGATTTCTGGATTGGATGCTGTCGCTTCTTCCATGACGTCAGGTCGTCAGGGGTATAAAACATGCAGCCAACACCATTACATCAGTTTTTCTTGCCCCAGATGTCAGGTGCCCCCACAACAGGAAGCAATTAAATGGGGTGAAACACCCCAGCAAAAAGCAAATACACATAGTATAAGATATGCCAAAACAAAAAGGATAGGTGAAAGCAAAGACAATCAGGGGGCAGGAGGGAGGGTAACCAAGACTGCAACAGTGAATACACTCGAACATCTACATTTATGGTAAGTGTACACAACTGTATTATGTTCTTCGTGTTTCACTGTTGCAGTCATCACATTTGGGTTGATTCCCAAAGCTAAGGAAGGGTGGAGGTAGATTAAGAAGCATTAGGACTAGCAATCAAGCCCTGTAAGACTGCTGTGGCAAATCCAGCTCTGGATTTAGAAAAGACAGGCAAGTGGTAATGCTTGGTGAAAGTGTGTACAGAGCTCCAGGTTGCAGCTTCCAAGATGTCACTGGTAGGGACTACTCAGAAATGCAGTAGAGGTAGATGTAGCCTTAGTGGAATGTGTTCTTACCCTCTGTGGGGTAGGCTTTCCATGGTTCTTGTAGCAGAAATGGATGCAGTATGCTATCCATTTAGATATGGTTTGCTTTGAAATGGCCTTCCTCTCTGCCCCTGCAGCAAAGCTGACTAGCAGCTGGTAAGAATTTCTGCGAGGCTTAGTCCTGTCCAAATAGAATCTAAGCAGTCTGTGCACATCTAGGGAATGCAGTATCCTTTCCCCATTATTTCGAGGATTAGACAAAAAAGTAGGCAAATGAATGGACTGGTTCAAAGGGGGGAAGTGTAAGCTTTTCCAATACAAAATTAAGGTCCCAGGCTGGAGTGGGAGCTCTCCTGGGGGGTCTTAAATTTTTGGACCCTCTAAGGAACTGTTTTACCAGAGGATGAGAGAAGAGGGGTGGCTCACTATTATAATGAGCTGAGATGGCAGAGTCATGAATCTTAATTGAAGAGAAGGATAGGCTCTTGTGGAGCATTTCTGTTAAGTAATCTAGTATAAGAGGTAAGCTGGACACAGTTGTGCCCATCCCTTGAGACTGGCTATAGGAACAATATCTTTTCCACTTTTCTGAATAGGATTTTTTACTACTAGGCCTTCTTGCCTCAATAATGACATCCAGCACCTGCTTACTGCGGGTTGCTAGAGCTGTGTTCAGGGGATTAGCCAAGCTGCAAGGTTCAGGGTCTGAAGCTGAGGGTGCAGAATTTGGCCGCCCTGCTAGGACAGCAGGGAAGGGGTCTGAGGCAGGTGCCATGGTTGTAGCACTGTCAGACTGGGCAAAAGAGGATACCAGTGCTGGCATGGCCAGTCTGGTGCAATCAGGATTGTTCTTGGCTTGTCCTGTTTGATCTTTAGTAGAACCTTCGAGAGGAGAAGCAGGGGAAGGCACAGACAGAGAGGCTTTCCCCGGAAAAGGACAGGTCATCCACCTTCCAAGCTTGGCTGTGGGGAGCTCTGGTGCAGTATTTGTTCAATTGATAGTTCTGAGGGGAAGCAAACAGGTCCACCTTGGTGTCCCCCCATCTGTTCCCCAAAAGCTTGAATATTTTGGGTTCCAGTTTCCATTTGTGTGAGGGTCCATGAGATTTCTGCTTAAGTCGTCTGCCAGTGAATCTAGTTTGCCTGGCAGGAATTGAGCTTGTAGGTGTACTTGGTTGCTCAAGGCTGTGTTCCACAGAGCCATGGCTAGTCTGCAGAGTGGGTAGGAATGTGTCCCCTCCTGCTTGTTTACGTACCACATAACTGGTGTTGTCTGTCTTTACCAATAGTTGTCCTGGAAGAATAAGGCCTTTGAAGGCTGTCAGAGCATTCTGTACAGCTAACATTTCTTTTTGATTGATATGCAGGTGCATCTGCTTTGGGTTCCATTTGCCCTGAATGCACTGCCCTGCCATGTCAGCCCCCCCGTGCATAGTCTGATGCATCTGTTGTTAGGATTTGGGTGGCAGGGGTAGAGTGAAAGAGTCCCTTGTTGTGGTTTCAGGCCACTGCCCTTAGACATGGAATGATAGGAATTATTGTTTTCAGGTCCTGAGAATGTTGACACCATAGACTTTTTAGATACCATTGAAGTTTCCTAATATGCAGTCTTGCATATGGAATTAACAGATGCAAGAGGCCATGAACCCCAAAGCTTGCAGTATTTTCCTTGCAGATAGCTGAGTTTTTGTGGCCAGTAGGTTGAAGTAAGTTGTCAAATAAATGCGTTTCTCTGGAGTGAGGAATGCCATCTGGGAAGCTGTGTTCAAGTTTGCTCCCAGGAATACATCTGTTGGCAGGGTACTAGGTGTGATATCCTTTCACTGATGGTGTACCCCAATGAAGTTAGAAGTCTCTTTACAAATGCCAGGTGCTGTAGTAGCAAGTCCTGACTTTCCACCTGAATCAGGTAATCGTCCAAGTATGGATAAATCCGAATAGTTCTCTGCCTGCAAAAAGCAATGGCTGGAGCTAGGCACTTTGTGAATACCCTGGGCTCAGTAGATAAGCCAAAGGGAAGTGCAGAGAACTGATACTGCATAGAGCTTGCTCTGAAGCGAAGGTATTTCCTGCAAGATTCCCTTATGGGGATGTGCAGGTAAGCTTCTTTTAAGTCCAGGGTTTCCAGCCAAGCATCCTTGGCTAGCATAGGAAGCAGCTGTTGGAGAGTTAGCATTTTGAATTTTGAAATCCACCAGAAAGGTGTTGAGAATAGATAAATCCAGGATAAGACGCCAGGAGTTTTCTTTCCTGGGAATCAGGAACAGTCTTGAATAAAAGCCTTGTCCTCTTTGTTCTGCTGGGACAGGTTGAATAGCCTTGATGCTGAGGACAGAAAGTACTTTCTTTTGGGGCTCTGCCCACTGGTTTGGGGGGAGGTCTGGCCATCCACTTAGAGTTGGGAGTGAGTGGAAATGGAATCTGTATCCTAGGGAAATAATGTTTAAAGCCCATTTGTCTTGGGTCATGTATTCCCAGTTTTTTGCATGCAGGGCGAGTTTTCCTCCTAAAGGTGTAAGTACTTGAGCAAGGCTTGGAGGAGTTAAGGATAAGTCATTGTGCAAGTTTGCCATACGGGGTGGCTTACTATTCCCTGTTTTGGATGTGGGAGCAACCCACTGCTTAGATCTGTGCATAACCTGAGACTGAAGTCTTGGGGGTCTGCTGCCCCTGGTTTGGGCTGAGAAGGCCTGGAAGGGACTGGAAAGGACCAGCTCTTTGAAGGCCAATGCCTACTGAATCTGGGTGGCTGTACTTGTAAGAAATCTTTAACAGTTTGCATTGATTTTGCTTTCTCCTCCATCCTTCTGAGAACATCTTCTGCTTTATTGCCAAAGAGGCACCCTTGATTTAAGGGTGCATCCAGTAATTTTGCTTTGACATGGTCTGGCAAGTTCTGCTCCTTAAGCCAAGCATGCCTTCTAAGAACAGACCCAGTGACAGCAGCCCTGCAAGATGCTTCTAAAGCATCAAAACCACACTGCAAAGTATATTTACCAACTTGGTCAGCAAAATGCATTAACTCTTGTAAATCTTTGTGTTCTGCACAGTCAGGAATCAACATCATTTTCTGTTTAATTAGTCTCATAATATGCTGCTGATACTTTAACATATGAAACTGGCAATTTAAAGCCCGATGGCCAGAGAAGCAGAGGTGTATACCTTCTTACCCCATCTGTATAAAGCCCTAGAATCCCTGTCAGAAGGGGTAGGATTCTTGGCAGTAGTAGCCTTAATGCCTTTTGGTCCTTGGGAAAGGAATTTGTGAGTGTCAGGTACTCTATAGTACCTGTCAGGTTTCCTGGGAGATGGAGGCTAAGTATCCGAAGTAAGGCTGGATTCCAAGAAATCATCATGTACAATCTCCAGAACAGGAGGGATAGCTAGAGGCCTGTGCTGAGACAGGTTTAAAAATTCCCTGAGTCTCTTTTTGGACTGAGAGTAAGTCCTGGCTTTCCCAGCAGAAATGCTCCCTAAGGGTATGTAGGGTTTCACCAAAAGAAAAATCTTCTGGAGGGGAAGCAGAGGGACTGGAATCCTCTGCATCATAATTCTCACGGGTAGATAAGGGTATGCCCTGGTAGTCAGAAGGAAGAGAGTTATCAGATTCATGATCAGAAGAATCAGAAGGAAAATCAGTCCTAGGTCTCTCTGAGGGGGAAGGCTGGCTTCCCCTAATTACGGTAATAAGGTCTTCAGCCATTCTAATAATTTGTTTTTGAGGTCTGTAGATCTGAGAATGCGCTTTGGTAGTCTGTTTCCTAGGGGTAGTGCGAACTCTAGGCCTGAGAAATTCGGTATTTTTGGCTTGAAACTAAGTCATTGGTTTAATATGAAAATAAGTAGGCCTGAATACACCCTCAGAAGCCGGTGCCTGCATAGCGACTCCGGACGAATCCAAGGCTGAGACAGCCGCAGGTTCCATAGTCGAAGAAGCATCTTGCAGCATCCGAATGGGTCTCAGTAGAGGCCTGCGAATATGTAGAAGTGGGTATCAGGGGCTACGAAAGCACCTTACTGAGTACCGGCGGACTGGCAACCAGCTTAACGGTAGCATCATCGGCAGTTTTGGACCTATGTGGTCTGTCTCTGTCTTTACCCTTAAGTTTTTTCAGAAGATCGGTAGTCGGATGGCTTACTGATGCCATTTCGGAGTACGGAGATCGAGAGCGGAAGTATTTAGCTACAAACATTGCCCGACAGATAGCTCAGGCATTGAACAAGGCACAAAACCGACAGCGAGGGACGTTGTGCTCTGGGCCTAAACAGGTGACGCAGTAAGAATGAAAATCTCTATAAGGTATTTGCTTTCCACAGGCAAGACAATTAATTTTTTCTGACATCGGTTAGAGCAAGAAAAAAGGATCCCCAACAGGGTACTTATCTTTTAGAAGACTTCAGGTCTGAAACTCGAAAAAAAGAAGTTATGTACTTACCATAACGTTCCATGTGAGTTGTTTATCTCACCTTTATTCTCACTGATGGGTTCGGAGCCGATCCAAGGCTCCAACATGGCCGATAGCAAAGCTCAAGGTTTAGCAATAGCTAGAGACCAAGCCCCTTATCCCATGATGCACTGCTGGAATTACCTCAAATATTGTTTGCTGCATGTACTATATCCCTGGAATTTGTCCACTCTCCCAAAAAGGAAAAAGAATAATAAGAACTGAACAACCAGGATGATATCAGCCTCTGAGTCAAATGTCAGCCAGGTGGGGGATGGAGGGAGGGACGTGAGAATAAAGGCGAGATAAACAACTCACATGGAACGTTATGGTAAGTACATAACTTCTTTATGTGAAGTTGTTAAATCTTGCCGTTTATTCTCACTGATAGGTAGCGTCCCTAGCACCCACAATCCTGGGTGGCTCATGGGAGTACATTTTTCAGGACCGTAGAACCAAAAGAAGCCCTGTCCCTGGAGGCCTTATCCACTTTGTAATGAGTAATAAAAGTATGAGGCTTAGACCAAGTGGCTGCAACACAAATGTTAACAAGGAGCAATTTGGCTTGAAAAGCAGATGATGTAAAAACGGCTCTGGTTGAATGAGCCTTTACTTTGTGTGGCAAAGGTATGTTAGCAGTTGCATGAACAAATGAGATACAATCTGATAACCATTTTGAAAGGGTTGTTTTAGCCACTGGTCTACCTTTTCTGGCCTCCGAAAAAGATACAAAAAGTTGATCTGATTTCCTAATATCCTTAGTTCTATCAAGATAAAATCTGAGCTGTCTTGTGCACGTCAAGTTTGTGCAGCATGTATTTTAATTTGTTGGAATGGTTGGGAAAAAAGACTGGCAACTCAATGAACTGACTAATATTAGACTCAGAACAGACTTTAGGCAAAAAGGAGGAGTTTGTTCTGAGAGATACTCTATCAGCATGGAAAACCATATAAGGAGGTCTGAGAGATAATGCTTGAAGTTCTGACACTCTGTGGGCAGAAGTAATGGCCACTAGAAAAATAGTTTTCCAGGACAAAAATTTGACATCACAAGATGATGCTGGTTCAAAGGGGGAAAGAATTATTTGAGACAGCATAAAATTCAAACTCCAAGGAGAAAAAGGAGACTTCAGTGGGGGCGTCATGTGAAAAGTACCTTTGAGAAAAGCCTTAGATAACTTATGGGCCATAATATTTAAACCATCAATTCCAAGATGGAAATTGGATATAGCAGCTAACTGAACCCGAACTGTGGCAGCTGCAGCTCCCTCCTTAAAAATCATAGTCAAAAAATCTAGAATGGACGACAATGGAGCTTGAAAAGGATCAATTTTTTGTTTGTCGGCCCAAATGGAAAATCTCTTCCACTTACTGCAATATAATTTTCTGGTGGAAGGCTTATGGGAAGACAATAGAATTTGACAGGGAATGAAGCCTGGTTATGTGGGGAACTGGATCAGCCAAGCAGTTAGCTTCAGTGACTGCAATGAAGGGTGGAGGTCCCCTGACGGTTGTGTCAGCAGATCTGGAACTGGGTACAGGATCCATGGATCCTCCAGCAGGTGATGGTGAAGAAAGGGAAACCAAATCTGTCGAGGCTAATGTGGAGCTATAAGAATAACAGACCCTCCCAGCGACTTCGCTTTCTGTAAAAATGTGGGTATCAATGGGACTGGAGGAAATGCATATAGGAGACCCGGAGACCAATCATGTATGAGTGTGTGTCTCTCGGGGGATGTCCCAGAGGTGGTATCATGGCAAAGCAGCTTCTGCATTTGGTATGGAAATGACTGGCAAAAAGGTCACAGCAAGGCTGGCCCCATTTGTGGAAAATCCTGTCTGCAATGTCTTGGTTGAGAGACCACTTCTGAGGCAACAAAATTGCCCTGCTCAGCTTGTCTGCTATCACGCTGGATTTCCCCAGGATGTACGTTGCTAACAGAAAACGCTGGGATGATACAGCCCATTGCCATACTCTGAGGACTTCTCAACAAAGGGGGTAAGACTTGGTTCTGCCCTGTTTGTTCAAGTACCAGACCAGTGACATGTTGTCTGTCTGAATTGCAATCGTCCCTAGAGGAAGTGAGTCCTGAAAATACTGCAACGCCAGAAGTACTGCTCTCATCTCTAGAACATTGATATGCAGATGTGACTCTTGATCCGTCCATGTACCTTGGGCAGTCTTTCCCTGAAAATGCCTCCCCCAACCAATCAGGGAAGCGTCCGTGGTCACAGTGGCTACTGGGGGGGGGGGGGGGACGACAGCACAAAAGGTCATCCCATTGTGACATGAAGAGACGTCAACCACCACTGAAGGTCCCTCTTGCATGAGTTTGTGATGAGGATCATATAGTTCATTGGCAATTCCTGGTAAGACCACTGGGTGAACAGAAGCCATTGAAGAATTTGCATGTGCAGCCTTGCGAGAGGAATGGCTAATATTGCTGCCGCCATCAAACCTAATACTTTCAAGACCTTTGCGGCTGGAGCTCTGTTCTTTGACACCAATGAAGCGATGTGCTGGCGAAGCAGTGAGACCCTTTCGGCTGGAAGACGTAGAGTGGTGGTTGAGGTATCTAACTCTGTTCCTATAAAGACGATATGTTGCGATGGCGACAAGGCAGACTTTTCAAAATTGACCGTAAAGCCTAATTGGTTGCAGAATGTCAGAGTGGATTTGGTTGCCTGAATCAGTTGATGCCTGGTGGTGGAGGTAAGGAGCCAATCGTATAGGTATGGAAACACCTGGAATCCTAGATGCCTCAGGTGAGCCGTGACCACTGCCATGCATTTGGTGAACACTCTGGGGGCTGTAGTGAGACCAAAGGGCAGGGCTCGAAACTGATAGTGATTGGCTCCCAGCCAGAAATGCAGGTGATCTCTGGAGTGTCTGTCCATCTTTATGTGGCAGTACGCGTCCTTGAGATCGACAGAGCACATCCAATCACCTTTCCCTAAAAAGAGAAGTATGGACTGAAGCGTGACCATTCGGAACTTCTCTTTCTTCACAAATTGGTTGAGTCTGCTGAGGTCCAAGAAAGGTCTCCAGCCCCCTGTTTTCTTTGGAACCAAAAAGAATCTCGAGTAAGTTCCGAATCTTGTTTGGGCTGCTGGGACTGGCTGGATGACTTTTTTCCTAGCAACTTGTGGACCTCTATAGCTGTTTGTTCCCTGAAACTGGGTGGAACGTCCGGTATTTTCTTGACAGGAACAGGGGGGAAAGAGAAGGGTATGAAATACCCTCTGGAGATGATGCTTTGTACCAAGGTATCGGATGTTATGTCTAGCCAGGCTTCAGGGTATAAAGATAAGTGACCCCCGGACTGCCTCCAGAGCAGGACAGCCGGGCCTCCTTTCAGGAGCGCTGGTAGGGCTGACCAGAGAATTGACCTTTGTCACCCTGCTGTTGCGGACCCCCTCTGTCGTGCGGGTGGCGTCTTCCATTATAACATCCTCCTCTGCCTCTAGAGGAGGTTTTGCCACGTGTGTCCTGAAAGGCTCCTTGGGCTTTTCGGAACCACATCTTTCCGCCCTTAGGGCCTTTAGGATAAGGCCGAGTAGGGTTAGAAAAGCGGACTCCGACGGCAGACAGTCTTTCCTTCCTGCTCAAACCTGGTCAAAGTTTCCTTGACCTTGGGCCCAAACAAGGATGAGCCATCAAATGGGGTGTTGATAAATGAAGACTTGAAGGGCTCCGCGAAGGAACAGAGACGCATCCAGGCATGTCTACGCAGAGCAATGCCTGAACTTGCGCCCCTACTCGACCCATCAGCTGCGTAAGATATGAGACGCATGGACAAATTCACAATCTAATTTAGAGTAGCGAGCAGGTTGGTAACTCTGTCGGAAACCCCTGCAGCTACCGTACCCTGGGGAGTATCTCCTAGCTCTTTCAGGAGATCTCTTTGGAGACTGGTCAAGTGGGTTAAATAGTTCAGTGATTGAAGAGAAAAGGTTGCTGAACTATACAAGCGTTTCCCACATCTATCCATGATCCTAGAATCTCTGTTAGGAGGATGGATAGATGAGGAAGTCTCAGACATTTCCTTCTTGGTCTCCACAGCCACCACCATGGCATCAACATGCACTCCCTTAGTCAAAAAAGGGTTATCCACGGGGGGGGGGCGGCGATTAATTTATTTGGCCTCAGAGGGACAGGTTCCATGGATTGACTCCCACGCCCTATGAGAGATCAGGATCCATGAGCTCGTCGTAAGGTGGAGACACCCAAGAGGTGGAAGGGTGAGACCCGAAAGCCTTCAGAAGCACTGACTCGTCCTCGGTAGGGCTTTTGGACTGCCAATCACCCCTCTGCCTAAGTATCTCTAGTATCTCCACAAGGGAGATATCCTCAGAGGGGGATTGAGGGGACCCTTCAGACTCATCGAAGTCAGTGTCAGATGTCAAAGACTCCTGTGGGGAGTCCAAGTGTCTCCTCTTGCACAACCTCTTCCTGGGGACTTCCTCAGCGGGAGCCTCTGGAGAGGTTTTGGAAGAGCAAGGGGCCCCTGTGGGGCTACCTGAGGCTCAGGTTCTCTATGCTTGGGTTGGCCGATGGAAACAGAAGGAGACACAGGCGCCTGAGGGGAGGAGGAAGCCGGACCTGATGCTGAAGATGTCCTTGGAGACATGACTCTCCTCATAATTTCGAAAGCACCATGGCTCTGATGAGAAGGAGTAGATGGACCTGAAGGAATCGCCTGATCCTCCTGCATCGAGGCCATGGGCTCAGAGCCCAAGGTAGGAGCCGAGCTCATCCGAGCCAAAGCCCCGAGAAGAACAGTCGGCACCAACAGGTCGGTACGACTATCCTCACCAGACCCGAAAGGAGAGTGTCGGCTCCTAGAGTCCCTGGTCAGCACCGAAGACATCCGAGCAGATGGAACCGAAGAAAGCAGAGCAAGTGTCCGCTCCACAGGATCAACAAACATCAGATTGGCCTCCTCCGGCTCCAAGCATCCGGTATGGCTCGGAGGAGGAGCAATCAAGTCCGAGGTGATGGTCTTCGGCTCCGACGGAAGTGTCGGAGCAGACAATTTGGCAAGGCCTGGTGCCCGTAAGAGCTTCTGCACCAACCGGTCCATATCCAGATCTGAGAGGCTGACAGAAGACTTCGATGAATGCACAGACGGTGCCGATTGAAGCAGAGGAGATGATGGAGTCTCAGAGACCGGCTCTAAGGCTGTCAGCCGGCTCCGACAGGAAGGAACACTCTGTTCCGAGGCCACTGCAACCGATGGCTCTGAATCCTCCATTTTTTTAGCCTTCTTAGATTCCTTTGAGGACTTGCTGGCACCATCCTGGTCAAGCAATGCTTCAGAAAAGGGGTGCTTTAGCAAGCCTCTATACCAATTTTCTCTTCCTTTCTAACAATAACCTGGATGAAAAAGAATGGCAAATGCTGCAAGATTCTTGTAGGTGCACTGCTCCCAAACAATAAACACACTGAATGTGCCCATCAGTGACTGACATCTTTTGCCCACAGTCTGGACATTACTTGAAGCCAGACTTGGTAGGTTTTTCTTTCCCTTCAGACATAATGTTATATCCAAAAACTCTTATCAGAACTAACTAGAAAACTAGAAAAAATTTCACACACACAAACAATGCCCAAAGAGGCCATGCTATATAAACATAGTGTGTATATATATGTATATATATATATATATATATATATATATATATATATATATATATATATATACACACACATCTATATATATATATATATATATATATATATCTATATATATATATATATATATATATATATATATATATATATACATACATACACACTAACAATAGACTACTCTAATCCACTAAAGGCCAAAGAGAAAACTAGCTGAAGAGGCCACTAACACAAAAAAATGGCCCAGAACAACTAATATTTATGGAAGGGGCTAACACTCTAAATAACACTCTAACACCTAAAAGTATAAGAATATCAGAAAGAGATTTGCAAAAACTTGCTAATTTGTAGAAAACAGTCTCAAGCAACGCTGGAAACCAAGAGATCCGTGCCGCGGCAAACTAGATCTGAGGTAATTCCATCTGTGCATCATGGGATAAGGGGCTTGGTCTCGAGCTATTGCTAAACCTTGAGCTTTGCTATCGGCCGTGTCGGAGCTGAGGATCGGCTCCGAACCCATCAGTGAGAATAAACAGCGAGATTTAACAACTTCACATTGAAAATTTCAGGAGTCAGCCGACCAGCACTTGCGAAAGTACAGTTGTGTACACTTACCGTAAATGTAGATGTTCGAGTGTATTCACTGTTGCAGTCATTACATTTGGGTAATCTGCTGGCAGGTTGCCCTCAGTATTTCTGATTAACAAAGTCTTGGGTCCTGCGTCAGTTGCTGACCCTTCTTCCATGACGTCAGGGGTATAAAACATGCAGCCGATGCCATTACATCAGTTTTTCTTGCCCCAGATGTCAGGTGCCCCCCAAATGGGGAGCCAAATATTTAAATAATTTAAAAAACACAAAAATATACCTCCAAACAAAAGCAAATGCACCAAAAAGGCTTTTAAGCATAGTAAAGGAAAGTAGAGATATAGTAAGAGAAAAACAGGGGGTTGGAGGGAGGGTAACCAAGACTGCAACAGTGAATACACTCGAACATCTACATTTATGGTAAGTGTACACAACTGTACTATGTTCTTCTTGTTTCACTGTTGCAAGCATTACATTTGGGTAGATTCCCAAAGCTATAGTTGGGAGGATGGATTTATACAGCATTAGGACCAGCTGTAAGGCCATGCAGGACTGCAGTGGCAAAGCCAGCTCTGGATTTAGAGAAGAAGGGTAAATGTTAATGTTTGGTCAACGTATGAACTGAGCTCCAGGTAGCAGTTTCTAGAATTGTCTCTGGTAGGAACACCTCTGAGAAAGGCTGTAGAAGTAGATGCAGCCCTGATGGAATGAGATCTGATCCCCTGGGGGATAGTTTTACCATGGTGCATATAGCAGAAATGAATAAATAGCTTATCCATTTGGAAATAGTCTGCTTTGAAATCGCCTTTCCCTCTGCCCCTGCAGCAAATGCCACCAGTAGTTGTTCAGATGTTCTTAGAGATTTTGCCCTGTTTAAGTAAAATCTAAGTTGTCTGTGTACAGCCAATGAATGCAGAATCCTCTCCCCCTTGTTCTGTGGATTGGGAAAGAACGTTGGCAAATGAATGGTCTGATTAAGAGCCATACTGGATACCACCTTAGGCATGAAGGATGGATTGGTTCTGAGACACCCTGTCCGCATGAAAAATAATGAAAGGCTCCACTGCCATAAGAGCCTGCAATTCGGAAATCCTTCTAGTTGAAGTGACTGCTAAAAGGAAAGCTGTTTTCCAGGAGAGAAATTTGAAGTCTGCAGTAGCAGCTGGCTCGAAAGAAGGGAGAGTGAGTTTTTCCAATACAAAACTGAGGTCCCAGGCAGGGGTTGGAGCTCTCCTGGGTGGTCTTAAGTTTTTGGCCCCTCTGAGATACTGCTTTAGCAGAGGATGAGAGAAGAGGGGAGGTTCTGTGTTGTAATGAGCTGAAATGGCTGAGGCATGGATTTTTATGGAAGTAAAGAAAGTACAGTTTTGTACCTACCATAAATGTAGATGTTCGAGTGCTAATACAGCTGCAGTAATCACAGATGGGTTTTCAGCCGTCAGGCGGTCCCTCGGTCGGCCGAATTCCAAAGTCTTGGTCCGGCGTTGGTTGTCGTCGCTTACTCTTCTGACGACAGGAAGGCCAGAGTATATAAGACACAGCCGACGCCATGTTCTTCAGTCTTTCTTGCCCCAGATGTCAGGTGCCCCCCAAAGGAAGGCAATACATAAATAAGGCTTATCCACATATGCAAGCAATGCAAAGTAATGCAAAATCAGTGTAAGCAAGCAAATAAAACATAGCAGGATAACCCAGTCAGGAAGTATGAAGATTTTGTTAGGACCCATGCCCTTACCAAGTGGGGAAGGAGGGAGGGAAACCTGTACTGCAGCTGTATTAGCACACGAACATCTACATTTATGGTAGGTACAAAACTGTACTATGTTCATCGTGCATACAGCTGCAGTAATCACAGATGGGTAGAGTCCCAAAGCTATGCATAGGGTGGTAGGTACTATGAGGAACTGGGTTGAGCCAGAATGCCCTGCAAAACAGCAGTGGCAAAGCCTGCTCTTGTTCTGGAATATAGGGGCAGGTGGTAGTGTTTTGTGAAGGTATGTACAGAACTCCAAGTGGCTGCCTCCAAAATATCCTTAGTAGGCACACCTCTGAGGAAGGCTGTAGAGGTGGCTGTGGCCCTGGTGGAGTGAGATCTGATACCAGTAGGGACAGATTTTCCATGATAGGAGTAACAAAAACGTATGCAGTGGCCAATCCACTTGGAAATGGTCTGTTTGGTAACTGGTTTCCCTTGAGCCCCTACGGCATAGGGCACAAAAAGTTGTTCTGATTTCCTGAAGGACTTTGTTCTGTCCAAGTAGTAACGTAGCTGCCTATGGATGTCTAAAGAGTGAAGCAGCCTTTCCCCTTTGTTTTGAGGGTTGGGATAAAAGTAGGTAGGTGTATGGCTTGGTTTAAGGCTACCCTGGATACCACTTTTGGCATAAAAGATGGGTTAGTGTGAAGGGAAACCCTATCCTGATGGAAGATGAGGAAGGGCTGCACCGCCATGAGGGCCTGTAGTTCAGAAACCCTACGAGCTGAAGTGATGGCCAGAAAGAAAGCTGTTTTCCAGGACAAATATTGCAGATCTGTTGAGGCAGCAGGTTCAAAAGGAGGCAATGTTAATTTTTCTAGTGTGTAATTAAGGTCCCAGGCTGGTATTGGTTGCTTCCTTGGAGGTCTTATATTCTTAGCCCCTCTGAGGAACTGTCGTAAGAGTGGGTGAGAGAATAAGGGAGGATCCGTGTTGAATTCTGCAGAAATGGCTGAGGCATGTATTTTAATGGAAGAAAATGAAAGTCCACTGTTCAGCAGTTCAGCTAGGTACTGTAAAACCTGAGGCAAGTTCAATTTTCTAGGGTCCTGTCCTTTTTCTCATTCCAACAGCAAAACCGCTTCCATTTTATGGAGTAAGCTTTTCTAGTAGATGGTCTTCTCGCCTCCAAAATGACATCCTGCACCTCCTTGGAGAGTAGGGTCTGTTGTGGTGTTAAGGAATTTTCCATGCAGCGAGGTTGAGTGTTTTCAGCTGACTGTGAAGGGTTTTGTAGCTGTTCTGAGTCAGCAGAAGGGGTATTAGAGGCAGGGACCAGGGAGGAGTATGCGTTAGGCTCCTCAGGAGTGGATACCAGTGTTGCCTTGGCCAATCTGGAGCAATCAGTATCATCCTCGGTTTGTCTGTTCTTGCTTTCAAAAGCACCTTGGACAGAAGGGGCAGAGGTGGGAATGCATAAACTGTCCATGCTGTCCAACTGAAAGAAAGGGGGTCCACTTTCCAGGCCTTTGGATGGAAGGTCCTTGAACAAAACTTTTTCAA
Source organism: Protopterus annectens (assembly GCF_019279795.1). NCBI lineage: Eukaryota > Metazoa > Chordata > Ceratodontiformes > Protopteridae > Protopterus > Protopterus annectens. The sequence goes on along the minus strand of NC_056737.1, from coordinate 1,300,233,345 downwards.
TTGATGGTTCCTGTGGTAGGCAAAAAGATCTATGTCTGGCCTCCCCCACGCTTCGATTATTTCCGTAAACACCTTTGGATGTAACTTCCATTCATGTGGATCTGTCATATTCCTGCTCAGAGTGTCTGCCAGTGTGTTTTCCAGTCCTGGCAAGTACTGTGCTTGAAGTTCGATCTGTATTTCCAGAGCCAAGTTCCAAAGAGTCATGGCTAGTCTGCACAAGGGGTATGAATGTGTTCCACCTTGTTTGTTTATGTACCACATAACTGTGGTGTTGTCTGTTCTTATCAGTAATTGTCCTGGAAGCAGGAAGACCTTGAAAGCTGTAATTGCATTTATTACTGCTAGCATTTCTTTTTGATTGATGTGAAGGTGCTTTTCCTTGTGGGACCATCTGCCCTGAATGCACCTGTCCTTCATGTGCGCCCCCCAGGCGTAATCTGAGGCGTCTGTGGTTATGACTTGTTTTGCTTGAGGCTTGCAGAATGGAAGGCCTGTGTTTACTTGACATGCTTGGGCCCACCATAGAAATTCCTTTTGTAAACATGGAATTATTGGTATAATTGCTTCCAAACTGTGACTGTGTTGAGACCATAGATTTTTTAGGTACCACTGAAGTTTCCTCATATGCAACTTTGCACATGGGATTAGCAGAATGCAAGATGCCATGAATCCCAGAGCCTGCAGGATTTTCCTTGCAGTAAGCCTGGTACTTTTTGCTAGTGTTTTGAAGTACTGAGATAATTGCCCTTGTTTTTCTGGCGTAAGATATGCCATCTGGGTGTTTGTGTCCAAGCTGGCACCCAGGAAGGTTATTTTCTGAGATGGTGTTAGCCTTGATTTCTCCTTGTTGATGGTGTATCCCAGAGAAAGCAGTAACCGTGTCACATATGCCAGATGTTCCAGTAGTATGTGTTTGCTGTCCGCTTGGATCAGGCAGTCGTCCAGATAAGGGTAAATTTGTATCCCTCGAAGTCTGCAAAAGGCAATCACTGATGCCAGGCACTTTATGAATACTCTGGGCGCAGTAGATAAGCCAAAGGGCAATGCAGAGAATTGATAGTGGATTGAACCTGCAAGAAATCTGAGGTATCTTCTGCAGCTTTGTCTGATTGGGACATGCAGGTATGCCTCCTTGAGGTCCAATGTTACCAGCCAAAACTCCTTGCCCAGCATGGGAAGAAGTTGCTGTAATGTGAGCATCTTGAATTTTGGTACGAGCAGAAATGTGTTTAGGATGGATAAGTCCAGAATGGGTCTCCAGTCGGTTCCTTTTCTTGGTACCAGAAAGAGTCTTGAATAAAAACCTTGACCTTGTTGGTGCGTAGGTACCTTTTGTATAGCTCTCATGTTTAGGAGCTTTGAAATTTGCAGTTGTGCCTCTGCCCTTTGATTTTGTGGCAGGTTTGGCATGCCTCTCATTTTTGGAAGAGTGTGAAATTGAAATTTGTAGCCTCTGTTTATAATGTCCAGTATCCATTTGTCTGTTGTGACAATATGCCAATTGCTTGCAAATAATGCTAGTTTCCCTCCCAAAGGTGCTGCCAGCTGAGACTTGCTTGGCATGGAAATGAGGGAGTTATTGTTTCTTCCTGTATTGTTGTGCACGGTCTTCACCACCTGTTGGTGCCGGAGATTGCCATTGTCTGCCTCTATATGATCCTTGTGAGTGTCCTCTGCCCCTTGTGCGTCTGTATCTACCTCTTTGGGGCTTGTCAGTGGCTGGAAAGGACCAGTTTTTTGAAGGCCAATTCCTGCTAAAACGTGGTGGCTGAACCTGTGGGAAAGCTTTGACAGTTTGCATATATTTGGCTTTTTCTTCCATTTTTCGTAGTATATCCTCAGCATTAGTACCAAAAAGTACATCCTTTTGTAAAGGAGCATCAAGAAGTTTAGCTTTCACATGATCAGGCAAATTTTGTTCCCTAAGCCAGGCATGTCTGCGAATGACTGATCCTGTAGCAGCCGCTCTACTGGAGGCCTCTAGGGCATCATAACCACATTGTAAGGTGTGTTTACCCACTTGCTCTGCACTATGCAACATATCCTGTAACTCTTTTAAATCTGGTTGTTCAGGTTGAGACATTTTGTTTTTAATTGTGATAACAGAAACTGTTGATACTTAATCATATGAAACTGACAGTTTAAGGCCCTCATGGCTAGGGTGGCGAGGTATATACCTTCTTACCCCACCTTTCTAAAGATCTAGATTCCCTTTCTGCAGGAAGTGGATTCTTGGCAGTGGAGGCCTTTAATCCCTTAGGGCCTTGTGAAATGGTTTCAGGGTCAGCATTATGGCCTTTGTAGAGAAATTGGTGAGAACTGGGTATTCTGTAATATCTATCAGGCTTTACTGGTGCAGGAGGCAGAGAATCAGGGTTAAGACAAGCCTCCGAATAGACATCATCCAGTACCTCCAAAACAGGGGGTATAGCCAGAGGTCTGTGCTGAGGTAACCAAAGAAATTCCCTAAGTCTTTTCTTGGAATCTGAAAAGTCTTGGCCTTCCCAATGGAAATGTTCCCTCAAGGTGTGCAAGGTTTCCCCAAAAGAAAAATCCTCAGGGGGGGATACAGAAGGAATGGACTGTTCTGCATCCGAATCCTCAAAAGAGGAGTATGAGTGTACCTCTGCATCAGAATGTTCTGATAAAATGGATCCCTGATCAGAAGAGGGGGATTCTTCCTCCACTCTGGGTCTCTTGTCAGGAGGGGGCTGAGAACCTCTGATAAGAGTAATTAGATCCTCAGCCATTTTAAGCATGTGTTTCTTAGGCATGTGTCCAGGAGATGGGCCTTGAGCAGCAGGCCTAGTTTGATGCCTGGCTGCTTTGGATTTAGTAAAGGCCTTAATAGAAAAAGAAGATGAAGGCCTAAATACACCATGGGTGGAGGTAGACCTGTCCACATTAGTAGGCTCGACATAAGCCGGGGCTTCGGTTGTAGTCTGGGAAAGGGCCGAGGACCCAGCGGTCTCGGGTACAGAAGACACCGCCAAAGGAGTGTCGTCGGTAGTCAGGGACTGCAAAGGCGTCTCGCTGAGAACCGGACCACGTGGAGCCTGTTTCGGCGTGGTGTCAGCGGAGACCGCGGGCCTCGCGTGTCGGTCCTTTTCCTTGCGTTTTTTGGATAAAACGGTAGTCGGAGTGTCCGACGACATTTTATAGTCAAAAGCTTTACCAAAATAGTGTTGGGCGAACTCTGCCCGACGCTTGATAGTGCGTTTATTGAAAGTAGCGCAAAGCGACAGCCCGAGACGTCGTGGTCTGGGCCCAAACAAGGTATGCAAAGGGAATGGAAATCCTTATACGGTATTTGCTTCCCACAAGAAATACAATTATTAACTTTTTCTGACATCGGTCTGAGGCAAGAAAAGTTTCCCCAACGGGGTACTTAGCTTTAATGAAGACTTCGGTTCCAAATATTTTCGTAATTCAGGAGCTGGCCGACCGGCACTTGCGAACTGCTTCTGCTTCGGGCACCGCGCGGCAAAAAAGCCTGAAGAAAATGGCGTCGGCTGTGTCTTATATACTCTGGCCTTCCTGACGTCAGAAGAGTAAGCGACGACAACCGACGCCGGACCAAGACTTTGGAATTCGGCCGACCGAGGGACCGCCTGACGGCTGAAAACCCATCTGTGATTACTGCAGCTGTATGCACGATGAACATCAGGCCCTTGTAAAGCATCTCAGTTAAGTATTGTAAAATCCGAGGAATATTGGGCACTGCTGTGCTTATCCCTTGTGATGGATTCCAGGCACAGAGAATCTTTTCTATTTGTCAGCATAAGATTTTCTAGTACTAGGCCTTCTTGCCTCCAAAATGACATCCATCACAGGTTTGCTGAGGGATGCTAAGGGTGAATTTAGGTGATTAAACACACTGCAAGATTCAAAGTTTGGAGCGGAGTGTGCAGAATGTGGTTCTGCTGAGACAGTAAAGTAAGGTGTCTGAGGCAGGTGCCATGGTGGAAGGTGTGACACATTGCGCAGGAGTGGGTACCAGTGTTGGCGTGGCCAGTCTGGAGCAATCAAAATCATTTTTGGTTTGTCCTGTTTGACTTTTAGTAGAACTTTGGAGAGCAGAGGCAGAGGGGGAAAAGCATAGACTGATAGGTTTTTCCAGCTGAATGATAGAGCATCCACTTTCCAGGCTTTTTTTGTGATGAGTTCTTGTGCAGAATTTGTCCAACTGATAGTTCTGGGTTGAGGCAAAAAGATCTATGTCTGGACTCCTCCATTTGCGTGTCAACATGTTGAAAATCCGTGGTTCCAGTTTCCATTCGTGTGAGTCCATGAGATTTCTGCTTAGTTCGTCTGCCAGAGTATTCAGCTTTCCTGGTAGGAATTGAGCTTGTAGTTGTATTTGACAGGTCAAGGCCATGTTCCACAATGCCATGGCTAGTCTGCAAAGGGGATAGGAGCGTGTACCCCCTGCCTGTTTTGTGCCACATAACTGTGGTGTTGTCGGTTTTTATCATTAATTGTCCTGGATGAAGGTAGTCCTTGAAGGCTGTCAGTGCATTCTGTACAGCTAGCATCTCTTTTTGATTGATATGAAGGTGCATTTGATTTGGGCTCCATTTGCCCTGAATGCACTTCCCTGCCAGATGAGCCCCCCATGCATAGTCTGATGCGTCTGTAGTTAGGATTTGGGCGGCAGGGGGTGGTGTGCATGGCAGTCCCTTGTTTCGGTGGCAGGCCTCTGCCCACCATAGGAACTCTAGTTGCAGGCAAGGAATGATAGGAATCATTGTTTCCAGGCTGTGACAATGTTGACTCCATAAACTTTTTAAGTACCATTGAAGTTACCTCATATGCAGTCTTGCATATGGAATTAGAAGAATGCAGGAGGCCATGAACCCCAAGGCTTGCAGTATTTGTCTTGCAGATAGCAGGGTTTTTGTGGGCACCTGTTTGAAGTAAGTCACCAAATGAAGTTGCTTTTCTGGCGTAAGGAAAGCCATCTGGGCAGTTGTATTCAAGCTTGCACCCAGGAATGTTACTTTCTGAGGGGGTACCAGTTGTGATTTCTTTTCGTTTATGGAGTACCCTAGACAAGTTAGAACCCATTTTGCAAACGCCAGATGTTTTATTAGAGTGTCCTTGTTTTCTGCCTGAATTAGACAATGGTCCGGGTATGGATATATTTGAATATTTCTTTGCCTGCAATATGCAATTATTGGAGCAAGGCACTTTGTGAAGACCCTGGGTGCAGTAGATAAGCCAAAGGGCAGTGCAGAGAACTGGTAATGCAAGTAGCCTGCTTTGAAGCGGAGGTATCTTCTGCAAGATTCCCTGATTGGGATATGCAGGTAAGCCTCTTTTAAGTCTAGAGTTACCAACCAGGCATCTTTGCCTAGCAAAGGAGGTAACTGTTGAAGAGTCAGCATCTTGCATTTTGGAATGTCCAGAAATGTGTTTCGAGTAGATAAGCCCAGAATGGGACGCCATGATTTGTCTTTTCTGGGTACCAGGAAAAATCTTGAATAGAAACCCTGTCCCTTTTCCTCTTCTGGTACTGGTTGAATAGCCCCCATGTTCATGAGGAACAGTACTTGTTTCTGGGCCTCTGCCCACTGATTTGGGGGCAGGTCTGGCCATCCATTTGGGATTGGCAATGTGTGGAAATGAAATCTGTATTCCTGGGATACTATATTTAAAACCCATTTGTCCTGGGTTATAAGTTGCCAGTTTTTTGCATGAAATGCCAGTTTTTCCCCCAAAGGGGTGGCTAAAAGGTAAGTGCTTGGTAATTCTAGAGGAATGTCATTGAAACTGCTTACCATAGGGAGGTGTCTTGTTGCTTCCAGATTTGGAAGAGGAGGCTAAGGAGAAGCGTCGTTGGCAGTTTTGGACCTCAATGGTCTGTCTCTGTCTTTTTCTTTGCGTTTTTTTAAGGTATTCCAGTAGTCGGATTGCTAACAGTCATTTCTGGATAATTAAACCGTGATCCAAAATATTTAGAAGCAAAAATGTTCCAAAGACGGATAGTGCGTTGATTAAATAAAGCACAAAACTGGCAGCAAGGTATGTCGTGGTCAGGGCCTAAGCAAGGAATACAGTACAAATGGAAATCCTTATGAGGTATTTGCTTCCCATAAGTAATACAATTACTAACTTTTACTAACATCGGTAAGGAGCAAGAAAAAGTTTCCCCAACGTGGTACTTAGCTTTTTAGTTGAATACTTCGATTCTGAAACTCGAAAATGAAAATTTTAGGAGTTGGCCGACCGGCACTTGCGAACTGCTTCGGGCACCTGACGTCATGGAAGAAGGGAGAGCAACTGACGCAGGACCCAAGACTTTGTTAATCAGGCCGACTGAGGGCAACCTGCCAGCAGATTACCCAAATGTAATGACTGCAACAGTGAAACATGAAGAAAATCACTGGGCCCAAGGATAAGAGGCAATTAGGCAATATCCAAAAAAAAGAGCACGAACCAAGGGGGAAGGAGGGTGGGATATAATACTGCAACATGAAAGAGAAGGACATCTATGGTTTTGGTAAGATTTTACACTATTCTATGTCCTTCTATTCCCACGTTGAGTATTCATAACTCAAGGAAGAATACTAAAGCTCATGAGTGGGAGGGTAGGAGCACAAGAAGTCTCTATAAAGCCATGCAAAATTGCTCTAGCAAATCCTGCTCTGGATCTGGAGATAGAATCCAGCTTGTAGTGTTTTGTAAATGTGTGGACAGATTACCAAGTAGCTACATCCAGGATTGAAGCAGTCCAGACCTTTAAAGGCGGCTCCAGAGGAAGTCATTAATCTAGTGGAGTAGACCTTAACAGAAGGAGAAAGTTTCCCCTCAGAGACAAAGCAAAAAGAAATTGCCCTACAGATCCAAGAAAAAATAGTCTGTTTAAAGACAGATTTTCCTAGCGCCCTGGGGTGAAAGGAAACAACTGCTCATACTTTCTAATGGAGTTGGTCTTATCCAAATAGAATCTAAGTTGTCTGGGTACATCCAAGGTGTGCAGCACCCTTTCATTGGAGTTTTAAGAAGGGAAAAAGGTGGGTTAGTGAATAGATTGCTTGAGGGATAAGTCATTAACTACTTTAGGCATGAAAGAAGGGTTGGTACAAAGAAACACCCAATCCTTGTGAAAAATCAGGAAAGGTTGTGAATCCATTAAAGCTTGGAGTTCTGAAAGTCGCCTAGCAGAAGTGACAGCTACCAATAAAACAGTTTTCCAAGTGTAGAATTTTAGGGAAGCTGAGGCAGCAGGCTCAAAGTGAGTCTGTCAGTTTTTCCAAAACAAAATGTAGGTCCCAGGGAGGAGGAACAGGTTTCTTGGGGGGTCTGATCTGAAGGCTGCCTTTAAAACTCAACTTCTAGTCTAAAAGCTAAGGGGGGAGATAAAGGCAGACATGCAGAAATGGCTGATAGTTGGGCTTTAACTGAAAAATAAGCCAGTCCAGCCTTCAGCAGCTCACACAAGTAAGAAACGGCTACAGGAATATACACTGAAAATGGATCTAGACTCTTATTAAGACACCAGATGGAGAACCTTTTCCATTTGGACAATTAGGATCTCCTTGTATTAAGTTTCCTGGCCTCCTGCAGGGCTAGAAGCACATCCTCAGAGAAACAGTGCCTGAAAGGAATCAGAAGCCTATTACCCACAAAGTCAGGTTCAGTGTTGCTAAATGTGGGTGAATAAGAGATCTCGTGTCTTGTGTGAGTAGATCCACCCCTGTGAGGTAACTTGTGATGACTGCCCTTGGCTAAATGCAGAAGAGGGAACCAATGCTGTCTTGGCCAAAAGGGGGTCACCAACAAGATTTTTGGTTTGTCCTTCTGAATCTTCATCAGGACTTTCAGAATTGGGGGAAGGGGGAATGCGTAAAGAAATATCCCCTTCCGTGAGAATGACAGGGTGTCCACCTTCCAAACCAGAGGGTGTGGGACACTGGCACAAAACTTTGGAACCTGTCTGTTCATTGGGGAGGCAAAGAGATATATTTGAGGTGTACCCCACTGGTGAAGAATGTCCAGAAACACATCCCTGTGGATCATTCATTTGTGGGCTTGTGTCATGGATCTACTCAGTGTGTCTACCTGAAATTTTTGAGCTAAGGGAGTATAAACAGCTGTCAAACTTACATTTGCTTGAACAGCAATCTCCCAGGCTTGGATTGTTAATCTGTAGAATAGATGAGACTTTGTTCCCCTGCTTGTTCACATACCAGAGAACTGTGGTAGTGTCTGTGAACAGTTTCAAAGGGCCTGGTAGAAGATATGATCTGAAGGCTTGAAGGGCCAGGAACAGAACCCTCATCTCTTTGATGTTCTCGAGTTGCTTCCTTATGTAGAGAGACTGCAGGCCTTGGACCTTTAGGTTCCCCAGAGTTGCTCTCACCACAGATCTGAAGCATCTGTGAACATTTCTTTAACTGGAGAAAGTGACTGAAGAGTCCTGGATTCTGAGAAATTTGTTGAATCCACCACAGCACTTCCTTCTTTACGCAGGATAGAGGTGGAAGGACAAACTCTAGTGGATAAGCATGCTGGGACCAGAGTGTTTTCAGGAAGCACTGGAACTTTTGCATGTGGAGTCTGGCTAGGGGCAGCATTGGTATAACCGAAGCCATAAATCCTAGCATCCTCAGGAATTCCCTGGCAGTCAGAAAGGACAGAGAAAGCTACTGTTGGAAGTACGTCTGTAGTGACTGCACCTTTTGCAAAGGCAGGAAAGCCATCATAAGGTCTGCTTTATCCTGCAACCTAGGAAAACCTGGTCCTGAGAACGAGAAAGGGAAGACTTGCTGTAGATGATGGTGACTCCCACCCTGAGGAGCAAAGAAATGGTGGTTTGAATGTTCTGTTGCAAAGTCTCTGGATGTTCTGCTTGACTGAGCAGGTCATCCAGGTAAGGGTAGATGAGAATTCCCTGGAGTCTGCAAAAGGCAATGACAGAAGTCAAACACTTCGTGAATACCCTTGGAGCCATACAGAGTCCAAAAGGTAAGGCACAGAAGTGAAGATGAAAGGGAGCAACAGAAAAAAGTAAGAATTTCCTGAACAGAGGGTAGATGGGGATGCGAAAGTATTCATCCTTTATGTCTAAGGAAACCAGGTAAACCTGAGGTAGCAAAAGTGAAAACAAAGTTTAGAGGGTGACCATCCTGAAGGTAAGGACTTGAAGGAACAGATAGAGTTGGGACAGATCTAAAATTGGTCACCAAGGACTGCCTTTCCTGGGAACTAACAACATCCTGGAGCAGAACCCTTTTCTCCTTTCCAAGGAGGGAACCTCTTGCATGGTTCCTTGTGTTTGGAAGTCCAGAATGACCTGAGGGAAAAGGTAAAGCTGGTCCTTTGGGGGTTGTGGAATCTCCATGAAGGGAGGAGTGGTTTTCTGTGTTATGTAGTAACCTCCTTGGACAACAGACAGGACCCATTTGTCTGTGGTAATGTTTGTCCATTTTCAAATGAAATGAGAAAGGCGGTGGGAACGAGGAATTTCTGAGAAAGTGGCCAGGTAGTCACAGACTAAAAATCCAAGAACAAACTGGAAAGGGCTGGCAAAGAAGTCTCTTGTAATATTTAACTAGGAGACGAAAGCGCTTACTTTCACAAATAAAGGAGTTGGATTTTATCGTTTGGATACGTGTTTCTTTGCCAGCCCTTTCCAGTTTGTTCTTGGATTTTTGGTTTGTTTATACTTCATGGCTAGGTAGTCACAGACTACCTGGCTTGTCTGGCAAGGGGGCCTTTTGAGCAAAAGATGGCCAAGACCTAGAAGGCATCTGCCTCTGTGCCCTTCTTGTGCTGTTGGGAAGGAACATAGGTCTTTTTCCTTAGAAAATTAGACTTAGAAAGGTAGTTCCTATGGTATTCTGTAACTGGGGAAACAAAAACATGTTTAAGTTCCTGAAGTTCTTTTCCTTTCTCTTGAAGGGATTTGAACCAGGCTGCAGCATTAGAACCATATTGAGCGGTGCTGCCCAGTGGGGTATCCATAAGTTTTGCCTTGAAATCCTCAGGCAAAGGCTGCAGTCTCAGCTAGGAATATCTCCTGAGGAGATAACCAGATGCTGGTGATCTTGTGGACACCTCATGTCATTAACCCAGTTTAGAGTCCAAAAAAAAAAGAAAAACAGACTATCAGATTTTTGAATGAATTGTTTTGTACAAATACAATCTTAGCTGCCTGTGAATGGTCAGAGAATGTAGTCTCCCCCACTTCCTACCCATGATTCTGTGGACTGAGAAAGAAGATAGGCAAGTTTATGGCCAGATTCAGGGAAAGCTCATTCACTATCTTAGGCATAAATAAAAGATTAGCCATAAGGATCACCCAGTCTTTGTGAAAAATAAAAAAGGGGGCAATGGTCTTGAGTGCCAAAAGGTCTGAAGCTCCTATCTGAAATGAGAGCCACAAGAAGGACAGTTTTCCAAGTATAGAATTTCCGGTTTGCTGATGTTGTCGGTTCAAAGGGAGGTAAGGTAAGCTTCTCCAGCACAAAATTAGAAGTTATGTACTCACCATAACGTTCCATCTGAGTAGGTGTATTCATTTGTCTGCAACCTGTGGGTTATGGATCCGATATCGGATCCGAACCGGCATGGTTTTCCAGCTATGGATCCAAGCTCTCAGCTCCTCCCCTCACCCATAATGCCCTGCTCTACCCTCATGACCTCAGATCGAGTTTGCCAAAGCAACAATGCCCTAAAAAGGGTAACAAGGAATATGCAGGAAACTGAAAGGCCAGGGGGATAGGGATGGTTGCAGACAAATGAATACACCTACTCAGATGGAACGTTATGGTGAGTACATAACTTCTAAATCTGAAGTAGGATATTCATTTGTCTGCAACCTGTGGGACAGAGTCCCCAGCTACCTGAATCTTGGGCGGCCATCATGGAAGGATATTCCGAGCACCAGCCAAAGGATGCTCTACCCTAGATGCAAGATCCAACTTATAGTGGGAAATAAACGTATGAGATGAAGCCCACGTGGCTGCTGCACAAATATCATCTAGAGGAATCCTAGCCTTGAAGGCTGCCGAGGTAGATACTGACCGGGTTGAATGGGCATGAACACCCTCCGGTGCGGGCCTTCCTGAAGCTTGATAAGCCAATAAAATGCACTGTGAAATCCAGCGGGACAGAGAAACTTTAGAGATTGGCTTGCCCAAATTGAATTTTGCAAAGGAAATAAACAGCTGGTCGGATTGCCTATGACCAGCTGTCCTGTTCAGATAAAATCTAAGTTGCCTGTGAACATCTAATGAATGTAGCTTATATTCACCTCTGTTTTCATATTTAGGGAAGAAAACAGGGAGGTTAATGGATTGATTGATGTTTGCTTCAGAAGCGATTTTAGGAAGAAAGGACGGGTTGGTCCTGAGGGAGACACGGTCCGGATGAAATACCAAGTAAGGAGGTTTAGCTGATAAAGCTTGAAGTTCAGAAACTCTCTTGGCTGATGTAATGGCTACCAAAAAGGCTGTCTTGTAGGTCAAGAATTTGAGATCCACCGTAGCCGCTGGCTCGAAAAGGGGCAGCGGTCAAGGCCTGTACGTCCAAAGAAAGGTCCCAAGCAGCAACTGCTTGTTTTATAGGGGCCTGAGAAGAAAAGTACCTTTAAGAAATATTTTACACAATTTGGCTGACATAAGAGGATTAGAGTCATGGCCAATGTGATAGTGAGAAATTGCCGCCAGTTGAACTTTGACTGTGGAACTGCTGGCACCATCGTTAAAGAGAGTGGTTAGAAAGTCAAGCACTAAAGGGAGAGGAACCGTGAAGGATTCAGGCCTTGCCGCTCCGCCCACACAGAAACGTTTCCATTTGCTTGTAAACCTTTCTAGTGGATGGTTTATGAGCCGCCACCAAAATAGCCTTTACAGGTGAAGAAATACCGAGTCCTTATCAAGAGTGGAACTGGAGCAGCGTCAGCTTCAGGTTGTCCAGGTTCGGAGTAGGAATGCAGGATGGATGGGATATCAGATCCGGGATGGGATCTAGAATCCAAGGAGGATTCACCGAGTGAGACCTTAGGAAGGGGAACCAGATCTGTCGAGGCCAGAATGGAGCAATGAGAATCATTCTGCAACCCACCCGAGAGGCTTTCTGAAGAACTTGCAGCATCAGAGGCAAGGGTGGATAGGCATACAGAAGACCGGGTGGCCAAGCATGCACCAGAGCGTCTCTTGGGGTACCTCCGGGAGGAGGTATTAGAGCGAAAAACTGTCGCACTTGGTGTTTGAGGGAGAAGCAAAAGATCGCATGAAGGGGTTCCCCACTGACAATTGAGAGACCACTCGTAAGGGGTCAGAATGGTGCGACTGAGCTTGTCCGCTAGGATGTTGGACCGACCGGAATGTGCGTTGCTATTAGAAAGCGATTGGTGGAGATTGCCCATTCCCAAACTCTCATGGCCTCGACAAAGAGGGTAAGACCTTGTTCCCCTTGCTTGTTGATGTACCAGACAACAGACATGTTGTCCGATTGAATCGCAATTGTTCCCAAGGGAAGAAAGTCCTGAAGTGCTAGCAACGCTAAGAGCACTGCTCTCATCTCTAGAACATTGATATGCAGTAAGGTCTCTGAATCGCTCCACGTGCCTTGGACTGTCCGCCCGCTAAGTGCCCCCACCCGAGGCGGGAGGCGTCCGTGGTCACCGTGGCGAGAGGGAGAAGCACAAAATGGGCGGCCTTTGTGGAGATCCGGGAGTGGAGCCACCACAAGAGGGACCGCTTGCAAGCCTTGCTGATCGCTATGGGATGATGCATGGGAGAGCAAGGTATGACCACTGTACTAAGAGCGTCCACTGTAGAATGCGATATTGAGCCTGGCAAGAGGAAGAAGTGCTATAGGCCATGGACCCTAGGGCCCTCAGGACCAACTCCGCTGGAACAGAACTTGAATGGAGAATGGCCCGCACCTGGAGCTGCAGATTTAGAACTCTGTCCGCAGTGAGGAAGGCTCAGAACTCCTTGTGTCTAGCCTGGCCCCTATAAAATCTAAGAGCTGTGTGGGCCAGGTTGGACTTTTTGTATTTATTGTGATGCCCAGAAAGGAGCAAGATGGAGAAAGGAGTCTCGCCAAGAGAAGTAGATGCCTTGTTGGGGTAAGAAGCCAGTCGTCCAGGTAGGGAAAGACCTGCACCCCTGAAGCCTCAGGTGGGCCGCTACCACTGCTAGTACTTTGGTGAACACCCTGGGGCTGTGGTGAGACCAAAGGGAAGGACCCGAACTGGTAGTGACTGGCTCCCAGCCGAAGCGGAGAAACCTCCTGGAGCGCCTGTCCATCAGGATGTGGTAGCCTGAGATCTATCGAGCACATCCAGTGATTTTCTCCCAGAAGGGGAGAATAGATTGCAGAGTGACCATTCGAATTTTTCTTTGGGGACTGCCAGATTCAAGAGAGAGAGGTCTAGGATTGGTCTTAGTTCCCCCTTTTGGCACTAAAAGAATCTGGAGTAGAACCCTGATCCGATCTGGTCTGGGGAACGGGCTGGATGGCTCCTTTCTTTAGCAGATGGCCAATTTCTGCCAAAGCGGCCTCCCGTTGACCGGGTGGGACGCCTGGGAGGGACTTCAACTTTGGAAGGTGAAGGAAAGGAATGCGATATCCCTGGATATGATTTGGAGAACCCAGCGGTCCGATGTTATGGACTCCCATGCCGCTAGGTGCCCTCCCGACTGCCTCCAGAGTAGAGCAGTCGGGCAACCCTCATCAGAGAAAGGTTCCCTGGACCCGTTTCTGGGAGCCCCTCTGCCTCTAGCCTGTCCTCCTCTGCCATGGAAGGACTGGTTGTCCGAGCAGGCTGGGACTGCTGCGACTTCGAACCACATCTTCTTCTGACCCTTTTGGTTCCTAGAATAGGGCCTCTGGGGTGCAGAGAAGTGGATTCGCAGACAGCTCTGGGTCAACGCCTCGCGAACGGTCTTGCCAAACAGAGCAGAACCATCAAAGGGGCGTCGCAAACGCGCCTTGAAGGGCTCAGAAAAATGCGTGACGGAGCCAGGCCTGACGCCCAGTGACCAGTCCTGTCCCGCAACTCTAGCGGCGGCCTCCGCTGCATGGGAGAGTAGCCGCATAGAAGTATTTGTAACTGACCTAAGAGTGGCCATACGGGTGGAGTGCAGAACTCTGTCCTCCTCCGAAATGGACTCAGGGGATGCAGCGTATTCTTTAATAAGATCTCGCTGCATCCGAATAACATGTAATAGTTCAGCGCCTTACTGAGAAGGTCGCGAACTGAACATCCGCTTCCCAAGCGGTCCATCATCCGAGACTCCTTGCTCGGTGGGTGGACTGAGGACTCTCCTGAGCCAGTTCCCTCTTTGTGGCCCCAACATGGCATCTACCGGAGGCCAATGGGTCCCGGATGGCGGACTAAGGATCCTATCCGGTCTTTTGGGAATTGGCTCCACGGTGTCCGGTTCCTTCCACGCCCTGGTGGTAATAAGGTCCACCAGGGGTCGGCAGGGGACACCCAAGAGGTAGACGGGCCCGTTCAAATGCCTCCAAGAACACGGACTCGTCCGAGGAAGACTTGGGGCAGACCACATGATGTCTCCAAAGGAGACATCCTCGGGGTGACCGTGGGGAGCCTTCCCTTCCTCCAAGTCCGTGTCTTCTGTGAGAGACTCGGGAGTCAATGTGCCTCCTTTTGCGTATAATGCTGCGGGGACCTCCTCTGGGGGCTGTCAGAGGAGTCCTCAGCAGCAATTTGCTCCATAGGAGCAACTTGGGGCACAGGCTGTCCCAGGGGCCGGATGGTGGAAGCCTGGCCCAGTGCAGAACAAGTGCCGGGGTCCGAGACCCTCAACAGAGCCCTCTCCACTACATCAAAAGCCGGAGCCGACCTCACCAAAGGATCCCCTCGGATCCGAAGAGTGGATGGATCCGGGACAGTGCGCCCGACACAGACGGCGCCGAAGGAGCACTGATCCCCGGATCCGGCTCGGATCCAGGCTCCGAGATCGGGTCCGGCAGGGTCGGATCCGGCATACTATCGGCGCCGACCCACCCCGCTCCTGCTCGGCTCCAGCTGCAACCCGGATAGCGGGTCGGAGAAGGAGCAATAGGCTTAAAAGGGTGTTGAGCTCCCGGGAGGCAAGAGCACTCCCATCTGCATCTGGGCCTGGATGAACCTTCTCATCATCCGGTCCAGATCAGCATCAGAAAGGCTATGGGTAGATAAGAGGCTACCGAGGTAGGCCTGGAGTGCCTCCTCGATAGCCTCGACTCCTCCTCAGGACCCGTGAAAAGCACACAGGGACCGGAGCCGAAGGAGGAGACGAACCGGGGAGAAGCTCGGCTGGCGGGCCGAAACAGAGGTCTCGGCCCGCCGCCAGGTGCTTCTCCTCCGTCCTTAGTAGCATCCCTCTCCTCTCCAGAAGCGGGAGTTTGAGTCCCAGGAGCAGGAGGGTGCCACAGGGGAACAACTGTAGCCACAGTAGTCCCGGCGGAGAGGGCGAGCCGAGTCTGGCGGTAAAAGACCCGCCAAGACCAGCTTGGACCTCCGCTCCTCAGTGCCCTGGGTTGAACTCTGCACAAATGGAACAACCAGATGTGAGGTGTTCAACCCCTAACACACCGAGTGTGGCCATCAGCCGTGAGAGCTTATGGCCACACTAAAATAGATTTAGGCTGGTCAGCCATAATCTATAAATCACTAAAGCTACAGAAAGTAACTTAAAATAAAAGGACACACAGGCCTACACACACACTCTACGAACAGCGAGGAGGGAATAAAATTACTTAATTTAACTCAAATAAAGTCAAAATACACTTATAAGAAAGGGAAACCTAAACTTTCACTCAGAATCACTCAAAAAACCAAAAAATTCTCTGATTTTTACAAGAAACAAAATCCACTTAGCTGAGAGCTATGTACCCAAATCCAGTCACCAGCGCGGCAAACGAGATCTGAGGTCATGAGGGTAGAGCAGGGCATTATGGGTGAGGGGAGGAGCTGAGAGCTTGGATCCATAGCTGGAAAACCATGCCGGTTCGGATCCGATATCGGATCCATAACCCACAGGTTGCAGACAAATGAATATCCTACTTCAGATCTGAGGTTTTAAAGTAGGAGTAATAGCTTTCTACATGTTCTCAGGTATAGGACCCCTTTAAGGAATAGCTTGACCTCAGATCTGGCTATAAGTAAGGAAACTAAAAGGAAAGCAAGTGGACATGGCTGACAGGTGGGATTTGATGGAAGAATAGGCCAGACCACTATGTAATAGTTCACACTAATATTTCAGAATGGAAGGTAGCTCTAGTTGGGGTCCTGTTAATTTCTTTGGCATCAACAGTAAAAAAAACCCTTCCATCTGGCTATGTAAGAGTTTCAAGTGGTGGGTCTCCTGACTTCTTGGAGAACCACAATGACATCCTCAGAAAAAAAGGTATCTGTAAGGAATCAGAACCCTATCATCCACAGATATAGGTTTAGGGATGATAAACTGGGGTGTACTAGTAATCCTTTCTATTGAGTGATGAGATCTGCTAATTTTGGCAGTCTGTAGTACCTGCCTCTGTTTAGAAGAAAAAACAGACAAACCAATGCTGTCATGGACAGAAAGGAAACAATAAGAAGAAGTTATGTATTCACCATAATGTTCCATATGAGTTGTTAATCTCGCCTTCATTCTTGACTGATGGGCTTGGAGTCGATCTCTCGGCTCCGATACGGCCACATGCAAAGCTCGAGGCCAAGCCCCCTATCCCATGATGCATTGTGAATTACCTTAGATCTTGTTTGCTACATATACTATAACCATATATAATAGTTATTCCCCAAAGGAATGTAAGAAGACATTGAGCAACCAGGATGAAGCGACATCTAGGTCAACTATCAGCCAGGAGGGAGGGACGTAAGAATGAAGGCAAGATGTACAACTCACATGGAATGTTATGGTGAGTACATAACTTCTTAATGTGAAGTTGTTCAATCTCGTCGGTCATTCTTGACTGATGGGTAGCATCCCTAGCATCATCAATCTCGGGTGGCTCATGGGAGTACATTTTTAGGACCGTGGACCCAAAGGAAGCCCTGTCCCTGAAAGCCTTATCAACTTTGTAATGAGTGATAAAGGTATGAGGTTTTGACCACATGGCTGCACAAATGTTATCAAGTGGGAGTTTGGCTGAAAATGCAGAGGATGTAGAAACTGTTCTGGATGAGTGAGCTTTAATCTTGTGTTGCAAAGGCATATTATCAGCTGAGTAGACAAAGGTGATACAATCAGATAACCATTTAGACAAAGTTGTTTTAGCTACTGGTCCACCTTTCCTGGATTCAGAGAATGAAACAAAGAGCTAGTCTGATTTCCTGATATCTTTTGTTCTATCCAAATAAAATATGAGCTGTCTGTGAACATCAAGTTTGTGCAGCATATACTTGTTGGAATGATTAGGGAAGAAAACTGGTAACTCAATAATTTGGTTGATATTGGTTTCTCAACAAACCTTGGGCAAAAAGGAAGGATTTGTCCTAAGTGATACTCTGTCATCATGAAAAATCAAATAAGGAGGGCTGACATATAAAGCCTGAAGTTCTGACACACTGCGGCCAGAAGTAATAGCTACCAGAAAAATGGTCTTCCACAACAAATATTTGAGGTCACAAGATGATGCTGGTTCAAATGGAGGGAGGATTATACGTGAAAGCATAACATTTAGATTCCATGGAGAATAGGGGGTTTTCACAGGTGGTCTCATATGAAATGTCCCCTTGAGAAAGACTTTGGATAATTTGTGGGACATATTTAACCCATCAATCCCAAGATGAAAATAAGATATAGCAGCCAAATGGACCCTAACTTGCTGCTGTCATTCCTTTGTTAAAAATCATAGTCAAGAATTCTAGTATGGATGTCATGGAGGCTTGGTAAGGATCAATATTATGCTTAGTGGCCCATATGGAAAATGTCTTCCACTTACTAAGATATAATCTTCTAGTAGACGGCTTATGAGAAGACAAAAGGATCTGTTCTGTCTCAGAAAAGTTATGAAGCCTGGCTATGAAGGGAACTGCAGCAGCCAAGCTGTCAGCTTCAATGACTGCAGAGATGGATGAAGGTCCCCTGACGGAAGTGTCAGAAGGTCTGGAACTGGATCCAGAATCCAAGGATCCTCCAAGAGATGATGTTGAAGCAATGGGAACCAAATCTGCCGAGGCCAATGAGGAGTCATAAGGATGATGGTCCTTCCCAGGGATTTTGCTTTCTGTAGAACCTTGGGTATCAATGGTACTGGTGGAAATGCATAGAGGAGACCCGGGGGGGGGGGCAATCGTGTACAAGTGCATTTCTCGGGGTTTCTCCTGGAGGGGGAATCAGGGCAAAGTAGCTTCTGCATTTTATGCTGATGTGACTGGCAAAAAGATTGCAGCAAGGCTGGCCCCATTTGCGGAAAATCCTGTCTGCAATCTTTTTCTTGAGGGACCACTTGTGTGGCAACAAGATTGCCCTGCTTAGTTTGTCTGCTATTACGTTAGATCTCCTAGGGATGTGCGTTGCCAACAGAAAGCGCTGGGGGGAAACAGCCCACTGCCAAACTCCGAGAGCTTCTCGGCAAAGGGGGTAGGATCTGGTTCCCCCTTGCTTGTTCAAGTAGCAGACTACTGACATATTGTCTGTGAATCGCAATTGTTCCTAAAGGAAGAGAGCCCTGGAAGTACGGCAACGCCAAAAGTACTTCTCTCATCTCCAGAACATTGATATACAAGTGTAACTCCTGATTGGTCCATGTGCCTTGGGCAGTCTTTCCCTGAAAATAACCCCCCCACCCTATCAGTGAAGCATCCGTGGTCACAATGGCTACTGGAGGAGGTAGAACAAAGGGGTGTCCTACGGTGACATGAAGAGACGTCAACCACCACTGGAGATCTTTCTTGCAAAAGCTTGTAATCAATACTGTGTGCTCCATGGGTAGTTCCTGGTAAGACCATTGCGTGAACAACCGCCATTGAAGGATCCGCATATGCATTCTTGCTAATGGTATGGCTAGGATTACTGCAGCCAACATGCTCAATACAATCAGAACTTCTGAAGCTGGTGCTCTGTCTTTCAATACCAATGTGCTGACAAAGAAGAAAGACTCTTTCAATTGGTAGCCTTAGAGTGGTGGTTGAGGTGTCTAGCTCTGCCCCGATAAAAATGATATGCTGCGATGGTGACAAGGCAGACTTTTCTGAGTTGACTGCAATACCTAAATGACTGCAGAGTGTACTCCCTTGCCTGAATAAGTTGATGCCTGGTGGTGGTGGTAAGGAGCCAATCATGTAGATACAGAAACACCTGGAATCCTCTAGATGCCTCAGGTGAGCCGTGACCACTGCCATGCATTTGGTGAACACTCTGGGGGCTGTAGTAACACTAAAGGGCAGGGCTCGAAACTGAAAATGATTGGCTCCCAGCCGGAAACACAGGCGATCCCTGGATGGCCTGGCCATCTTTATGTAGTAGTACGCATCCTTGTGATTTATCCATCACATCCAACTGTCTTTCCCTAAAAACAGAAGTATAGACTGAAGTGCGACCATCCGGAACTTCTCTTTCTTTACATATTGGTGGAGTCTGCTGAGGTCCAAAATGGATCTCCAGTCCCCTCTTTTCTTTGGAACCAAAAAGAATCTTGAGTAAGTTCCGGATCCTGTTTGGTCTGCAGGGACTGGCTGGATGACTCTTTTTTGTAGCAACTTTCGGACCTCTATATTTGCTTGTTCCCTGGCTGGAACGTCCAGGATTCTCCTTATGGATGAGGGTCGGGGTGTGGCGAATGGTATGAAGTACCCTCTGGAAATGATACTTTGTACCCAGCTGTCTTTTGTTTTGTTCACAGCTGGTCAAGGTTTCCTTCACTTTAGGCCCAAAAAGGGATAAGCCATCAAAGGGGGTGTTAATGAAGGATGACTTAAAGGGTTCCGTGAAGGAAGACAAGCGCATACAGGAATGTCTTATAAGAGCGATTCCTGTACCCGCTGCCCTACACATTCCATCAGCTGCATAGGATATGAGATGCATGGACGAGTTGACAATAGAATTCAGGGTAAAAAGCTGGACAACAACTTTGTCAGAGGCACCTGCAGCTACTGTACCCTGAAGAGTATCTCCCAACTCCTTAAAGAGATCTCTTTGCAACCTAGTAAAATGGGTTAAGTAGTTCAGTGAATGGACAGCAAAAGTCGCTGAACTGAACATGCGTTTCCCATATCT
This sequence comes from Protopterus annectens, assembly GCF_019279795.1. Classification (NCBI taxonomy): domain Eukaryota; kingdom Metazoa; phylum Chordata; order Ceratodontiformes; family Protopteridae; genus Protopterus; species Protopterus annectens. Next base: position 1,300,213,153 of record NC_056737.1, on the reverse strand, counting down.
ATCCATGATCCTAGACGCTCTATTAGGAGGACAGATAGATGAGTAAGTCTCAGAAATTTCCTTTTTGGTGGCCGCCGCCACCACCATGGCATCAACTGTGACCTCCTTTGGTTAAGAAGGTTTTACCTGGTGGGGCAGATATAAACTTGTTAGGCCTCCTAAGGACAAGCTCCATGGACTCCGGTGACTCCCACGCCCTTCGAGAAACCAACTGCATGAGCTCATCGAAGGGTGGAGACACCCAAGAGGTGGAGGGTTGAGACTCGAAAGCCTTAAGGAGAACTGACTCATCCTCAGTAGGGTTTTTGAACTGCCAATCAACCCTCTGCCTAAGAATCTCAAGTATCTCAGCAAAGGAGATATCCTCAGAGGGGGACCGTGGGGACCCTTCTGACTCATCCAAGTCAGTATCAGATATTAAAGACTCCTGTGGGGAGTCCAAGTGTCTCCTCTTGCACAATCTCTTCCTAGGAATTTCCTCACTGCGGGCTTCTGGAGAGGTCTCAGAAGAGCAGGGGCATCCTGTGGGACTACCTGAGGCTCTGGGTCTCTACACTTAGCCTGGACAATGGAAGCAGAAGCAGACACAGGTGCTTTACGGGATGAGGAAGCAAGGCCTGAAGTCGAGGACGTCTTGGGTGACGAAGCTCTCCTCATGGCATCGAAGGCACCACGGCTCCGATGTGAAGGAAATGACGATCCGAAGGAACCGTCAAACCCTCCTGCACCGACGCAGTGGGCTCCGAGCCGGAAGTAGGAGACAAGCTCATCCGAGCTGAAGCCCAGAGGAAGAGTCGGCACCGACAAGTTGGTTCGACTATCCTCTCCGGATCCGACTGGAGTGTGTCGGCTCCTGGAAATCCCCGGTCGGCGCCGAGGATGTCAGAGTGGATGGAGCCGAGGACACTGGAACAGGTCTCAAACACAAGGGCTCCACGATCAACAGGTCTGATTCTTCTGGCTGGCTCCAAAGGGCCGACATGGCTTGGAGGAGGAGGAGTCAAAGCAGGAGTAGTGGTCTTCAGCTCCGAAGCCGCTTGGGTCGGAGCCAACAGCAATTTAGCAAGGCCTGGTGCATGTAGAAGCTTCTGCACCAATCGATCCATATCCAAATATGAAAGGGTGACAGACTTAGATGAATGCACTGATGGTGCCGACTGAAGTAAAGGTGACTGAGGCACTTCGGATACCGGCTCCAAGGCTGTGGGTTGGCTCTGAAAAGAAAAATCAGTCGGCTCTGAAACCTGTAGAGCAGACATCTCATCAGATTTTTTTGATTTTGATTTTTTTGAGTCCTTAGATACAGCAGATGACTTGGAGGACTTGGGAGGATTTGCTAGCAACATCCTGGTCACTCAATGCCTCTTGAAAGGGGTGTTTTAGCAAACCCCTATCTATTAATTTCCTTTTCCTCTCTAAAAGAACCCTGGAAGAAAAGGAATGGCAGATAGTACAAGACTCTTGTAAGTGGACAGCCCCTAAACAATATACACATGTAACATGCTATCAGTGACTGACATTTTCTGGTTACAGTCTGGACATTTTTTAAAATCGGACTTGGGATGCTTGTCCTCATCTGCCATGATAAAACTCTAAACCACGCGGATCCAGAAACACTGAGAAATTAGCAACAATTAGCTCTAAATACACACACACAGAGCCTAAGATAAAGATACTGAAAAACTCTGCGCCATAACTACTGTAGAATAAATGTAGCACAAACTCAAACGCTGAAAAACGAGGCCAAATATCTAAAGAGTAAATATAATAAGTATAAATATCACACCAAAAAACTCTTGTACTATAATTCTAAGTGTAACAGGATATGTAAGACACACTCAATTTAACTAGGCCAAAAACGAGGCCAACTATCTAAAGACTAAATATAGAAAGAATATTATATCACACGGGAAGGGGAAAGCTATAAGAGCTAGCTAACTAACTAGTTATGCAAAATATTAGAAAAGCTATATGTAAAAGCTAGTAAATAGAAAATTTTTAAAGTTACTGGCCCGAGCATACACTGGAACCTCCGATAAGATGCCGCAGAAAACTAGATCTGAGGCAATTCACAGCGCATCATGGGATAGGGGGCTTGGCATCGAGCTACTGGAACACCTCGAGCTTTGCATGTGGCCGTATCAGAGCTGAGGGATCAGCTCCAAACCCATCAGTCAAGAATGAACGGCGAGATTGAACAACTTCACATCAATAGTTTTGTTTTATTCTTTACAGGTCTTTAAAAGTCTTGGGATAAGGGATAGTGTAGGGAAGGTATAGAGGAACTTCTCTGTCCACTGAAAAAAGAAAGCATCTGTACCCCAAGCTAATGGGCAAGGGTTCCTGGTGCAAAACTGTGTAAGTTGTTCACTGGTCTTTGAAGCAAACAGGTCTAACTGAGGGGTCTGCCAATAGCGAAGGATGCCCAAGAAAACCTGTCTGTTCAAGGTCCACTTGTGAGGATCCTGTAAGGACCTGCTTAAAGAGTCTGCCAGCACATTACCTGTGGTGAAATGTATGTAACTGTGAGCTACATGTTTTTCTGGGAAGCAAGGTCCCAGGCTTTCTGAGCCAATCAGTACATCTGGTATGATTTTGTCTCTCCTTGCTGTTTATGTACCACATTACTGCTGTGTTGTCTGTGAGCAGTCTTAGGGTACCCGGTTTCCAGAATTGTGAAAAGACCTGAAGAACTTGGATGAGTGCCATCACTTCTTTCATGCTGATGTGTTCTATTAGTAACATTCTATGCCATCTGCCCTGCACTATGTTGCCTATCCAGGCCCTCCATGCCTTGTCCAAGGCATTCCTGTGCATTTCTTTAACTGGGGCTTGTGGAGTAAAAGAAAGCCTTGGGTTGTGATTCCCCCTCTTTTCACCACACAATTTCCAGTTTGAGACATGGTAAGAGAGGGATCACGGTGTACAGAGGGTGTGAGTGCTGAGTCGAAAAAAGAAGTTATGTACTTACCATAACATTCCATCTGAATACTTCATTTGTCATCAACCTGTGGGTTTCGGATCCGGACAAGATCCGAGACGGCAGTTTCATCAGCATCAGATCTGAGCTCCAAGATCCTCCCCTTACCCATAATACCACTGCACCTCCTCCCTTCCCTCAGATCGAGATTGCCACCCAAAAATGAGCCCGATCAGCAAAAACCTGACCCACAAGAAAAAACACAAGAGAGAGCCGCAAAGGCACTATTTCTTAGTCACTTCAGATGAATGAACCTAATAAGGCCAGGGGGAAGGAGAACGGGAAGGCTGACGACAAATGAAGTCTAACTACTCAGAAGGAACGTTATGGCAAGTACATAACTTCTTTATCTGAAGTAGCTGACTTCATTTGGTCATCAACCTGTGGGACAGAGTCCCAGGCTACTATAACCTTGGGAGGCCTTCATGGAAGGATATTCCGGAGCACCTCGGAGCCAAAGGATGCTCTCCCTCTGGAAACCATGTCCAATTTATAATGAGAAATTAAAGTATGAGATGAGAACCAAGTAGCCGCTTAACAAATATCGTCCAAGGATACTCTGGACCAAAAAGCAGCTGACATAGCCATGGACCTGGTAGAATGGGCATGAACCCTCCCCAGAATAGGCATACCTTTATCTTTGTAAACCTGTAGAATGCAAAGGGAAATCCACTTGGCAATTGTCAGCTTAGAAACTGGTTTGCCCAAAAAGGTTTAGCCAAGGACATGACCAATAGGTTAGACTTGCGAAAGGGCTTAGTCCTGTGTAAGTAGAAACGAAGTACATTTGAGTACACTTACCATAAATGTAGATGTTCGAATGTATTCACTGTTGCAGTCATCACACTTGGGCTTATCCTGCCAGGGGTAGCCCTCAGTCAGCCCAAATACCAGAGGCTTAGTATTTCTTCGTCGGCTGCTGTCGCTCCAGGAATGATGTCAGGTCATCAGTGGTATAAAATCAGGCAGCCGGCACCACTACATCAGTTTTTCTTGCCCCAACTGTCCCAAATAGGAAGCTAGGTTATGGTGGAACACCACCAGTAGAAAGTAAATACCAAATATTTCCTGTAAGGACAGTGGAAGAGAGAGAGAGAGACAAGGGGGATGGAGGGTGGGAAACCAGGACTGCAACAGGGAATACATTCAAACACCTAAATTTATGGTAAGTGTACACAACTGTACTATATTCTTCATGTTTCACTGTTGCAGTCATCACACACGGGTTGATTCCCAAAGCTGAAGAAAAGGGAGGAGACAGTCAAAAAGACTGGGGGCTGGCTAGGATGCCATGCAAGATTGCAGTGACAAAGCCTGCCCTGGATTTGGAGAAGATAGGCAGGTGGTAATGCTTAGTGAAGGTATGAACAGAAGTCCATGTTGCAGCCTCCAGGACATTCCTGGTGGAGACCCCTCTGAGAAAAGCTGCAGAGATGGAGGATGCCCTGGTGGAATGTGTTCTGACCCTCTTTAGGGACGGTTTCCCGTGCTGTTTGTTGCAAAAAAGGATGGTGTGCGCTATCCATTTGGATATTGCTTGTTTGGATATGGCCTTGCCCTCTGCCCCTACTGTGAAAAGTATAGTTTTGTACCTACCATAAATGTAGATGTTCGAAGATCCACATTGCTGCAGTCCTTACACTTGGGTAGTCCGCTGTTCTCGGTCGGCCCGAATATCAAAGTATAAGGCTGACGTCGGTCAAGGCGCATTTGACTGACATCAGGACGTCAGGGTACAAATGCGCATGACCGACGTCATATCCTCAGTCTTTTCTTGCCCCAGATGTCAGAAGACCCTAAAAATAAAGGTCAAAACCAAAAGACAGCAAACAACCAACCAACCACCCTTGCACTAACTATATGTACAATATATACAATATACACAATATGTACAACCCAACCCACACAACCACCTCCAACTGCAGAGGAGAAGGAGGGAGGTAAATGACTGCAGCAATGTGGATCTTGAACATCTACATTTATGGTAGGTACAAAACTGTACTATGTTCTTCATCTCACATTGCTGCAGTCCTTACACTTGGGTAGAATCCCAAAGCAGAGGTAAGGGAGGATGGCTAACTACAAGGAAGCAGGAGCTGCCAAAATGCCCTGCAAAACAGCAGTGGCAAAACCAGCCCTGGATTTAGAGTAAAGTGGCAGGTGATAATGCCTAGAGAAAGTATGCACTGAACTCCAAGTAGCTGCCTCCAAAATATCCTTGGTTGCCACTCCCCTCAAAAAAGCTGTTGAAGTGGCAGTAGCCCTAGTGGAATGAGGCCTAATCCCAGCTGGAACTTCCTTGCCATGATGGGAATAACAGAAATCAATGCAAAACCCAATCCACTTAGAAATAGTTTGTTTTGACACAGGCTTGCCCTGAGAACTCAAAGCAAAAGAAACAAACAACTGCTGAGACTGCCTGAACCCTTTAGTTCTGTCCAAATAACGCAACTGCCTGTGTACATCTAAAGTGTGCAAAATCTTTTCCCCTTTATTTTGGGGATTTGCATAAAAGTAGGCAAATGAATAGTTTGGTTTAAAGCCACACTAGAAACCACCTTAGGCATAAAGGAAGGATTAGTACGTAATGATACCCTATCCTTATGGAAAATCAAGAAAGGCTCAACCGCCATAAGGGCCTGCAATTCAGAAACCCTTCTTGCAGAGGTAATTGCCAACAAAAAAGCAGTCTTCCATGATAAATATTTCAACTCAGAAGTAGCTGCAGGCTCAAAAGGTTGTAGAGTGAGTTTCTCCAACACAAAATTGAGATCCCAAGCAGGAGTAGGAGCTCTTGGGGGTCTTATATTCTTTGCCCCTCTAAGAAATTGCTTGAACAAAGGATGAGAAAACAATGGTGGGTCACAATCATAGTGAGCCGAAATTGCTGCAGCATGAACCTTAATAGAAGAGAAAGACAAACCTTTGTCCAATAACTCAGTAAGATATTGAAGAGCCACACTCAAATTAGGCTCAGAAACATCAAAATCTTTTGCTGCACTCCAAAATAAAAATCTCTTCCATTTATCTGCGTACACTTTACTTGTACTAGGCCTTCTAGCTTCCAAAATCACATTCAAAACTTGTTGTAGAAGTTGAGACCCTCTATGGTTCAAAACAGAATATGCCAGGCTGTTAGGTGAAGAGAGTGAAGTTTGACATTCAGCAAATGGCTGTCCTCCTGTGACAACAGGTGTGGAATCGAAGGCAAAGGCCATGGAGGCTTCCGTACCAGACTTCTCAATAATGGGTACCAGTGCTGTCGAGGCCAATCTGGAGCTATTAAAATCATCCTTGGCTTGTCCTGTCTGACCTTTAGAAGTACCTTTGGGAGGAGAGGCAGAGGAGGAAAGGCATACACATGAAGATTGCTCCAATTGAAAGAAAGAGCATCCACTTTCCAAGCTGTGGGATGAAACCTTTTCGTGCAAAACTTTGGCAGCTGATGGTTTAGTGGAGAAGCGAACAGATCTATGTCTGGAGTTCCCCATGACACTGTCAATTTCTGAAATACATGAGGATCCAATTTCCACTCGTGGGGATCCATAATTCGTCTGCTCAACACATCTGCTAATGAGTTCTGTGCTCCTGGCAGAAACCTTGCCTGAAGATTGAGCTGTAAACTGAGAGCAGTCTCCCACAAAATCATTGCTTGCCTGCATAGAGGATAAGAATCGTTCCCCTTGCTTGTTGATGTACCACATGACAGTTGTGTTGTCTGTTAGAATCAACACCTGCCCTGGAAGAAGTAAATCCTTGAAAGCTATTAATGCAAACTGGACTGCTAACATCTCCTTCAGGTTGATATGTAGATGTTGTAGTCTGGCAGGCCACTTGTCTTGTATCCACTTTCCATTTAGATGAGCTCCCAAGCTTTGTCTGAGGCATCTGTCGTTAAAATCTGACTCGCCTCTGGCTGGGTCACAGAGAGTCCCTTGTTTAGGTGACATTCCTGAGCCCACCACAAAAATTCCTTTTGAATGCAAGGTATTATTTGAATGACAGTGTCTAGATCCTGGCAGTGCTGTGTCCATACATTTTTGAGATACCATTGCAGCTTCCTCATATGCAGTTTGGCATTGGGAAGCACCAGAATACAAGATGCCATGAACCCTAAGGCTTGAAGGACTGTCCTTGCAGTCAGCCCGGACTGATGAGATAGCTGATGGAAGTAAAGGGATAGACTCTTTTGTTTGTCCGGGGTTAAAAAGGCCATCTGGGATGCTGTATTCAGTCTCACACCCAGAAAGCACATGTCCTGAGAGGGTACTAGACTGGACTTTATTTCCTTCACAGAATACCCCAGGCATCTTAGCACTGCTATCACATATTCCAAATGATGAAGCAGCTCTTCCCTTCCTTGAGCCAGAATCAGGCAGTCGTCCAAATAAGGATAGATCTGTATTCCTTTTAGCCTGAAGAAAGCTATCACTGGAGCCAGAACTTTCGTGAACACTCTGGGCGCAGTAGATAAGCCAAAGGGCAATGCAGAGAACTGATAGTGAGAAGTCCCAGCTCGAAATCGCAAATACTTCCTGCAACTTAGTCTGATAGGAACATGAAGGTAAGCCTCCTTGAGATCCAAAGTTACCATCCAATGATCTTTGCCCAGCAGAGGTAAAAGCTGCTGTAACGTCAACATTTTGAACTTGGGAATGTCCAGATAAGTGTTGAGGGTAGATAAATCCAAAATTGGTCTCCACGTGTTCCCCTTCTTTGGTACTAGGAACAGGCGAGAATAAAATCCTAGGCCCATTTCTGGCATAGGGACCGGCTGTATGGCCCCTATTTGGAGTAACAGAGAAACTTGCTTGTGAGCCTCTTTTCTTTGTTGAGGAGGAACGTCTGGCATGCCTTTGAAAGGAGGCAAGGTATGGAAATAAAACCTGTAACCGTGGTGTATGATATCCAATACCCATCTGTCCTGGGTAATTAAACTCCAATTTTCTTTGAAAAGTGCCAACCTTCCTCCCAAAGGTGCTGCCAGACGAGAAGGCTCTGGCAGCTGAAAAGGTAGGTCATTGGGTCTGTTTACGAAAGGACTGACCCCTGCCCTCACCCAAAGACTGTGCAGGAGAACTCCCTGTTCTAGGCCTGAAAGAGCCCTGAGCTCTGCCCCTACCACGTCTAGATCTGCCCCTAGACTGGGAATCATAAGACGGATACGTCCACCCCTTAGTAGGCCAATTTCTACTAAACTTTGGAGGCTGGACCTGCAAAAAATCTTTAACAGTCTGCATAGACTTAGCCTTGTCCTCCATTTTCTTTAAAACTGCCTCGACAGGAGGACCAAACAACACGTGAGATTGTAAAGGAGCATCTAAAATCCTTGTTTTAACATGTTCAGACAAATTCTGATCCCTTAGCCAGGCGTGCCTGCGAAGAACTGACCCAGTGGCAGCCACCCTAGACGAGGCCTGTACAGCATCAAAACCACATTGCAAAGAATGCTTACCCACCTGTTCAGAAACATGTACTAAATCCTGCAACTCTTTACAATCAATACCTACTGCCAGAGCATCAACCTTAGACTTCAATTGTGAAAGGAGATAGTTTTGGTATTTCAACATGTGAAACTGGCAATTCAAAGCCCTCATAGCAAGAGTGGAAGAAGTATAAACTTTCTTTCCCCATCTATCCAAGGCCCTAGCCTCTTTGTCTGCAGGAACCAGATTCTTTACAACAGAAGCCTTAACACCTTTAGGCCCCTGGCTAACAGTTTCTGGGTCTGCCCTAGGACTCTTAAAAAGATACTTATGAACTTCAGGCACCCTGTAATACCTATCCGGCTTAACAGGAGCAGGAGGCAAAGAATCAGGATTAAGAGAAGCCTCTGAAAAAACATCTCCCACTACATCCAAAACAGGAGGTATAGCCAAAGGCCTATGCTGGGGTAAAAACAAAAATTCCCTAAGCCTTTTCCTGGAATCAGAGAAGTCCTGACCTTCCCACTTAAAATGCTCCCTCATGGAATGAAGAGTTTCTGAAAAGAAAAATCCTCAGGAGGAGAAGCAGAAGGAGTAGAATCATCCACATCAGAATCAGAATAAGGAGAGTACTCCTGCAAGTCTTCAGCCGAAGACTCTGAAATATCTGAAGCCTGCTCAAAACCCCCCAGCTCAGGCTCCATCCTAGGTCTCTTATCAGGAGGGGGCATAGAACCCCTAATCAAAGTAATCAAATCTTCTGCCATTTTAAGCATATGCTTCCTGGGCACAGTTCCTGAAGAGCTAGGGGTAACACCAACTGAAGCTAAACCTGGCCTGCCCCTGGGAGAAGCCTTAGAAACAGAAGGAGAGGGCCTAGCCACTCTAGGAAGGGAGGGGAGTATAGTAACCTGAGAAGCCCCCTCAGCCTGACTTGCCTCCTGAGAGGCCACATCTTGCAATAATAAAGTCTCACCCTGGGAACACAAAGAAACCTCCGGTGGAGCCACCGGCTCCACTGACACCTCTAAAGAACCGGCGTCCGGTACAGACGGTTCTTCTAGCCTAGGCTTAACTGCTTTGTCCTTGCGCTTCGAAGAAGCGGGCGTCGGAGCATCCGACGGCATTTTATAATTGCACCGCTTCCCAAAGACTAAGCTTGCACAATCCAACCTTCTCTTTATAGTGCGTTTATTAAATCTAGCACAAGAGCGACAGCCAACAACGTCGTGCTCAGGCCCTAAGCAAGGAATACACAAAGTATGATAATCTCTATGCGGTATCTGTTTCCCACAAGAAATGCAATTATTGACTTTTTCTGACATCCGTAAATTACTGAGGCAAGAAAAACTAAAATATTCTAACGGGTACTTAGCCAACTTTGAACTCGGTCTGAAACTTCGAAATCGAAAAATCTCAGAACGCCAACCGGCACTTGCAATGCTGCTTCTGCATCGGACCATGCGGCAAAAAAGACTGAGGATATGACGTCGGTCATGCGCATTTGTACCTTGACGTCCTGATGTCAGTCAAATGCGCCTTGACCGACGTCAGCCTTATACTTTGATATTCGGGCCGACCGAGGACAGCGGACTACCCAAGTGTAAGGACTGCAGCAATGTGAGATGAAGAACATCTGACTAGCAATTGGTCAGTTTTTAAGACTTAGTCCTATCCAGATAGAATCTGAGCTGTCTGTGCACATCTAGAGAGTGGAGAATCGTTTCCCCCTTGTTTTGTGGATTAGGGAAAAAGGTGGGCAAATGAATGTATTGGTTTAGAGTCACACTGGACACCACTTTAGGCACGAAGGATGGGTTAGTCCTTAAGGAGACCCTGTCAGCAAGGAAAATGATGAAGGGCTCTACAGCCATGAGTGTCTGTAGTTCTGAAACTTTTGTAGCTGAAGTGATGGCCAGAAGCAAGGTTGTTTTCCAAAAGAGGAATTTTAACTCTGCTGAACCTGCAGGTTCAAAGGGGGGGGTAGGGTGTGCTTTTCCAACACAAAGTTAAGGTCCCAACTGGGGTAGGAGCTCTCCTGGGTGGCCTTAAGTTGTTAGCCCCTCTTAGGAACTGTTTGATGAGAGGGTGTGAGAAGAGAGGTGGCTCTGTGCTGTAATGATCAGAGGTGGCAGAGGCATGAATTCTAACAGAAGACAAGGATAGACTGCAGTAGGTCTGGAAGGTAACCCAGGATGAGAGGTAGGGAGGGCTGTGCTGTTTCAACTCCCTTAGCCTGGATCCAGGTGCAAAACCTTTTCCACCTGTTTGCTTAGGCTGGCAACTTGAGGAGAGGTCAGGGAATAAGCCAGGCTGCCAGGATGAGGGACTGCAATTGGGGATGCATGAATTCTCCAACCTTCTGGGTCAGGAGTGTTGGGATCTGAGGTAGGTGCCATGGTGGCAGGGGTGACAGGCTGCACAGCAGTGGGTACCAGTGCTGATGTGGCCAGTCTGGTGCAATCAGGATTGCATTGAGTTTTTCATCCCTTATTTTGAGCAGTACCCTTGAAATGATTGGTAGAGGGGGAAATGAATAGACCGAGAGGTTTACCCATTGGAAGGATAGATCATCCACTTTCCAGGTCTTGCTGTGAGGTTCCATGGTTCAGAATTTGCTGAGCTGATGATTGGAGTGGGAGGCACAGAGGTCCACCCTCGGGGTGCACCATTTCTGGGTTATAAGGGTGAAGATTCTGTGGTCTAGCTGCCACTTGCGTGGGTCTAGCAGGTTTCTGCTGGTCTGCCAGAGAGTTTAAGAAGCCTGTCAGGAATTGTGCTAGTAGGTGTATTTGCATGGCTGAGGCAGTGTGCCAAAGGGTCATGGCAAGCCTGCAGAGAGGCTAAGAGTGAGTCCCTCCCTGCTTGTTGATATACCACATCACTGTGGTGCTGTCTGTTCTGATCAGTAGAGGTCCCGGGGAGAGTAGGGGTCTGAAAGTTGTCAGGGCATGTTGAAAAGCTAGCAGCTCTTTCTGTTTGATGTGCAGATGTATTTGACTTGAGCTCCAATGCCCCTGAATGCACCTGACGTCCAGGTGTGCACCCCAGGCATAGTCTGATTCATTTGTGGTGTGGGTCTGGATGGCATGGAGTTGTGAGAAGGGAAGTCCCTTGTGGTTGCATGCTGCTGCCCACCAAAGAAACTCACTCTTTAGACAGGGTATCATTGGTATGACTGTTTCCAGGTCTTGAGAGTGCTGACACCAAAGGCTTTTTAGGTACCATTGTAGTTTCCTCATATGCAGTCTGGCATATGGAATGAGTAGAATGCAGGAGGCCATGAAACCTAGAGCTTGCAGGATTTTCCTTGTGAATAACTGCATTCTGGTGGCTAGTTGAGAGAAGTAGCTTGTCAGGCAGGCTTGTTTCTCTGGAGTAAGGAATGACATCTGGGATGATGATTCCAGGCTTGCTCCCAGGAATACATTTTTTTTGTGTATGGACTAGTTTTGATTTCTTTTCGTTGATAGTATACCTCAGGGAGGTCAGTAGGTGCTTTACAAAGGTCAGGTGCTCTAACAGCTTGTCCTGTCTGCCTGAATCAGGCAATCGTCTAAGTAAGGGCAAATTTTAATATTTCTTTGCCTGCTAAAAGCAATGGCTGGAGCCAGGCATTTTGTGAAAACTCTGGGAGCAGTGGATAAGTCAAAGGGGAGTACAGAGAACTGAAAGCGCCAAGATCCTGACCTGAACTGTAGACATTTCCTGCAAGATTCCCTGATTGGGAAGTGTAGGTAGGCCTCTTTTAGGTCTAGGGTGGCTAACCAAGCATCCTTGGAAAGCATAGGAAGAAGCTGCTGGAGGGTGAGCATTTTGAATTTTGGTATCACCAGAAAGGTGTTAAGAATGGATAGATCTAGGATTGGGCACCAGGTGCTCTCTCTTCTGGTACCAGGAAAAGTCTGGAATAGAAACCTTGGCCTATCTGGTCTGCAGGAACATGCTGAATTGCCCTCATGGAGAGCAGGGAATGGACTTGCTTTTTGGCGTCTGCTCACTGGTTTGGAGGAAGACCTGGAAACCCTTTTGGGGGTGGCAGAATGTGGAAATAAAATCTGTATCCCTGGGACACTGTTGAGGACCCATTGGTTGTTGGTAATAGAGGACTAGTTGTTTGCATGGAAGGAGAGTTTTCCTCCTAGGGGCACAAGCAGGTGGGCAGAGGTAAGGGGTGGAGGTGTGAAGTCATTGTGAGTTGTTACCATAAGGGGGTGGCTTAGCACTCCCTGTTTTTTAAGAGGAGGAACTCCATTGCTTAGATCCCTGCATTCCCTGGAACTGCTGTCTGGGGGTTCTGTTTCCCCTGGTTCTGGGCTGAGCTGGCCTGGAGGGGGCCAGAAAGGACCAGTGCTTGGAGGGGCAATGCCTACTGAGGCACGGAGGCTGGACCTGAAAAAATTCTTTAACTGTCTGCATAGATTTAGCTTTTTCTTCCATCTTTTTTAAGACCTCTTCTGCCTTGGTGCCAAAAAAATTGTCTTTGTTCAATGGAGCATCCAATAATTTTGATTTGACATGATTTGGCAAGGTCTGTTCCTTAACCCAAGCATGCCTTCGAAGGACAGAACCAGTGACTGCTGCCCTGCAAGATGCTTCTAGGGCATCAAAGCCACATTGCAAGGTGTGCTTATTAACTTGGCTTGCAGAATGCATAAACTCTTGTAATTCTTTAATTTCTGCACAAGCAGGAAAGGAAGATATTTTTTGTTTCCCCAAAAGAAAAATCCTCGGGTGGAGAGGCAGAGGGAATGGATTTCACTATCAGAATCCTCATAAGCAGAGAGGGGTTGCATGTTTTCATATTCAGAAGCATCAGTCTCATCCGACTTCTGTTCAGATAAAACCACTGGGGCCAAGTCTATTTTTCTTTTGGAAGGGGTAGCCTGGCTTCCCCTAATAAGCATAATAAGGTATTCTGCCATTTTAAGCATTTGAGATTGAGGCATGGAAGCAGGTGCCTGAGCTTGGGTTGTCGTTTTTTTGGGCGTAGTTCATACCCTGGGCCTTAGAAACTCGGTAGTTTTAGAAAGAAATGAAGACGCGAAAGAAGTCATCGGTTTGTGTCGAGTAACAGTAGTGCGAAGAACTTCCTCGGAAGCCAGTGCCTGCTCAGCGGCTTCAGATGAATCCAAGGTAGAGACATTCACAGGATCCTTAGTCGAAGAAGAGTCTTGCGGCATATCTGACTACGAAAGGGTCTTGGTAGCGGCCTGTGATTCGACAGAAGCCGGCATCAGGGGCTGCGAAAGTGCCTCACTGAGGACCAGAGAACTGATGACTAGCTTAGCGGAAACATCGTCGGCAGTTTTGGACCAGTGCGGTCTGTCTCTGTCTTTATCCTTACTTTTTTTCAGATGATCGGTAGTCGGATGGCTTACCGAAGCCTTATCGCAGATAGAGGACTGAGAGCGAAAATATCTAGCTACAATAAGGGCCCGACGACAGATAGTTCTGGTGTTGAACAAAGCACAAAAGCATCAGTGAGGGACATCATGGTCTGGGCCAAAACAGGTGACGCAGTAAGAATGGAAGTCTCTGTGTGGTATTTGCTTTCCACAGGTGAGGCAATTGTTAACTCTTTCTGACATTGGTTACAGCAAGAAAAAAGGATCCCCAATGGGGTACTTAGCTTTAGAAGACTTCAACTTCAGTGTGAAACCGAAAACTCAAGTAGCGTCTGACCGACACTCGTGTGAACTGCTTCTGCTTTGGTCCCCTCGGCAAGAAAGACTGATGTAATGGCGTTGGTTGCCTGACTTTATACCACTGACGACCTGACGTCAGTCCTGGAGCAACAGCAACCGACGCAGAAATACTAAGCCTCTGATATTCGGGCCGACTGAGGGCTACCCCTGGCAGGATAACCCCAAGTGTGATGACTGCAACAGTGAAACATGAAGAACATCTGCCTATGTACATCTAACAAATGCAGTTTATATTCCCCATTGTTCTGAAAATTTGGAAAAAAGACAGGCAGATTGACTGACTGATTGATATTTGATTCTGAAGTCACTTTAGGCAAAAAGGATTAGTTCAAAGTGAGACCTTGTCTTTATGAAAAACCATATAAGGGGATTTAACAGATAATTCTTGAAGTTCTGACACTCTCCTAGCCGAAGTGATAGCCACTAGGAAAGCTGTTTTCCAGGACAAAAATTTCAAATCCACAAAGGCAGCCGGCTCGAAGGGCAGAGCAACTAATTCCTGTAAAACTAAGGTAAGATCCCAAGGAGGAGTGGGGCCTTAACCGGAGGCCTTAAAAGAAAGGTCCATTTAATGAAGGTTTTGCAAAGTCTGGAAGAAGCCAAGGACCCCATGTTTTCATCTACGTGGAAATTAGAAATGACAGCCAGTTGAACTTACACTGTAGAAGAGCTGGCGCCCTGCTGGAAAAAGTGTGCTAAAAATTTAAGAACTGCTGGCACAGGAGCCATAAAAGGATCTAGAGCCCTCTGAGAAGCCCAGATCGAAAAATGCTTCCATTTACTACAGTAAACTTTTCTGGTAGATGACTTATGGGCTGCCACCAGAATAGACCTAACAGGTAAAGAAAGTCTGGGCATCCTGGCAATCAATGGAACTGGAGCGGCCAAGCCGTGAGCTTCAGACTGCCCAGGTCTGGAAGAGGAATCCCCAATGGGTACAAAATAAGATCTGGAATCGAATCCAAGATCCAAGGAGGAGCTAACAGATGAGACCACAGACAGGGAAACCAGATCTGGTGAAGCCAGAACAGAGCAATGAGGATGACTGTTCCCCAACCGACGAGCCTTCTGTAAAAACTTTGTCATGAGGGGTAATGGAGGATATGCATTAAGAAGACTGGGAGGCAAAACATGGACCAGAGCATCTCTGGGGGATTCCCCCTGTGGGGGGATCAGAGCGATGAACTCGCTGCACTTCGCATTGGAAGGAGATGCGAAAAGATCGCAGCAAGACCGACCCCACTCGAGGAAGATCTGCTCCGCTACAAAAGGATTCAGAGACAGTACAGTTGTGTACACTTACCAGAAATGTAGATGTTCGAGTGTCTTCACTGTTGCAGTCATGACTGTAGGGTTCTCCCCTGCCGGCAGGCAGTCCTCGGTCGGCCAGAATCCCAAAGTCTGGGTCGGCCGGCTGCTCAGCCATGCTCCCTGACGTCAGAGCGCCAGGAGTACAAAGCTGGCAGCCGACGCCATGTTCTCCAGTTTTTCTTGCCCCAGATGTCAGGTGTTCCAAAATGAGTAAAATCCCATACCCTTTGCAAATACACCTCAGAAGAAGGGAACCACACAAAAGAAAAAATAAGAGGGGACAGGAGGGAGGGTAACCCAGACTGCAACAGTGAAGACACTCGAACATCTACATTTATGGTAAGTGTACACAACTGTACTATGTTCATCGTGTTTCACTGTTGCAGTCATGACTGTAGGGTTGAATCCCAAAGCAGAATAAAAAGGAGGTGGTCATAAAGTAGAGGGGGCGGCTAAAAGGCCCTGCAAGACTGCAGAAGCAAAGCCTGCCCTAGACTTAGAGTAGAGAGGTAGATTGTAGTGCTTAGAAAAAGTATGCACTGAACTCCAAGTTGCAGCTTCCAAAATGTCTTTGGTAGGAACTCCCCTGAGGAAGGCAGCTGAAGTGGCAGCAGCTCTGGTAGAGTGAGTCCTTATACTATCTGGGATTTGCTTTCCATGGTGTGAATAACAAAATCTGATTCCATGAGCAATCCATTTTGAAATGGTCTGTTTTGAAATGGCTTTACCTTGGGAACTTGAAGCATAAGAAACAAACAATTGCTCTGATTTCCTGATATCCTTGGTTCTGTCCAGGTAAAAACATAGTTGTCTGTGTACATCCAAGGAATGCAAGATTCTTTCCCCCCTATTTTGAGGACTGGGGAAAAAAGTTGGCAAGTGAATAGTTTGATTTAAAGCCACTTTGGAAACCACCTTAGGCATGAAAGAAGGATTAGTTCTTAAAGACACCCTGTCTTGGTGAAAAATAATATAAGGTTCCACAGCCATGAGAGCTTACAACTCCGAAACTCTCCTGCCAGAGGTCAGAACTAACAGGATGGCTATCTTCCAAGATAAAAACTTGATGTCAGATGTGGCAGCAGGCTCAAAAGGAGGTAAGGTGAGTTTTTCCAAAACATAGTTGAGATCCCAGGCAGGAATGGGTGGAGATCTAGGGGGCCTTAAGTTCTTAGCTCCTCTGAGAAACTGTCTCATGAGCTGGTGGGAAAAGATTGGAGGGTCTGTATTATAATGAGCAGAAATAGCAGAGGCATGTATCTTTATGGAAGAAAAAGAGAGACCCTTATGTAAGAGGTCTGTCAGGTAAAGTAAAATCAGAGGAATGTTAGGAATAAGAGGATCCGAATCCTGAGTCTGCATCCAGGTGCAAAATCTTTTCCATTTTCCTGCATAAGATTTTCTAGTGCTAGGACGTCTGGCTTCTAAAATGACATCCATAACCTGCTTGGGTAGGAGAGAATGAATCATAGACCCTGGATTAACCAGGCCGCCAGGCTGAGAGTTTTGACATGGGAGTGCAGAACCTGACCCTGGTGTTGGGACAGAAGGTTCGGAGACAGAGGTAAAACCCAAGGGGGCTCCAGAGAAAGGTTTTTCAGTGTTGGGTACCAAAACTGTCGAGGCCAATTTGGGGCCAGCAAAATTATCATCTTGGGCTTGTCCTGTTTGATCTTTAATAACACCCGTGGAAGAAGAGGTAGAGGCGGGAAGGCATACCCCGAGAGGTTTCTCCAACTGAATGATAGTGCATCCACTTTCCAAGCTAGTTCGTGAAATGTCCTTGTGCAAAAAATCTGTAGTTGATGATTGAGGTGGGATGCAAAGATGTCTATGTGAGGACATCCCCAGACTGCTGTAATCATCTTGAATATTTCGGTGTCCAGCATCCATTCGTGTGGGTCTGACAGGTTTCTGCTCAGACTGTCTGCCAGGAAGTTTTGCTTCCCTGATAGAAACTGAGCTTGAAGGTCCAGTTTGCAAGCTAGAGCTGTGTTCCATAGATTCATGGCTAGTCTGCAAAGGGGATAGGAATGTGATCCCCCTTGCTTGTTTATGTACCACATAACTGTGGTGTTGTCTGTCCGTATCAGTAGTTGTCCTGGTTGTAGAAGATTCCTGAAGGCCAATAGGGTGTTCTGAACGGCTAACATTTCCTTTAAATTGATATGCAGGTGCTTCTGATCCTTTGTCCAAAGGCCCTGCAGACAGTTGCCCTGCAAATGGGCTCCCAATGCATAATCTGAGGCGTCCGTGGTTAGTATCTGACTGGCTGGAGGCAGATTGAAGGCTTTCCCTTTGTTTTCAGTACATGCCTTGGACCACCAAAGGAATTCCTTTTGAAGACAAGGCAGGATGGTGATCTGTATGTCTAAACTGTGGCAATGCTGAGACCATACACTTTTTAGGTACCACTGTATTTTCCTCATATGTAGTCTTGCATATGGTACGAGAAGGATGCAGGAGGCCATGTAACCCAAAGCCTGCAGGAATTTCCTTGCAGATAGCTGAGTTAATGATGCCAAGGTTTTGAAAGTTGAAGCCAGCTGTAATTGTTTTTCGTATGTCAGAAATGCCATCTGGGTTGTTGTGTTTAGAAGAGCACCCAGAAAAGTTATCTGTTGTGAGGGTGTCAGATTTGACTTTTTTATGTTTACAGTGAATCCCAGGAACTTGAGAAGTTTCTGAACAAATTCTAGATGCTGGAGTAAGACATCCTTGCTGTCTGCCTGAATAAGACAGTCATCCAGATAAGGGTAAATTTGAATTCCCTTGAGTCTGCAATAAGCTACTACTGGAGCCAGGCATTTGGTGAAGACCCTGGGCGCAGTAGACAATCCAAAGGGCAGCACAGAGAATTGATAGTGCCTCGATCCGGCCTTGAACCTGAGGTACTTTCTGCACTCCTGCCTGATGGGAATGTGTAAATAAGCCTCCTTTAAATCCAAAGTTACCATCTATGCATTTTTGGTCAGTATTGGAAGTAGCTGCTGTAGAGTAAGCATCTTGAATTTTGGTATCTCGAGAAAAGTGTTCAAGACTGACAGATCCAGAATGAGTCTCCATGAATTTTGCTTTCTGGGGACTAGAAAGAGCCTTGAGTAAAAACCTTGTCCCATTTCTGAAAGTAGAACCAGTTCTATGGCTTTCATAGCCAAGAGGGCTTCCACCTGGTTTAAGGCCTCCCACCATTGATGTTTTGGTAGATCCGGCCATCCGCTTGGTCTTGGTAGGGTATGAAAATGGAATTTGTAACCTCTTGAAACCACATCCAGAACCCACTTGTCTTGGGTTATACGAGTCCAATTTAGGTGAAAAAGAGAAAGTTTTCCTCCGAGAGGGGCTTCCAGGCAAAAAGTTCCTGCAGCCCAACAGAGGGAGTCATTGAGCCTGTTTTCTATGAGCTTGCGACCTGCCCTCTCCTCCCCTAGGGGTGGAAGCAGTCCACTGTCTTGGTCTGTAAGAGGCTTGCGTTTGGGGCCTTCCTCGGGAGCGTCTGTTTCTACCCCTCTGAGGCCTGTCTGAATTGGGAAAAGACCAATTTTTAGTAGGCCAATTCCTACTAAATCTGGGTGGCTTGTACTTGTAAGAAATCCTTAACCGTTTGCATGGATTTTGCCTTGTCCTCCATCTTCTTTATTACCTCTTCAGCCTTAGATCCAAACAAAACATTATGCTGAACAGGAGCATCCAATAACTTAGCTTTTACTTGATCTGGCAAGTTTTGTTCCTTTAACCAAGCATGCCTTCTAATGACTGTGCCCGAGGCAGCAGCCCTACAAGAAGCCTCCAAGGCATCAAAACCACAGTGTAAACCATGCTTCCCAACTTGTTCAGTGGCATGCAATAAAGTCATGTAATTCCTTATCATCTGCACAAGCGGAAATGGAAGTTAGCTTTTGTTTCAAAACAGACAGAAGAAATTGCTGGTATTTCAGCATATGAAATTGACCGTTTAAAGCCCTAATAGATAAAGTTGCAGAAGTGTACACTTTTTTGCCCCATCTTTCTAAAGATCTGGAATCCTTCTCAGTGGGAATGGGGTTTTTAGCAGTAGCGGCCTTAACCCCCTTAGGGCCCTGAGAAATGGTTTCAGGATCAGCAGTAGGATTCTTGTATAAAAACTGGTGGGAATCAGGAACCCTATAATATCTGTCTGGCTTAACAGGAGCTGGAGGAAAAGAGTCAGGAGTTAAGTTAGCCTCCAAAAAAGCATCATCCACAATATCCAAAATAGGAGGGACAGCCAGGGGTCTATGTTGGGGAAGAAGAAAATCCCTATGTCTTTTCTTAGATTCCGAGTACTCCTGTCCTTCCCAGTGAAAATGTTCCCTCATTTCATGTAAAGTTTCCCCAAAAGAAAAATCCTCAGGGGGAGAAGCTGAAGGAATGGATTCCTCAGCATCAGAATCCTCATAAGGAGGGAAAGAATAATCCTGGTCAGAAGAAGAAACTAAAGAAACAGAAGCCTGATCAGAGGAGTCATAATACAATTCCTGCCTTGGCCTTTTATCTGGAGGGGGATGTGAACCCCTAATCATAGTAAGTCCTCCGCCATCTTAAGTAACTGTTTCTGAGACTTAGGTCCCGGATCAGAAGAGGCTTGGGCTGTAGTCTTCGATTTGGAAGGAGTCTTTGCCTTTGGCTTTGCCTTTATTAGAAGCTGAGTACGCCTGAAAACCCCTTTGGAAGCCGGTACCTGCACAGCGGCTCCGGACCCATCCGAAGGAGCATTGTCCGAAGGTCCTGCAACTGAAATATTCAAAGGCCTAGTTGGCTCCTCGTGGGAGTCCGTTTCGGCCATCAGTTCCGAAATGGCCGATGACAGGGGCTGCAAAAGCACTTCACTGACGACGGCCGAACCTGAAGCTGGCTCTGCTTGTACAATATCGTCTGATTTGGACCTCGGAGGCCTGTCTTTATCCTTGCGTCGTTTGTGAACTCCGGTAGCCGGAAGTGTGTCCGACGACATTTTGTAATTAAAACGCCTACCGAAGTAATGAAATGCAAAATCGTACCTTTGTTTAATCGTACGTTGATTAAATCTAGCACAAAACCGACAACTAGCTACGTCGTGGTCAGGGCCTAAGCAAGGAATACAGTAAGAATGAAAATCCTTATGAGGTATTTGCTTCCCACATGAAATACAATTATTAACTTTTTCTGACATCGGACTGGAGCAAGAAAAAAGTTTCCCCAACGGGGTACTTAGCTTTGAGTAGGAGAAGAAAGTCTTCGGATTGAAGTACGTTTAGAAAAAATTGTCAGGAGTCAGCCGACCGGCACTTGCGAACTGCTATCACCGCACGGCAAGAAAGACTGGAGAACATGGCGTCGGCTGCCAGCTTTGTACTCCTGGCGCTCTGACGTCAGGGAGCATGGCTGAGCAGCCGATGCCGGACCCAGACTTTGGGATTCTGGCCGACCGAGGACTGCCTGCCGGCAGGGGAGAAAGTACAGTTTTGTACCTACCATAAATGTAGATGTTCGAGTGCTAATACAGCTGCAAGAATCACAGATGGGTTCTCTGCCGTCAGACGGGTCCTCGGTCGGCTGAATTCCAAAGTCTAGGTCCGGCGTCGGTTGCTGTCGCCTTCTTTCCTGACGTCAGTGCGACAAGGGTATATAAGACACAGCCGACGCCATTTTCTTCAGTCTTTCTTGCCCCAGATCTCAGGTGCCCCCAGAAGGAAGGCAATACATAAATTATATATATAATCATGCAATGCAATATAATCAAAAATCAGTAGTTGCAAGCAAATACACCATAGAAGGATAACCCAATCAGGTTGTATGAGGAGGTGTTAGCCACTAGGCCTTTACCAAGAGGGGAAGGAGGGAGGGAAACCTGTACTGCAGCTGTATTAGCACTCGAACATCTACATTTATGGTAGGTACAAAACTGTACTATGTTCATCGTGCATACAGCTGCAGTAATCACAGATGGGTAGAATCCCAAAGCTACGCACAGGGTGGTAGGCACTAGGTGGAACTGGGAAGAGCCAGAATGCCCTGCAACACAGCAGTGGCAAAGCCTGCTCTAGTTTTGGAGTATAAAGGCAGGTGGTAGTGTTTTGTGAAGGTATGCACAGAACTCCAAGTAGCTGCCTCCAAAATATCTTTGGTAGGGACTCCTCTGAGGAAGGCTGTAGAGGTAGCTGTGGCCCATGTGGAGTGGGATCTGATGCCTGTAGGAACAGATTTGCCATGAAAGGAGTAACAAAACCGTATGCAGTGGCCTATCCATTTTGAAATTGTCTGTCTGGAAATTGGCTTCCCTTGAGCTCCTACAGCATAGGACACAAGAGTTGTTCTGATTTCCTGAAAGGCTTTGTTCTGTCCAAATAGTAACGTAGCTGTCTATGGATGACTAAGGAATGTAGCAGCCTTTCCCCTTTGTTTTGAGGATTGGGGTAAAAGGTAGGTAAGTGTATGGCCTGATTTAAAGCTACCCTGGATACTACCTTAGGCATAAATGACAGGTTGGTTCATAGGGAAAGCCTGTCCTGATGGAAGATGAGAAAGGGCTGCACAGCCATGAGGGCTTGTAGTTCCGAAACCCTACGAGCTGAGGTAATGGCCAGAAGGAAAGCTGTTTTCCAGGACAAATATTGCAAATCTGTTGTGGCAGCTGGTTCAAAGGGGGGCAATGTTAATTTTTCTAGAATGTAATTAAGATCCCAGGCTGGTATTGGTTGTTTCCTTGGAGGTCTTATATTCTTAGCCCCTCTGAGGAACTGTCTTAAGAGTGGGTGAGAGAATAAGGGTGGATCAGTGTTGTATTCTGCAGAAATGGCTGAGGCATGAATTTTGATGGAGGAAAATGAAAGTCCACTGTTCAACAGCTCAGCTAGATACTGTAATGTCTGAGGCAAATTCAGTTTTCTAGGATCCTGGCCTTTTTTCTCATTCCAAGCGCAAAACCGTTTCCATTTTGCGGAGTAAGCCTTTCTAGTAGATGGCCTTCTGGCCTCCAAAATTACATCCTGTACCTCTTTGGAGAGTAGGGTCTGACGTGGTGTTAAGGAATTTTCCATGCAGCCAGATTGAGTGTTTTCAGTTGACTGTGAAGAGTTTTGTAGCTGTGCTGAGTCAGTAGAAGAGGTATTAGAGGTAGGGTCCAGGGAGGAGTATGTGTTAGGCTCCTCAGGAGTGGGTACCAGTGTTGTCTTGGCCAATCTGGAGCAATCAGTATCATCTTCGGTCTGTCTGCTCTTGCTTTCAAGAGCACCTTGGGCAGAAGAGGCAAAGGTGGGAAGGCATAAACTGTCCGTGCTGCCCAACTGAAAGAAAGGGCGTCCACTCTCCAGGCCTTTGGATGGAAGGTCCTTGAGCAGAACTTTGTCAATTGATGATTCCTGTGGGAGGCAAAGAGATCTATGTCTGGCCTTCCCCACGCTTGGATTATCTTTGTAAACACTTGAGGATGCAACTTCTATTCATGTGGGTCTGTCATATTTCTGCTTAGATTGTCTGCCAGCGTGTTTTCCAATCCTGGCAGGTACTGTGCTTGAAGTTCGATTTGCCATTCCACAGCCAAGTTCCAAAGTGACATGGCTAGCCTGCACAGGGGGTATGAATGTGTTCCTCCTTGTTTGTTTATGTACCACATTACTGTGGTGTTGTCTGTTCTTATCAATAATTGCCCTGGATGCAGGAGGTCCTTGAAAGCTGTAAATGCATTTATCACTGCTAGCATTTCCTTTTGATTGATGTGAAGGTGCTTTTCCTTTTGGGACCATTTGCCCTGAATGCACCTGTCTGTCATGCGTGCCCCCCCAGGCGTAGTCTGAGGCGTCTGTTGTGATGACTTGATTTGCTTGAGGCTTGCAGAATGGTAGACCAGTGTTTGTTTGGCATGCTTGGGCCCACCATAGAAATTCCTGTTGCAAACATGGGATTACTGGTATTATTGTTTCCAAACTGTGGCTGTGTTGAGACCATAGGTTTTTTAGGTACCATTGAAGTTTCCTCATATGCAACTTTGCACATGGGATTAGAAGAATGCAAGATGCCATGAAGCCCAGAGCCTGCAGGATTTTCCTTGCAGTTAGCCTGGTACAATTTGCTAGTATTTTGAAGTACTGAGTTAGTTGCCCCTGTTTTTCTGGCGTACGATAGGCTATCTGGGTGTTTGTGTCCAAGTTGGCACCCAGGAAAGTTATTTTCTGAGATGGTGTTAGCCTGGACTTCTCTTTGTTGACTGTGTATCCCAGAGAATTCAATAACCGTGTTACATAAGCCAGATGTTCCAGAAGTATGTGTTTGCTGTCCGCTTGGATCAGGCAGTCGTCCAAATAAGGGTAAATGTGCATCCCTTGAAGTCTGCAGTAGGCAATTACTGATGCCAGGCATTTCGTGAATACTCTGGGCGCAGTAGTTAAGCCAAAGGGCAATGCAGAGAATTGATAGTGGATTGAACCTGCAAGAAATCTGAGGTATCTTCTGCAGCTTTGTCTGATTGGGACATGCAGGTATGCCTCCTTGAGGTCCAATGTTACCAGCCAAAACTCCTTGCCCAGCATGGGAAGAAGCTGCTGTAAGGTGAGCATCTTGAATTTTGTACAGTAGAAATGTGTTTAGGATGGATAAGTCCAAAATGGGTCTCCAGTCGGTTCCTTTCCTTGGTACCAGGAATAGTCTGGAATAAAAACCTTGACCTTGTTTGTGAGTAGGTACCTCTTGAATAGCTTTCATGTTCATGAGCTTTAAAATTTGTATTTGAGCCTCTGCCCTTTGATTGTGTGGCAGGTTCGGCATGCCTCTCATTTTTGGAAGAGTGTGAAAATGAAATCTGTAGCCTCTGTTTATGATGTCCATCCATTTGTCTGTTGTGATAATATGCCAATTTCTTGTAAATAATGCCAGCTTTCCTCCCAAGGGTGCTGCCAGCTGAGACTTGCTTGGCATGAAAAGGGGAAAGTCATTGGTTTTGTTTCCTGTATTGTTGTGCACTGTCTTCGCCACCTCTTGGTGCTGGAGTTTGCCATTGTCTGCCTCTATATGATCCTTGAGATTGTCCTCTGCCCCTTGTGCGCCTGTATCTACCTCTTTGGGGTTTGTCCGTGGCTGGAAACGACCAGTTTTTTGAAGGCCAATTTCTGCTAAAACGTGGTGGTTGAACCTGTAGAAAAGCTTTGACAGTTTGCATAGATTTAGCTTTTTCTTCCATTTTCCGTAGTATCTCCTCAGCATTAGTACCAAATAATGCATCCTTTTGTAAAGGAGCATCTAGTAGTTTAGCTTTAACATGATCAGGCAAGGTTTGTTCCCTAAGCCAGGCATGTCTACGAATTAGTGATCCTGTAACAGCAGCTCTACTTGAGGCCACTAGAGCATCATAGCCACATTGTAAGGTGTGTTTACCCACTTGTTCTGCACTATGCATCATATCCTGCAACTCCTTCAAATCTGGTTGTTCAGGTTGTGACATTTTATTCCTTAATTGTGATAACAGAAACTGCTGATATTTAAGCATATGGAACTGACAATTTAAGGCCCTCATGGCTAGGGTGGCCGAAGTATATACCTTTTTTCCCCACCTTTCTAAGGATCTAGACTCTGTTTCGGAAGGTAGTGGATTCTTAGCAGTAGAGGCCTTCATTCCCCTGGGGCCTTGAGAAATGGTTTCAGGGTCAGCATTATGGCTTTTGTAAAGAAATTGGTGAGAGTTAGGAACTCTGTAGTACCTATCAGGCTTGACTGGGGCAGGAGGCAGGGAATCCGGATTAAGGCAAGCCTCTGAGTAAACATCATCAAGTATGTCCAAGACAGGAGGTATCGCCAGGGGTCTGTGCTGAGGTAGCAAAAGGAATTCCCTAAGTCTTTTCTTGGAATCAGAAAAGTCTTGGCCTTCCCAATGGAAGTGTTCCCTCAAGGTATGCAAGGTTTCCCCAAAAGAAAAATCCTCTGGGGGAGATGCAGAAGGAATGGACTGCTCTGCATCAGAATCTTCAAAAGGGGAATACGAGTGTTCCTCTTCATCAGAATGTTCTGAAATAATGGAGCCCTGGTCAGAAGAGGGAGAATCTTCCTCCACTCTGGGTCTCTTGTCCGGAGGGGGTTGGGAACCCCTGATAAGAGTAATTAAATCCTCAGCCATTTTTAGCATCTGCTTTTTAGGCATGGGGCCTGGAGATGGGCCCTGTGCAACAGGCCCCTTGGGATGCATGGCTGATTTGGACTTAGTAAATGCCTTTATGGAAAAGGAAGATGAGGGTCTAAAGACACCATGGGTGGAAGTGGACCTGTCCACATTAGGAGGCTCAACACTCACAGTGGCTTCGGTAACTGTAGTCTGGGTATGGGCCAAGGCACCTGCGGTCTCTGTTACAGAAGACACCGCCAGAGAAGTGTCGTCGGTAGTCAGGGGCTGCGTAGGCGCCTCGCTGAGAACCGGACCACGTGTAGCCAGTTTTGGAGTGGTGTCGGTGGAGACCGCGGACCTCGCGTGTCGGTCTTTGTCCTTGCGTTTTTTGGACAAAACGGTAGCCGGAGTCTCCGACGGCATTTTATAATCAAAAGCTTTACCAAAAAAGTGGTGGGCGAACTCCGCCCGACGCTTAATAGTGCGTTTATTGAAAGTAGCGCAAAAGCGACAGCCCGAGACGTCGTGGTCTGGGCCTAAACAAGGTATGCAGAGGGAATGGATATCATTATGCGGTATTTGCTTCCCACAAGAAATACAATTGTTAACTTTGATCAGTCTGAGACTAGAAAAGTTTCCCCAACGGGGTACTTAGCTTTAAAGAAGACTTCGGTTTCCAAATTTTCGTAATTTCAGGAGCTGGCCGACTGGCACTTGCGAACTGCTTCTGCTTCGGGCACCGCGCGGCAAAAAAGACTGAAGAAAATGGCGTCGGCTGTGTCTTATATACCCCTGTCGCACTGACGTCAGGAAAGAAGGCGACAGCAACCGACACCGGACCTAGACTTTGGAATTCGGCCGACAGAGGACCCGCCTGACGGCAGAGAACCCATCTGTGATTACTGCAGCTGTATGCACGATGAACATCCCTACAGTCATGACTGCAACAGTGAAACACGATGAACATCACTCGTGAGGCATTAGGCTAGTACTGCTCAATTTGTCCGCTAGTATGGTGGGCTAACCTGGAATGTGTATTGCTATCAGAAAACGGTTGGTGGAGATCACCCATTCCCCACACTCTCATGGCCTCTCGACAAAGGGGGTAGCATCTGATTCCTCCCTGTTAGTTGATGTACCAGACCACTGACATGTTGTCTGTCTGAATCCTAATAGTTTCCACAGGAAGAAAGGTATGAAAGGCCTGCAACGCTAAGATCGCCCTCATCTCCAGAACACTGACACGCAGATTGGTCTCATTCAGGGATCACGTGCCTTGGACTGTCCTGCCCAAGTAATGCCCGCCCCCCCCCCCCCAGTCATGAGGCGTCTGTGGTCACTGTGGCTTGGGGAGGGGGTACAACAAAGGACCATCCCTCTATCATCTCCGAAGAGTGGAGCCACCAGAGGAGGGACTTCCTGCATGCCTTGCTTATGTGAATTAGATGAGTCAATGGCCGATCCAATAAGGACCACTAGATTGCCAACATCCACTGTGGAACCCACATGTGAAGAAGAGCACAAGGAAGAAGAGTGATAGAGGCTGCCATGGATCCTAAGGCTCTTAACATCACTGCAGCTGGGGGATGGGGATACTTAAGAATCACAAGAACATGAAGATGTAGGCTCCGAACACGCTCTGGAGTCAGAAAGACTTTGGCTTGCAATGTGTCTATTCTCGCCTCTATGTAGTCCAGGACCTGAACCGGTTCTAGAGAGGACTTGGCTGTATTTATACTGATGCCCAGCAAGTCTGACAACTTTCGGAAATAATCCCTGGCTTGACAGAGAAAATGCCTGGTGGAAGCAACATGGAGCCAATCGTCCGGGTACGGATAGAACTGTATGCCCTGAAGTATCAGATGAGCCTCTACTGCTGCCATGACCTTGGTGAACACCCTGGGGGCTGTGGTGAGACAGATGGGTAGGGCCTGGAACTGGTAGTGATTAGCCACTAGCCAAAAGCGCAGAAACCTCCTGGAGCGTCTGTGCATCTTTATATGGTAGTACGCATCCTGGAGGTCTATTGAGCACATCCAGTTGTTTTTCTGCAGATAAGACAGAATGGATTGTAAAGTGACCATCCGGAACTTTTCTCTGGCAACTGAAAGGATCAGAGTGGAAAGGTTCAAAATTGGCCTGAACTCCCCCATCTTTTTTGGTACCAAAAAGAACCTGGAATAGATGCCTGATCCGAACTGATCTGGGGGGACAGGCTGGATGGCCTGTTTGCTTAGCAGCTTTTCTACTTTGATAGCTGCTGCCTCCCTTTGCACGGGTGGAATGTCCAGGAGGTGCTTTGGGGGAGAGGGACGTGTCAAAGAGAATTGTGTAACTTCTGGATATTATTTGGAGCACCCAATGGTCTGTTGACACAGACTCCCACGCCATCAGGTGCAAAGAGAAACGCTCTCCAACTGCCTCCAGAGCAGAGCAGTTGGGCAACCCCTCAGGATTGCTGCGGGGGTCTGTCCGAGAACAGTTCTCAAAACCCGAAGTTCTTCAGACCCCACCCCTGCCTCTGGGCCGGCATCTGTCTCGTCCCCCTCTGACTTTAGGGGAAAATGAGTCCTGAGTGTCCCGAGAATACTGAGACTTCCGGAAAGTACAGCTGTGTACACTTCCCATAAATGTAGATGTTTGAGTGTATTCACTGTTGCAGTCATCACATTTGGGGTTATCTGCCTGCAGGTAGCCCTCAACCGGCCTTAATACCAGAGTCTTGGATTCCTGTGTCGTATGCTCTCTTCTTCCAGGACGTCAGGTAGTCAGGGGTATAAAACATGCAACCGATGCCATTACATCAGTTTTTCTTGCCTCAGATGTCAGGTGCCCCCACAATGGAAAGCAATTATATATTATGGTACACCTCCATCAAAAAGCAAATACACCAGAAAACTTAAATATACCAAACAAGAAGGGAAGGTAGAGCCAAGAGAAGTCAGGGGGCTGGAGGGAGGGTAACCAGGGCTGCAACAGTGAATACACTCGAACACCTACATTTATGGTAAGTGTACACAACCATTGACAGAAATCTACTCTCTATCATAAGCCAAATCAACACACCTCTTGAACTAGTATCTGAAACCAAACTGCTAGGGGTCCAGATAGATGACCAGCTCAAATTCAATAGCCATCTACAACTAAACACAAAAAAATCCACTGCAGACTTGGCATGCTACATCGACAAAATCGATTCCTCTCTACATCTACTAAGCTCACTCTTGCTACAACATTCCTCATGCCTTCCCTTCTATACGGTGCTCCTCTTCTAACAAACCTTCAATCATCCCTCAAAACAAAACTGTCCTCCTGTTATAATAGAATTGCCAAATTTGCCACTAGCCACAAAGCATCTATCCACCACTGTGTATCTCTCCACAAACTAAACTGGCTTGAGCTTCCTATCTCTTCCTTTACTCAGCTCACCTTTGCACACAAACTCATATTCCATCCATCCCTCTGTCCCTCACTCAGCTCCACCTTCAAAAAGCACATGCCACAAAGACTCTTAAGATCTAATAACCAAAATCTGAGAGAACTGTATAAACCTCTTCACTCTCCAGGGAAAAACCTGCTGTCTTTTGCCCTGGCACGCCTATGGAACTCCCCCCTCCCCCTCCATCCTTACCACTACTAACCTCCCAGCTTTTAAAAAATCTCTGCATACACACTTAACATCCTCCTGGGAATGTTCCTGCTCCCACCCCTCATAGCTGAGTCTGTTCCCTACAGGCAACCATATTATATATAACCAGATACTATAAATAAGCAAATGCAATAACACCTAATAATTCTTAAATTCTACTATTCCACTCAAGATACTACATATTTACTACAGCAATGCTATGTTTATCATACACAATGTAACCAAAGTAGTCTATTTGCAGCTGCTTAAACCTTAGATTCTTTGCATTGTAACCACCTGTCCTTTGTTTTTTGTCTTGAACCCACAATTGTCTACATTTGTCAACCACTGTATAGTTTTGTTACCACTGTTTTTGACAATCTGTTTTACTATGATTGTAAGTGTAAAAGTGTGAACATCTGCAATCTTTTGTATCTTTGTTCTGGAGCTTTTCTCCCCAGGACTCCATTGAAAACGGGTTCTTCGGGCCCAATGGACAATCCTGGTAAATCAACTATAAATAAATAAAATGTTCTTCGTGTTTCACTGTTGCAGTCATCACATTTGGGTTGATTCCCAAAGCTAAGGAAGGGAGGAGGAAGTTAGAGAGCATTAGGGCCAGCTATTAAGCCCTGCAAGACTACAGTGGCAAAACCAGCTCTGGATTTAGAAAAAATAGGCATGTGGTAATGCTTGGTGAAGGTATGTACACAGCTCCAGGTAGCAGCTTCCAGGATGTCCCTGGTAGAGACTCCTCTGAGAAAGGCTGCAGAGGTAGATGCAGCCCTGGTGGAATGTGATCTTATCCCCTGTGGGGTAGGTTTTCCATGGTGCTTGTAACAGAAATGAATACAATGAGCTATCCATATGGAAATGGTTTGCTTTGAAATGGCCTTCCCCTCTGCCCCTGCAGCAAAGCCAACTAGCAGCTGTTCAGATTTTCTGAGAGGCTTAGTCCTGTCCAAATAAAATATAAGTTGTCTGTGCAAGTCCAGAGAGTGCAGTATTCATTCTCCTTTGGTTTGTGGATTAGGGAAGAAAGTAGGCAAGTGAATGGACTGACTTAGGGCCACACTAGACACCACCTTGGGCATAAAGGAAGGATTGGTCCTGAGGGAAACCCTATCTGCATGGAAGATAAGGAAGGGTTCCACTGACATGAGGGCCTGTAATTCAGGCACTCTTCTTGCTGAAGTGATGGCTAAGAGGAATGCTGTTTTCCAAGAAAGGAATTTCAACTCTGCTGTTGCAGCTGGCTCAAGGGGAGGGAGAGTGAGCTTTTCCAATACAAAGTTAAGGTCCCAGGCTGGAGTAGGGGCTCTCCTGGGGGGGTCTTAAATTTTTGGGCCCTCTAAGGGATTATTTTAGCAGAGGGTGAGAGAAAAGGGGGTGGCTCAGTATTATAATGAGCTGAAATGGCAGAGGCATAAATTTTAATAGACGAGAAGGATAGGCCCTTGTGGAGCATTTCTGTTAAGTACTGAAGAATATGAGGTAAGCTGTGCACCGTTATGCCCATCCACTGAGTATGGCTCCAGGAACAGTATCTTTTCCACTTTTCAACATAGGATTTTCTAGTACTAGGCCTCCTAGTCTCCAGAATGACATCTAGTACCTGATTACGGAGGGATGCTATTGGAGAGCTCAAGGAATTAGCCAGGCTGCAAGGTTCATGGTTTGAAGGTGAGGGTGCAGAATCTGGTCCGCCTGCTGGGACAGCAGGGAAGGGGTCTGAGGCAGGTGCCATGGTTCCAGCAGTGTCATACTGCGCAAGAGGGGGTACAAGTGCTGGCGTGTCCAGTCTGGTGCAATCAGTATTGTCATTGGCTTGTCCTGTTTGATCTTTAGCAGAACCTTCGAGAGGAGTGGCAGAGGGGGAAAGGCATAAATTGAGAGGCTTTCCCAGGTAAAGGACAGGGCATCCACTTTCCAAGCTTGACTGTGGGGAGTTCTTGTGCAGAATTTGGCTAATTGGTAGTTCTGAGGGGTGGTAAACAGGCATACCTCTGGAGACCCCCATTTATTCAAGAGGTTGAATATTTTTGGCTCCAATTTCCATTCGTGTGGGTCCATGAGTTTTCTGTTTAAGTTGTCTGCCAGTGAATTTAGCTTGCCTGGCAGGAATTGAGCTTGTAGGTGCACTTGGAAGCTCAAGGCTATGTTCCACAGAGCCATGGCTAGTCTGCAGAGAGGGCACAAGTGGGTTTCCCCCTGCTTGTTTATGTACCACATAACTGTGCTGCTGTCTGTCTTTACCAATAGTTGTCCTGGAAGAATGCGGTCTTTGAAGGCCGTCAGGGAATTCTTTACAGCTAACATTTCTTTTTCGTTGATATGCAGATGCATCTGTCTCGGGTTCCATTTGCCCTGAATGCGCTGCCCTGCCAAGTGAGCCCCCCATGCATAGTCTGATGCGTCTGTTAAGGCTTGGGCGGCAGGGGGTAGAGTGAAAGGGAGCCCCTTGTTGTGGTAGCAGGCCTCTGCCCACCAAAGGAACTCTGTCTTTATACAAGGAATGATAGGAATCATTGATTCCAGGTCCTGAGAATGTTGACACCATAGGCTTTTTAGATACCATTGTAGTTTCCTCATATGCAGTCTTGCATATGGAATTAGTAGAATGCAAGAGGCCATAAACCTCAGGGCCTGCAGCATTTTCCTTGCAGCTAGCTGGGGTTTTGGGGCCAATAGTTTGAAGTAGGTTGTCAAATCAACTTGTTTCGCCGGAGTGAGGAAAGCCATCTGGGAAGTTGTGTTCAAGCTTGCTCCCAGGAATATAATCTGTTGGCAGGGTACTAGGTGAGATTTCTTTTCATTTATGGTCTACCCCAGAGAGATTAGAAGTTTCTTTACAAATGCCAGATGTAATAGCAAGTCCTAGCTTTCTGCCTGAATCAGACAATTGTCCAAGTATGGGTATATATGAATATTTCTCTGCCTGCAAAATGCAATGGCTGGAGCTAGACACTTTATGAATACCCTTGGCGCAGTAGATAAGCCAAAGAGAAGTGCAGAGAACTGATACTGCATGGAGCCTGCCCTGAAGCGTAGGTATTTCCTGCAAGATTCCCTTATTGGAATGTGCAGATAAGATTCCTTTAAGTCTAAGATTACCAACCAGGCATCTTTGCCTAGCATAGGAAGAAGCTGCTGAAGTGTTAGCATTTTGAATTTTGGGATTACTAGAAAGGTGTTTAGAATACAGAGGTCCAGGATAGGATGGGCAGGAGCTGTCTGTTCTGGGTACCAGGAAAAGTCTTGAATAAAAACCTTGTCCCCTTTGTTCTGCTGGGACACGTTGAATAGCCCTAATACTTAGAAGAGAGAGAACCTGCTGTTGGGCCTCCACCCAGTGATTTGGGGGTAGGTCTGGCCAACCATTTGGGGTTGGCAGGGAGTGGAAGTGGAATCTGTATCATTGGGAAACTATATTCAAAACATATTTGTCCCGGGTAATGAGTTCCCAGTTTTTTGCATGCAGGGTAAGCTTTCCTCCTAAGGGAGCAGGCAGTTGAGCAGGACTTGGGAGGGTTAAGGTTAAGTCATTGTGCTATTTTTCCATAGGGGGGTGGGTTTACTGCTCTCTGCTTTGGAAGGGGGAGTCCCCCACTGCTTAGACCTGTGCGCAGTCTGAGACTGTAACCTAGGTGGTCTGCTGTTCCTGGGTTTGGACTGAGAGGGTCTGGAAGAGACTGGAAAGGACCAATTCTTTGAAGGCCATTGTCTACTAAATCTGGGAGGCTGTACTTGCAGGAAATCTTTAACAGTTTGCATAGATTTAGCTTTTTCCTCTATCCTTTTGAGGACTTCTGCTTTGTTGCCAAACAGGCGGTCTTGGTTTAAGGGAGCATCCTGTCACTTAGCTTTAACATGATCTGGCAAGTTTTGCTCCTTAAGCCAAGCATGTCTTCTAAGTACAGACCCAGTGACAGCAGCCCTGCAAGATGCTTCTAAAGAGTCAAAAAGTACAGTTGTGTACCTACCATAAATGTAGATGTTTGAGTGTATTCACTGTTGCAGTCATTACACTTGGGTTATCCTGCTGGCAGGCTACCTGCAGTCGGCCTGAATTCCAAATTCTAGGTCCGGCGTCGGTTGCTGTCGCCTCTTCCCTGACGTCAGTGCACCAGGGGTATAAAAGATGCAGCCGACACCATTTTCTTCAGTCTTTCTTGCCGCGCGGTGCCCGAAGCAAAATCAGTTTGCAAGTGCCGGTCGGCCGACTCCTGAGATTTTCAAAAACGAATTTCAGATCCGAAGTCTTCATTAAAGCTAAGTAACCCATTGGGGAAACTTTTTTCTTGCTCCAGACCTATGTCACAAAAAGTTAACTATTGTATTTCTTGCGGGAAGCAAATAACTCATAAGGATTTTCATTCTTACTGTATTCCTTGCCTAGGCCCTGATCACAACGTTGCTAGCTGTCGGTTTTGTGCTAGATTTAACCAGCGCACTATTAAGCGTCGGTTCGATTTTGCTTTTCATTATTTTGGCCAAAGATTCAATTATATAATGCTGTCGGAACAGCCAACGACCGGGGTTTATAAAAAGCGCAAGGAAAAAGTAAAGGACAGGCATCCGAGGTCCAAAACCGACGACGAGGCTGCCACTAAGCCAGTCGACGGTTCTCAGTGAGGTGCTTTTGCAGCACCTGGCGCCCGCTACCTCAGAGCCACAGGCCGCTGATGACTCCCACGTGGAGCCAGCTAGGCCTCTGGATACTCAAGGTATTGGACTCTTGGAAACTATTCCCTCAGATGGGTCCGGAGCCGCTGAGCAGGCATCGGCTTCTGAGGGTGTTTTCAGACCTACACAGTTATATGTAAAGCCTACTTCAGCTTCTAAAGCAGTACTAAAGACAAAGAAACACGTACAGCTTTCTCCTGGACAGACTACCATGCCTAAAAAACAGATGCTCAAAATGGCCGAAGACCTAATTACCTTGATCAGGGGTTCCCATCCCCCTCCTGACAAGAGGCCTAGGCAAGAGATAGAATATGAATCATCTGATCAGGTTTCCATTTCATCAGACTCTTCTTTTGAACAGGAATACTTTCTCCCTCCTTACGAGGATTCTGATGCTGAAGAATCTATCCCTTCAGCCTAACCGCCTGAGGATTATTCTTTTGGGGGAAACCCTGCATACCATGAGGGAGCACTTCCACTGGGAGAGCCAAGACTACTCAATCTAAGAAAAGGCTTAGAGATTTTCTTTTACTTCCTCAGCACAGGCCTTTAGCTATTCCTCCTGTGTTAGACATTGTAGATGATGTATTTTCAGAGTCGGGCCTTTCTCCTGACTCTACCTCCTGCCCCTGTTAAACCAGACAGATACAACAGGGTTCCAGATTCACATAAATTTGTTTATAAAAACCCTGTTGCTGATCCAGAAACTATTTCTCAGGGTCCCAAAGGGGTCAAGGCTTCTACTGCAAAAAACCCTATCCCCTCTGATAGAGATTCAAGGGCACTGGACAGATGGGAAAAAAGGTTTACACTTCTGCTACTTTGGCTGTGAGGGCTTTAAATTGTCAACTTCATATGCTTAAATATCAGAATTACTTAATGTCACTGTTAAAACAGAAAATGTTGTCAAATTCTGATTGTGCAGAAAATAAGGAAATGCAGGATTTATTGTATGCAACTGAACAAGTGGGAAAGCATACATTGCAATGTGGTTTTGATTCTCTATAGGCCTCTTGCAGGGCTGCAGTTACGGGTTCAGTCATTAGGAGGCATGCTTGGTTAAAGGAACAGAATCTGCCTGATCATGTTAAAGCAAAATTATTAGATGCTCCATTACAGCATGATACCTTATTTGGTGTTAAAGCAGAAGTAGTGTTGAAGAAAATGGAGGACAAAGGTAAATCTATGCAGACAGTAAAGGATTTCCTACAGGTAGAGCCACCCATATTTAGCAGGAACTGGCCTACAAAGAATTGGTCCTTTCCAGTGTCAGACAGGCCACAAAGAGGCAGATACAGACGCCCCAGAGGCAGATCACAGCCCCAAGGCTCATACAGGCCTAAATAGTGGGGTGCTTCTACCTCCCAAGGCGGAGAAGACAAATCACAGCCATACAGGAAACAGTCCCAATGACTTTCCTCTGCCCGCACCAAGCATTTATCTTTTGGCAGCCCCCTTAGGGGGAAAACTAGCACTTTTTTCTCAAAATTGGCACATGATCACCCAGGACAAATGGGTCTTGAATATAGTGTCCCAGGGCTACAGGTTCCACTTTCACACCCTGCCAAGGGCAAAAGGTATACCACACTTGAAACACAATCAATGGCCAGAGGCACAAAAACAAATTTCAGCCCTCATGGACATGAGGGCCATTCAGCAAGTACCACAGCAAGAGCAAGGACAAGGATTTTACTCAAGACTTTTCTTGGTACTCAGAAAAGACAAAGCCTGGAGACCAACACTGGACCTGTCTACTCTAAACAAATTTCTGGACATTCCAAAATTCAAAATGTTGACTCTGCAACAGCTTCTGCCCATGCTGGGCAAGAAGGATTGGCTTGTAACTTTGGACCTAAAAGAGGCATACCTGCATATTCCAATCAGACAATCTTGCAGGAGATACCTCAGGTACACAGCTGGCTCAATGCACTACCAACTCTCTGCACTGCCCTTTGGCTTATCTACTGCGCTCAGGGTCTTCACAAAATGCCTGGCACCAGTAATTGCTTTTTGCAGACAAAGAGGAATTCAAATATATCCTTACTTGGATGACTGCCTTATTCAAGCAGAGAACAAGGACATTCTATTAAAGCATCTGGCGTTTGTAAAAAGATTACTAATTTGCCTAGGGTACATAATAAACGAAAATAAATCAAATCTAGTACCCTCTCAAGAGATAATATTCCTGGGTGCAAGCTTAAGTACAACTGCCCAGATGGCTTATCTCACTCCAGGCAAACAAAGGCAACTGACTTCTTGCTTCGAAATGTTGGCAACAAAGGCCCAGTTATCTGCAAGAAAAATTCTGCAGGCTTTGGGCTTCATGGCATCGTGCATTCTTGCTAATTCCATATGCCAGACTGCACATGAGGAAACTAAAATGGTATCTAAAAAGTGTTTGGACTCAACACTGCCAGTCTGGAAGCATTAATTACCCTCATTCCTTGCCAACAACAGGAGTTTCGATGGTGGGCACAGGCCTGTCACCACAACAAGGGACAGCCATTCACCCTACCCACAGCCAGGCAGTCAGTAACAACAGATGCTTCAGACTATGCCTGGGGGACCCATATGGCAGGAATCTGTATTCAGGGCACATGGCCCACAAGCCAAAGGCATCTTCATATCAATCAAAAAGAGATGCTAGCTGTTCAGAATGCCCTGACAGCTTTCAAGGATCTACGCCATCCAGGACAACTACTGATAAGGACGGACAACACTACAGTCACGTGATACATAAACAAACAGATAGGCACTCATTCCTACCCCATCTGCAGACAAGCCATGATTTTGTGGGACACAGCATTGACTTATCAAGTACATCTGCAAGCACAATTCCTGCCAGGAAAGAAAAATACTCTGGCAGACGAACTAAGCAGAAATCTCACGGATCCCCACGAGTGGAAACTGGATCCACAGGTCTTCAGCGTGATAATAAAGAAATGGGGATGCCCAGACATAGATCTATTTGCCTCCCCTCACAATTGCCAACTACAGAGATTCTGCACAAGGACTTATCACAATCAAGCATGGAAAGTGGACACTCTATCCTTCAGCTGGAAAACCCTAACAGTATATGCCTTTCCTCCTCTACCTCTTCTCCCCAAGGTACTCCTAAAGGTCAGACAAGAGAAGCCAAAAATGATACTGATTGCCCCAGAATGGCCCAGCCAGCACTGGTACCCAATCCTAAAGAGCTTGTCTCAAGGCCCAGCCTGGACATCGTCTCTAATTCCTCATTTACTGACCCAACGAAACAATCAGATCCTGAATAGCCAACTGAGAACTCTCAATCTGGCAGCATGGCAGATAATGTAGCTATTCAGAACACACCTCTCTCTAAAGCCGTGATGGATGTTATTTTGGAGGCCCAGTACCAGAAAATTTTATGCAGAAAAATGGAAAAGATTCTGTGCTTGGAACCAGGCAGAATTGACACGTTTTTACCAAATATTCCTCAGATTTTACAACACTTAACTGAGATGCTGGACAAAGGCCTATCCTTTTCATCAATTAAAATCCATGCCTCTGCCATTTCAGCTCATTACAATACGGAACCACCAATTTTTTCATATCCGTTACTAAGGCAATACCTCAGAGGGGCCAAAAATATAAGACCCCCAAGGAGAGCACCAATACCTGCATGGGTCCTCAATTATGTCTTGGAAGAACTCACACTGCCGCCTTTCGAGCCAGCCAATACAGCTGAAATAAAGTTATCTTGGAAAACAGCTCTGCTCCTAGCAATAACCTCTGCAAGATGAGTCTCATCGAGTTACAGGGACTCATGGCTGTGGAACCTTTTATCATTTTCCATCCAGACAGGGTTTCTCTGAGGACTAACCCGACATTTATACCTAAGGTAATGTCCAGTGTGGCCCTTAACCAAACCATTCATTTGCCTACCTTTTATCCAAACCCACAGAATAAGGGTGAGAGGCTCCTGCATTCTTTGGACATACACAGACAGCTACGCTTCTACTTGGACAGAACTAAGGCCTTCAGGAAGACTGAGCAACTCTTAGTAGCATATGCTGCAGGATCACAATGAAAGGCTATCTCAAAGCAGACTAATTCAAAATGGATAGGCCACTGCATTTGTTTCTGCTATTCACAACATGGCAAATCAGTGCCTAAGGGCATTAGGCCTCACTCAACCAGAGCAGCGGCCACTTCAGCAGCCTTCCTTAGAGGAGTACCAACCAAAGACATTTTAGAGGCTGCAACTTGGAGTTCAGTGCACACTTTTACCAAGCACTACCACTTACCTCTCTACTCTAAATCCAGAGCAGGCTTTGCCACTGCAGTGCTGCAGGGCCTTATAGCCTCTCCAAATCCTATTTAGACCCAGCCACCCAACCTCAGCTTTGGGATTCAACCCAAGTGTAATGACTGCAACAGTGAAACACGATGAACATAGTACAGTTGTGTACCTACCATAAATGTAGATGTTCGAGTGGATTCACTGTTACAGTCCAGGTTACCCACCCGCCATCCCCTTTTTCTTTGCTGGGACTTATCTGTATTTCTCTATCCTATACAACCTATGTGGTGTATTTGCTCGAAGATGAAGGAAATGTTTATTTTTGTGTATGCATACTTACTGGCATAATTTTCAGCCTACCAATTTGGGGGCACCTGACATCTGGGGCAAGAAAAACTGAAGAAAATGGCATTGGCTGCATCTTTTATACCCCTGGCGCACTGACGTCAGGGAAGAGGCAACAGCATCCGACGCCGGACGAAGACTTTGGAAGTCAGGCAGACTGCAGGTAGCCTGCCAGCAGGATAACCCAAGTGCAATGACTGCAACAGTGAAACACGATGAACATCCACATTGCAAATTATGTTTACCAACTTGTTCTGCAGAATGCATTAAATCCTGTAATTCTTTGTATTCAGCACAGTCAGGAATCAACATCATTTTCTCTTTAAGTAGCCCCATAATATACTGCTGGTACTTTAACATATGAAACTGGCAATTTAAAGCCCTAATGGCGAAAGTAGCAGAAGCGTATACCTTCTTACCCCATCTATCGAAGGCTCTAGAATCTCTATCAGAAGGGGTAGGATTTTTGGCAGCAGTAGCCTTAACGCCTTTTGGTCCTTGGGAAATGATCTCTGGATTCACAGTAGGATTCTTGAAGAGGAACTTGTGAGAGTCAGGTACTCTAATACCGGTCAGGTTTTCTGGGTGCTGGGGTAAAGTGTCTGAGGAAAGGCTAGATTCCAAGAAAGCATCATCTACAATGTCCAGAACAGGAGGGATAGCTAAAGGCCTGTGTTGAGGAAGGAGCAAGAATTCCCTAAGCCTCTTTTTGCAGTCAGAGTAATCCTGGTTTTCACAGCAGAAATGCTCAATAAGAGTGTGCATGGTTTCACCAAAAGAAATATTTTCTGGGGGAAAAGCAGAGGGAATGGAATCTTCTGAATCAGAATCATAATAGGTAGATAAGGGCAAATCCAGGTAATTGGAAGGAACAGAAATATCAGATTCCTGATCAGAAGAATCAGAAGGAAAACCAGTTCTAGGTCTCTTAGAGGGGGAAGTCTGGCTTCCCCTAATTAAGGTAATAAGGTCTTCAGCCATTCTAAGCAGTTGTTTTTAGGCATATGGGCCTGAGCATGCAGTTTGGATGTTGGTTTTCTAGGCGTGGTGCGAGTTTTAGACATGGATGAAGAAGATGGCGTCTGTTTAAAATGCAAGTCTGCAGGCCTTAATACACCCTCAGAAGCCGGTGCCTGCACAGCCGCTCCGGAACCATCCAAGGTAGAGACATTTGCAGATTCCATAGTCGAAGAAGCATCTCACGGCATACTCCGAATGGATCTCAGTAGAGGCATGCGAATGTGAAGTAGCGGGTATCAGGGGCTGCGAAAGCACCTCACTGAGTACTGGCTACCAGGTTAACAGGAGTGTCGTCAGCAGTTTTGGACCTATGCGGTCTGTCTTAATCTTTACGCTTTTTCGGAAGATTGGTAGTCAGGTGGCTTAACGAATCCATTTCAGAGTACTGATACAGAGTACCAAAATAATTTGCTGCAAAGATAGCCCGATGAAGAACAGTTCGGGGTTGAACAAGGCACAAAACCGACAGCGAAGGACGTCGTAGTCTGGGCCTAAGCAGGGAATGCAGTACGAATGAAAATCTTTATGAGGTATTTGCTTTCCACAGGTAAGACAACTGTTAACCTTTACTGACATAGGTTGGAGCAAGAAAAAAGACCCCCAATGGGGTACTTATCTTTTTTTGAAGACTTCGGTTCTGAAACTCTAAACGGAAAATTTCAGGAGTCTGCCGACAGGCACTTGCGAACTGCTTCACCTTCGGGTACCTCACGGCAAGAAAGACTGATGTAATGGCTTCGGCTGCATGTTTTATAGCCCAACAACCTGCCGTCATGGAAGAAGAGACAGTATTCGACGCAGGAATCCAAGACTCTGGTATTCAGGTCGGTTGTGGGCTACCTGCAGGTACACAACCCCAAATGTGATGACTGCAACAGTGAAACACAAACAACCACCACATCTTCTTTTGCCCCCGCTGATTCCTGGAGAAGGATCTTTGGGGGTTAGAGAAGTGGATCCAGACAGCAGACAGTGTCCTCCCATCCTTCTCACTCTGAACTAATGTATCTTCCCTAACAAAGAAAAGTAGTCATAGGAAGCATTCGCAAAAGACGCCTTGAAGGGTTCTGCGAAATTACATAGCCTGAGCCAGGCATGTCGCATCTTAGCAACGCCGGACACGGCCGCCTGTGCCGCTCCTTCAGTGGCATGAAAAGGAG